>NC_074697.1:24371705-24717779 GCF_029448725.1 Salvelinus fontinalis
TCAGAGGAATAGAGACATTTCCTTGATTTTGGGTCAGTCACAGTGGTCAGGTATTCTGCAACTGTGTACTCTCTGTTTAGGCCCAAATAGCATTCTAGTTTGCTCAGTTTTTTAGGTAAATTATTTTCAATGTGTTAAGTAATTATCTTTATGTTTTCTCATGATTTGGTTGGTTATAATTGTGTTGCTGTTGCTGTCCAGGGGCTCTGTGGGGTCTGTTTGGGTTTGTGAACAGAGCCCCAGGACCAGCTTGCTTAGGGGTGTTACGGCTGATTTCCTCCTCTTCGTCTGAAGAGTTCTTGCTGCTCCTGTCTGGCGGACGGCTCTGGCTGCTCCTGTCTGGCGGACGGCTCTAGCGACTTGGGACAGATGGGCAGCTCTGACGGCTCGGGACAGACGGGCAGCTCTGACGGCTCGGGACAGACGGACAGCTCTGACGGCTCGGGACAGACGGACAGCTCTGACGGCTCGGGATAGACGGACAGCTCTGACGGCTCGGGACAGACGGGCAGCTCTGACGGCTCGGGACAGACGGGCGGCTCAGACAGCGCTGGGCAGGCAGGCAGCTCAGACAGCGCTGGGCAGGCAGGCAGTTCAGACAGCGCTGGGCAGGCAGGCAGCTCAGACAGCGCTGGGCAGCTCAGGCAGCGCTGGACAGGCAGGCAGCTCAGACAGCGCTGGGCAGACGGGTACACCTGTAGGGAGGAGACGGAGAGACAGCCTGGTGGGGGGGCTGCCACCGGAGGACTGGTACGTGGAGGTGGCACCGGATATACCGGACCGTGAAGGAGTACACGCGCTCTTGAGCACCGAGCCTGCCCAACCTTACCAGGTTGAATGGTCCCCGTAGCCCTGCCAGTGCGGCGAAGTGGAATAGCCCGCACTGGGCTATGCTGGCGAACCGGGGACACCATTTGTAAGGCTGGTGCCATGTACGCCGGCCCGAGGAGACGCACTGGAGACCAGATGCGTTGGGCCGGCTTCATGACACCCGGCTTGATGCTCAACCTAGCCCTACCAGTGCGGCGAGGTGGAATAGCCCGCACTGGGCTAAGCACGCGTACTGGTGACACCGTGCGCTCCACCGCATAACACGGTGTCTTACCAGTACGACGCCCTCTCACTCCACGGTAAGCACGGGGAGTTGGCTCAGGTCTCCTATCCGGCTTTGCCACACTCCGCGTGTCCCCCCCCCCAAGAAGTTTTTGGGTCTGACTCTCGGGCTCCCAACCGCGTCACCGCGCTGCCTCCTCATACCAGCGCCTCTCTGCCTTCGCTGCTTCCAACTCCGCCTTGGGACGGCGATATTCCCCTGGCTGAACCCAGGGTCCCTTGCCGTCCAGGATCTCCTCCCAAGTACAGGAGTCCTGTGTCTGTTTCTGCTGCTGCTGTCGCTGCCCTTTTCCACTCTGCTTGGTCCTTTGTTGGTGGGTGTTTCTGTTACGGCTGATTTCCTCCTCTTCGTCTGAAGAGGAGGTGTAGGGATCGGACCAAGATGCAGAGTGGAAAGTGTCCATGTTTTATTATCAAATAAACTGAACACTACACGAAACAAAATAACAAAAGAGAATCTAACCGACAAACAGTCCCGTGTGGCACAACTACTGACACGAAAAACAAACACCCACAAAACACACGTGAAACCCAGGCTGCCTAAGTATGATTCTCAATCAGGGACAACGATTGACAGCTGCCTCTGATTGAGAATCATACCAGGCTGAACACAAAATCCCAACATAGAAAATCACACATAGACAACCCACCCAACTCACGCCCTGACCAACTAAATAAATACACAACAAGGGAAAACAGGTCAGGAACGTGACAAGGGGACTCTTCTCCAGGTTCATTTTTCTGTAGGTGATGGCTTTGTTATGGAAGGTTTTGTACTCGGTTCCTTTTAGGTGGTTGTAGAATTTAACGGCTCTTTTCTGGATTTTGATAATTAGCTGGTATCGGCCTAATTCTGCTCTGCATGCATTATTTGATGTTTTAAGTTGTACACAGAGGAAGTTTTTGCAGAATTCTGCAGGCAGTCTCAATTAGGCATTTGTCCCATTTTGTGAATTCTTGGTTGGTGAGCAAACCCCAGACCTCACAATTATAAAGGGCAATGGGTTCTATAACTGATTCAAGTATTTTTTGCCAGATCCTAATTGGGATGTCGAATTTTATGGTCCTTTTGATTGCATAGAATGCCCTTCTTGCCTTGTCTCTCAGATCTTTCACAGCTTTGTGGAAGTTACCTGTGGCGCTGATGTTTAGGCCGAGGTATGTATAGTTTTTGTGTGCACTAGGGCAACGGTGTCTAGGTAGAATTGGTATTTGTGGTCCTGGCAACTGGACCTTTTTTGGAACACAATTATTTTTTCTTACAGAGATTTACTGTCAGAGCCCAGGTCTGACAGAATCTGTGCAGAAGATCTAGGTGCTGCTGTAGGCCCTCCTTGGTTGGTGACAGAAGCACCAGATCATCAGCAAACAGTAGACGTTTGACTTTAGGTTCTAGTAGCATGAGACCGGCTGCTGCAGACTGTTCTAGTGCCCTCGGCAATTTGTTGATATACACTGTATATGTTGAAGAGGGTGGGGCTCAAGCTGCATCCCTGTCTCATCCCATGGCCCTATGGAGAGAAATGTGTGTTTGTCAGTTTTAACTGCACACTTGTTGTTTATTTTCTCTCACTCACTCACTCACTCACTCACTCACTCACTCACTCACTCACACACACACACACACACACACACACACACACACACACACACACACACACACTGCTCCTACTAGTACTATACTACTACTAATATTACTAATTTTACTGCTACTACTACGTTACTACTACTAGGTTAATGCTACGACTACTATTACTGCAACTACTATGTTACTGCTACTACTACTGCGTTAATTTTACTACTGCTATGTTAATGCTACTACTAGAACTACTAGTGTTACTACTACTACTGTTACTACTACTACTACTACTACTTGCTCTCATCAGCTGATTGGTTCCACAGCAGGGGTTGTTCCTACCAGCAGAGGGCAGTGTGTACATGCTTCTCTCCATGGCATGATGCTGTTGTCTGATCAACGCTATGAGAACTAAAGGATTAGCCTCCACCCATCTATTTGACACTTCACTGCTATAATGTCCTCTTTTCCATACCTGTTAGAAGGGTTTGAAAGAAACGTTTCTCCCTACCTCTCTACCGAGGTGATTTTAACCATCCTCCCTGTGTTCCTTGGTCCCTTAGCACAATTGGCTCTTGACCACAAGGGTGGCAAACGCCAGTGTATTTTGGACTGCAGGATTTTGTTCCAGCCCAGCACCAACACCTGAGAAAACTAGTCACGGTCTAATTTGAAGATCATGATTAGTAGATGTATGTGTGTTAGACCTGGGTTTTAACAAACTGCAGCTCTCCAGGACCAGAGCAGGTATCTCCTCCTCTGAGCATGCCCATGGTATCTTCACTCACATGGTTCTCCTGCCTGCAACTCAGAGCATGGATGGTGTTAGTTTTATAATATGCACTTAGTGTACAAATCATTAAGGACACCTTCCTAATATTGAGTTGCACCCTCCCCTTTTGCCCTTAGAACAGCCTCAATTCATCGGGGCATGGTCTCCACAAGGTGCCCTTTGGGTGATAGACCATTCTTGATACACACGGGAAACTGTTGAGCGTGAAAAACCCAGCAACGTTGCAGTTCTTGACACAAACCAGTGTGCCTGGCACCTACTACCATATCCCGTTCAAAGGCACTTAAATATTTTGTCTTGTCCATTCACCCTCTGAATGGCACACATACACAATCCATGTCTCAATTGTCTCAAGGCTTAAAAATCCTTCTTTAACCTGATTCCTCCCCTTCATCTACACTGATGTGAAGTGGATTTAACAAGTGACATCAATAAGGGATCATAGCTTTCACCTGGTTGGTCTATTTCATAGAAAGAGCAGGTGTCCTTAATGTTTTGTAACTCAGTGTATGATAACATGTCTGTTCTCCAGTGATACATATAAATTGTTAATACATGAACTGTGTTTCTAACCTTCTCTCGCTACTTGCATGTTTGCATGCTGCACCCTTTACATGTAGAGGCCGACGAAGGTAATGGAACAAACAACATTAAACCAAGCTCTTCTTTCGTTTTAACTTAGTCTTGTTGATATGTCGTCTTTCTTAATGTCTTTATCATTCTACCCAGACGTTCTGTCTTGAGCATTTGTATTATTTTCTTTCTCTCTCGCTCTCCCTCACTCTCCCTCGCTCTCCCTCGCTCTACCTCACTCTCCCTCTCTCTCTTTCTCCCTCTCTCCCCCTCTCTCTCTCTCTTTCTCTCTCTCTCCCTTACTCTCTCTCTCTCTTTCTCTCGCTCTCTCTCTCACTTTCTCTCTCTTTCTCTCTCTTTCTTTCTCTCTCTCTCTCTCTCTTTCTCTCTCTCACTCTCTCTCTTCCTTTGCCTCATGAATCAGAACTTTGTTGTCCTTTAAAGCTCTCTGTCTGATGTCTCTCCATGTCGCCTACTTCCAATTCCACAGCACTGTTATTATTATTCAGACCCAATCCAAAAGCAAAGCTTGTTCATTTGAACCTGTTTGGTTCCCGCCCCCCCCCCTCCCCAACCCACAGGGGAACTTACTTTCTAGTTGTTTGTGTCAGAACATTGTTTTGATTCTCTATGTTCTAACTGTCTCTCTAGTCTAGAATGTTTTTCTTGGACTCTGTGGCAGAGTGTTGTTTGATGAGAGGTTAGAGGCGACCATATTGCCTGAGTCGCTGTGTCTCTGTAGCTTTGAAAGCTCTCCAGAAAACAGTGGGGGTGATCCGCCACACGAAGCCAGTAACATGGGATGACGGAGAGTTGTTGTAAAACCAGCTAACAGTGCTTAGCAGTCTAGTCTTGGGGTTGTTCAGTTCAATCCTTCTCTTTGAGCCAAGGTGGTTATTCCAGTCTACCAGTCTAGGTAGAGGAGGCCTCAAAGCTCAAAAGATGGAGTTGTTTGTTAGCGTTTATTAATGTAGCTTTATTGGGATAGAAAAACACTATGCCCCAACCAACTTCGTGTTTAGCATTGAGCTACATACAGTATGGAAGAGATCATTGAGTTAATTCTAATAGCCAGTGATTAGGGGTTCTGACTTGTGTATGCTGTCCCTGGTCCCCAGCTGGCCGTAAGCAGTTTGCCCGTCATGAGTGGGCCCAGAAGGCAGCCTACCTGCTGGGCTGCACCCTGGAGGAGCTCTCCTCTTCCATCTTCAAGCACCAGGTCAAGGGTGCCCTGCAGAGGTCCACCTCCTTCCGCGGGGGGCCCGACGAGGCCGGGGCAGGAGACAGCTCAGGTAAGGGACCT
The DNA here is from genome assembly GCF_029448725.1 of Salvelinus fontinalis. Lineage (NCBI taxonomy): Eukaryota > Metazoa > Chordata > Actinopteri > Salmoniformes > Salmonidae > Salvelinus > Salvelinus fontinalis. The sequence goes on from NC_074697.1 coordinate 24,377,064, forward strand.
TCAGAGACCACCAGTCTCCAATATGAAGTTGAATTAAATAAATAGAGTAGAATAACATACTAAAGACTATGCGTGTGCTTTTTAACTCACAACTCCTTTTCTCCCCTGTCTCTCTCTCAATTCAAGGGGCTTTATTGGCATGGGAAACATATGTTTACATTGCCAAAGCAAGTGATATAGGTGGAAAAAAATTAAAATTATGAACAGTAAACATTACACTCACAAAAGTTCCAAAGGAATAGAGACATTTCAAATGTCATATTATGGCTATATACAGTGTTGTAACGATGTGCAAATAGTTAAAGTACAAAAGGGAAAATAAATAAACACATATTTGTCTCTCTCTCGCTCTCTCTCTTTCTCTCTCTCCCTCCCTCCCACTCTCTCCCTCCCACTCTCTCCCTCCCTCCCTCTCTCTCCCTCTCTCTTTCTCCCTCCCTCTCCGTCAGTCTCTAAGATCACAGCCCTGGATTGTCTGGAGGCCATGGCTTCAGGCCTGTACTCAGAGCTCTTCACCCTCGTTATCTCCCTCGTTAACAGGTCTGTCAGCTCATCTCTCTTTTGTCCTCTTTCTTATATTTCTTACTTTACCATCATTTATTTACAATATTGCTCTCTTTGAATGGCTCTTATTCCCATCCTTTTTCTTCGTCTTTCTCTCCATTTTCCTCTCTCTCTGTTTTTTTTCTCTCTCGCTCTTTCTCTCTCTGTCTCTTGCTCTCTCTCTCCCTCTCTCTCTCTCTCCCTCTCTCTGTCCTCTTTCTCTCTCTCTCTCTCTCATTCTTTCTCTCTCTCTCTCTCTCTCTCTCTCTCTCTCTCTCTCTCTCTCTCTCTCTCTCTCTCTCTCTCTCTCTCTCTCTCTCTCTCTCTCTCGCTCTTTCTCTCTCTCTCTCGCTCTCTCTGTGTGTTCTCACCCTTTGTATCATGTGTCAGAGCTCTGAAGTCCAGTCAGCACTCTCTGTGCTCTCTGCTCATCGTGGACACACCGGGTTTCCAGAACCCTCGCATGGCCAAGCGCCAGCGCGGTGCCACCTTCGAGGAGCTGTGCCACAACTACGCCCAGGAACGCCTGCAGACCCTGTTCCACGAACGCACCTTTGTACAGGAGCTGGAAAGATATAAGGAGGTGCAGAGATATACAGAGATGTACAGCACTAACAAATACCTTCACCATTACATAGTAGAAGTATTCTTACTAACAGGATACCAATGATTTGGTATTTTTAAACTTCCCTGAAGAATAAAATCATAATCGTCATTAACATACCTGTATTGTTTTAGTATGAAAATAACATAGAACGTCAGATTGAGCTTTTTTAATTGTAATGTCATTGCCTATAGACTCTTACATAAGAGGATCTCTGAAAATCACTGACTCCAATCACACCTAACCAACCCCTCTGTTCCCATCTAGGAAAACATAGAGCTTGCATTAGATGACATAGGGTCCAGTACCTCAATGTCAGTAGCAGCTATAGACCAAGCATCAACCCAAGCGCTGGTAAGAAGAATCTATCTGTGCCTCTTTTGCATGTACAGTATCAGGAGTGGACTTTATCTTGGATTTCATCATGTTGTGAGCGTCAAGTTAAACACAGTCCTTACTCTCTCTCTTCTTTGCCAATGATAGGGCTCCCCTAATTCAAGTAGAATCTTGAACTTTTTGACTCAGACAAATGACTGTGTGTACCATGTCAGGCTTATTACCTCCATCCAATTCACTTGGCTTTTTTGGGGGGGGGAGAATTCATCCCACATCAAAGATATTAATTTCAGTCAAGTTTGATTCCTTTCCCCTTGATTTGTTGAAAAACGTTTTCAGTCAGGGTTGGCTTCTCAGAGCAAAGCTATCCAATTCAGTTTATTTATGAGACGACTGCATGGCACACGCTCTTAACAGAAATGCGAAAGTGACATTAACAAGAATTAGATCAAAAGGGAATGAGGATGGGGTCACACAGGAATTGATTGAAAAGTTGAGACGAAAGTAAATAACTTTGTTTGTTTGTGTGTGTGCGGTTTGCATGTGTGTGTTTGTGTGTGTATGTGTCAGTGAATGAGTGCACAAGGGCATGCATGGCCAAACACGGCTATAAGTCAGACAAACAAACGCTATTGAACCAGCGCCATACTTATTGGAAACCAGCTCACACTCCTAGAAAAAGACATCATGAAAAGATCAACAGAGCTATAGACCTAGATGAGGAGCGCCTGACAAAATGCTATATTACAATCCAAGTAATATCCACACGTCATCCACCTCCAGCCTACAGTACCAAATACTGTAAGGGAATAGGATTGTTCTGAATAAGAGAGGATCTTATTTGTCATGTCTCTCTGAAAAGGATGTGAGATTTACCTGACTTGGCAATGAATTAGTTGACTTCTACTACAGAAACCAACTCAGTGAAACAGATCTGCACTGCTTCTAGCAGTGAAATAATTCAATTGGCAAATCATTTAAAAGGCTTTAGCTTCAGTAGGTTGTGGTGGTGAAGATACCCTGCCTGCACCTCCCTCCATCCACAGAGAGTCTACACTCTCACATTAATAACACCATTCATTATCAAAGTGGACTGTCAGAGAGCAAGGTTTCTAAATGCTTCACTGCCCAGGAGTGGATTTTAATAGCAGCTCTAGAATGAGGAAGCAAAGACTCTTCTCTCTTATAGCTTCTTATTTACCGAAACTTTAGGATTGCCTTTACAAAATGACTTGTTTTGTTCAGAGATGTTGAATCATATTAGGTTGTTTGAACACTGTGCTGGTGCATAATGAGAAGTTTCTACAAGTGTCACAGCTAAGCAGGTGTAATGTTATGGCAACACTGGGCCAGGGATAAAGGCCACGTTGGGACATTTAAACCATGAGTAAAAAAAGAGGAGAGTAGGTTGCTTTATTGGTTTTGGAGAGTGTTGCTGTGTATGGAGTTAAGTGTCGTGATTGGATGGATGAGAGGAGCTGTGGATGACTGGTGGAGTGGAGATGGGTGAGCGTCTCTGTTGTGGCCTAATTTGTGTGTCTGAGGTGCTTGTGAAAGCTGCACCTGCGTGTTGGCCTCAGCTGTGGACCTAAGCTTTCTGCACAGCTGATTCAGTTGTGTTTGTGTTAGACTCAAGTGATAGATCCCCACCTCTCTAACCTGTGTGTGTTCTTGCGATGGTCCCAGGTGCGCACCCTGGCGAGGACAGATGAAGCTCGTGGTCTGCTGTGGCTGATGGAGGAGGAGGCTGTGCAGCCAGGGGGCTCTGAGGACACTCTGCTGGAGAGACTCTTCAGCTACTATGGCCCTGACCAGGGGGACAAGAAGGGACACGCCCTGCTCCTGAAGAGCGACAAGCCACATCACTTCCTGTTGGGCCACAGCCACGGGACAGACTGGGTGGAGTACGATGCTCAGGGTTGGCTGAGCCACGCCAGGCAGAACCCCGCCTCCCAGAATGCTGCCACTCTGCTGCAGGACTCGCAGAAGTACACATTTAATTCACTGATTGTTCTCCATAGTAGCACTTTACAAAGAAAATATACTGACCTCTTTGTCTCTCTTGCTCTCGCTCTCTCCTCTCACTCTCACTCTCTCACACACACACACACACACACACACACACACACACACACACACACACACACACACACACACACACACACACACACACACACACACACACACACACACAGGAAGAACATCAGCAGTCTGTTCTCTAGTCGTAGTGGAGGGCCCACAGTGCTGTCTGGCTCCATCGCAGGGCTAGAGGGGGGATCTCAGCTGGCCCTCCGCAGAGCCACTAGCATGAGGAAGACCTTCACCACCGGCATGGCCGCTGTCAAGAAGAGGAGCATCTGTATCCAGATCAAACTGCAAGTGGTGAGTTGGGTGGTTTCTCCCTACCCAAGGCCTACCTCTGCTTCGTCTTTGAGAGGGTTTAGGCTAGAGGTCGACCGATTATGATTTTTCAACGCCGATACCGATTATTGGAGGGCCAAAAAAGCTGATCCCGATTAATCGGCCGATTTAAAAAAAAATATATATAAAAAAATGGATTTGTAATAATGACAATTACAACAATACAATGAACACTTATTTTAACTTAATATAATACATCAATAAAATCAATTTAGCCTCAAATAAATAATGAAACATGTTCAATTTGGTTTAAATAATGCAAAAACAAAGTGTTGGAGAAGAAAGTAAAAGTGCAATATGTGCCATGTAAGAAAGCTAACGTTTAAGTTCTTTGCTCAGAACATGAGAACATATGAAAGCTGGTGGTTCCTTTTAACATGAGTCTTCTATATTCCCAGGTAAGAAGTTTTAGGTTGTAGTTATTATAGGAATTATAGGACTATTTCTCTCTCTACCATTTGTATTTCATATACCTTTGACTATTTGATGTTCTTATAGGCACTTTAGTATTACCAGTGTAACAGTATAGCTTCCGTCCCTCTCCTCGCCCCTACCTGGGCTTGAACCAGGAACACATCGACAACAGCCAACCTCGAAGCAGCGTTATCCATCGCTCCTCAAAAGCCGCGGCCCTTGCAGAGCAAGGGGAACAACTACTCCAAGTCTCAGAGCGAGTGATGTTTGAGACGCTATTAGCGCGCACCCCGCTAACTAGCTAGCCATTTCACATCGGTTACACCAGCCTAATCTCGGGAGTTGATAGGCTTGAAGTCATAAACAGCTCAATGCTTGAAGCATTGCGAAGAGCTGCTGGCAAAACGCACGAAAGTGCTGTTTGAATGAATGTTTACGAGCCTGCTGCTGCCTACCACCGCTCAGTCAGACTGCTCTATCAAATCATAGACTTAATTATAACATAATAACACACAGAAATATGAGCCTTAGGTCATTAATATGGTTGAATCCGGAAACTAACATCTCGAAAACAAAACGTTTATTCTTTCAGTGAAATACGGAACCATTCCGTATTTTATCTAACGGGTGGCATCCCTAAGTCTAAATATTCCTGTTACATTGCACAACCTCAATGTTATGTCATAATTCCGTAAAATTCTGGCAAATTAGTTCGTAAAGAGCCAGGCGGCCCAAACGGTTGCATATTTTAACATGAGTCTTCTATATTCCCAGGTAAGAAGTTTTAGGTTGTAGTTATCATATGAATTATAGGACTATTTCTCTCTCTGCGTGCAATGAACGCAAAAGAAGTGACACAATTTCACCTGGTTAATATTGCCTGCTAACCTGTATTTCTTTTAGCTAAATATGCAGGTTTAAAAATATATATTTTTCTGTGTATTGATTTTAAGAAAGGCATTGATGTTTATGGTTAGGTACAGTCGTGCAACGATTGTTCTGTTTTCGCAAATGCGCTTTTGTTAAATCATCCCCCGTTTTGCGAAGTTGGCTGTCATTGTTAAGAAGAAATAGTCTTCACACAGTTCGCAACGAGCCAGGCGGCCCAAACTGCTGCATATACCCTGACTCTGTTGCAAGAGAAGTGACACAATTTTCATAGTTAAAATAAATTCATGTTAGCAGGCAATATTAACAAAATATGCAGGTTTAAAAAATATATACTTGTGTATTGATTTTAAGAAAGGCATTGATGTTTATGGTTAGGTACACGTTGGAGCAACGACAGTCCTGTTTCGCGAATGCGCACCTAATCGATTATATGCAACGCAGGACACGCTAGATAAACTAGTAATATCACCAACCATGTGTAGTTAACTAGTGATTATGATTGATTGATTGATTGTTTTTTATAAGATAAGTTTAATGCTAGCTAGCAACTTACCTTGGCTTACTGCATTCGCGTAACAGGCAGGCTCCTCGTGGAGTGCAATGTAAAGCAGGTGGTTAGAGCGTTGGACTAGTTAACCGTAAGGTTGCAAGATTGAATCCCCGAGCTGACAAGGTAAAAATCTGTCGTTCTGCCCCTGAACAAGACAGTTAACCCACCGTTCCTAGGCCGTCATTGAAAATAAGAATGTGTTCTTAACTGACTTGCCTAGTTAAATAAAGGTGTAAAAAAAATGTAAAAATATATTTAAAACATTTGGCCAAATCGGTGTCCAAAAATACAGATTTCCGATTGTTAAGAAAACTTGAAATCGGCCCTAATTAATCGGCCATTCCGATTAATCGGTCGACCTCTAGTTTAGGCCCAAGTTGCTCTTAAGAACTTTGTATGACAATTGTGTTATTCAAAGAAAACTATATTAACATGTATTTATACATGCAAATGTGTACAAAATGAAGTATTTGCCTTTGTTCTTGTGTGTGTGTGTTAATGCTTTAACTCCCTGCCCTCTGTCTCTCCAGGATGCTCTGCTGGACACAGTGCGCAGGTCCAGGGTTCACTTTGTCCACTGCCTGCTGCCCAAGGCAGACGCGGTGGGAGTTGGCATGGAGCCGCGCGTGGCCCACGGAGAGAGCTGCGACTCAGGCCTCATGCAGCTGGATGTGGGCCTCCTGAGGGCTCAGCTCCGTGGATCTAAGCTTATCGATGCCTTGCGCATCTACAGACAAGGTAAGACTGGACACCACTCAAGTCAAGCTAGGTCATGGGAGAGGGACATTTTCCCCCTTAATTCTGAACTGTATGAGAAATAAAAATGATTAGATAAATGTTGACTTTGTTTTGCCTTTTCCATAAAGGATACCCTGATCACATGGTGTTCTCCGAGTTCCGACGGCGCTTTGACGTGCTGGCGCCCCACCTGACCAAAAAGCATGGACTTCACTACATGGTCACAGACGAGAAGAGGGTGAGTGTCGAGGCGTTCCCTCCACGAATGATAATATAAAAGCCTCCCTCCTTTTCTCCCTCTTTTCTTTCCCTCCCTCCCCCATCCTAGATCTTCTCTTGTGTGTAATTAATTATGATTAGGTTGGCTGGCAGCATGCGGCTGGTGTGCTGATTAATTACGTGCCTCCTCTCTGTCCTCCCCTTCCATCTCTTCCTCCTCTCTCTGTCTTCAGTACCTACAGCTATTAGCATACCCTACCTACTCAGATGTGTGCTTAAAACTTCTGAATCCAGTAAACATATATTTTCAGATGTAGAAATATTAAATATGAACCGTTGTAGCTGGAAATGAAGAAATGATATAGACGTTCTCTTGGCTGAAATGTTATTTTTATTGTTGTGTAAGGAGGTTGTGTTTTTGAAGTAGAGCTGTTGAAGAGGTCCTCTCTGTCACAGCTAAAACATACAGTGAGCTATAGAAGAGTTAAAGAGGAAACCAGACTCCTTGGAGACATGCTTAGGAAGAATAGCCTGCTCAGAAATAATGAATGGACAAAAAGGTACTTCATTCTCTGGAGATAGACAGAGGGAGAGAGTGAGGAGAGACAGAAAGAAAGCAAGAGGGAGTAAGAGGTTTTCCCCTGCGTCAGCATCTTAGAAAATGTATTTTTATTTCCCAGAGAGAACTCAAACAGAGCCCTCTCTCTCAGAGCTAGAAGCCTGTCTGTCTCTTCATCTTAGCTTGGGCTGTATGGCTGCGTTACTGTTGCTGTGTTATTGTGGCTGAAGTGGCTTTATCCTCCACTGAGCCTGTTTACCTACCAGATCCAGTAGTCCTGCGGAGATCCTCTGCCAACAGTCCTTTAAGTAACTGTCCACTGTCCACTTTTAAACGTTCATATTATGTTAGCTCATACTCAAATAATGTGGTTGACTCATCCTATACTCGTATTTGTGGCCAAAGCATAAATTGGAGAGAAAATACTTCAAAAACCCCACCTCATAGAGACTTTAAAAATAAATGTCACGGCCATTGGAAAAATAGGACCAAGGTGCAGCGTGGTGAGCGTACATTTTCTCTTTATTTATAAAAATGACGCCGAACAAAACAACAAACACTACAAAAAACAAACCGTGAAGCTACAGGCTATGTGCCCTAAACAAAAGTCAACTTCCCACAAACACAGGTGGAAAAAAGAGCTACCTAAGTATGCTTCCCAATCAGAGACAACGATAGACAGCTGTCCCTGATTGAGAACCATACCCGGCCAAAACATAGAAATAGAAAATCATAGAAACACAAAACATAGAATGCCCACCCCAACTCACGCCCTGACCATACCAAAATAGAGACATAAAAAGGATCTCTAAGGTCAGGGCGTGACAATATTAAGCTTTCTCTTTCCTCAGCTAGGATGATGTCATCCTCCTGAGGAAGTTGAGCTGACCAATCAGTAGGCTACTTGTATGAATACTTTTAATGACCGGCATACACCCACAACATTCTGTTTTTGGGGTATGCCCACACCATTCCAATACAGAAAAGCTGCTTTTTAACGTATTTCATTAAAACATTTTTGGAAGGAAAACTATTTCACTCATATTGTAATTAATCACAGGTCATATTTCATAGAAATCTGGAAACACTGGACTTTGTTCAAGTTAGCTGAAGCCTCAAGGGGGAGGATGGGAGTTATCTTCCAACTTCACTTTGTAGTCGAACTTTAAAGACCCTCCTCCTCCTCCACCTCTCCTGAGACTGCTTTAAATACAGCCCATATTTAGACTGAATTGGAGGTTACAGATAGCTAGCTTGGTGCCGTAGTTGTAGCTGAGTTGTTTCGGTCTGCAGTCTCCTGTTGGATAGGCTGATGTTAGGGGAGTGTGCCTGTTGCTATGGTGCTGTGTGCAGTCCTTTGGGGCGAAGACAGAGGGATGCTGACTTTACGGGAGCACTGTCTGTCTGTTTGTCCATTTCTGTTGATCTCTTCATTGATCTATCTGTCCGTTTTATCGGTTTGTTTCAGGCTGTGGAGGAGCTGTTGGAGTCTCTGGACTTGGAAAACAGCAGTTACCACATGGGCCTGAGCAGGGTAAGTAACCCACACACACACACACACACACACACACACACACACACACACACACACACAGACAGACAGACAGACAGACAGACAGACAGACAGACAGACAGACAGACAGACAGACAGACAGACAGACAGACAGACAGACAGACAGACAGACAGACAGACAGACAGACAGACAGACAGACAGACAGACAGACAGACAGACAGACAGACAGACAGACAGACAGACAGACAGACAGACAGACAGACAGACAGACAGACAGACAGACAGACAGACAGACAGACAGACAGACAGACAGACAGACAGACAGACAGACAGACAGACAGACAGACAGACAGACAGACAGACAGACAGACAGACAGACAGACAGACAGACAGACAGACAGACAGACAGACAGACAGACAGACAGACAGACAGACAGACAGACAGACAGACAGACAGACAGACAGACAGACATTAACTAATAATGAACTATGTATGAGCCATTAATACATGCTTTGTAAAAGTGTTATGACTACAGGTGACACTATGACAATAGGTGTGAAGGCTTGGTACCGTCTAAATCAGGCCCTAGGTGTTCTGTCTCTGCCTGGGAGGGACAGCTGTTTACCCAGCATGCCCTTCTCTTTGGAATCATAGGTCTGTCGCTGTGGCACTGGTTCCTAGCTGCCGCTGGGTCCCTGGGCTGGCAGCCTTTGTCTGTTAGTTGGCGGTTGACAACCCCCCCTCCCACACACACACACACACACACACACACACACACACACTGATCAGGCTTGACTTTCAGTTGGGCCGGGGGAAGGTTGCTCCACAGTTCTTCTGCTTCAGAAAAAAAGATGTCTGGCTTTCTCTTTGTTGTTGTCCCTTCTGTTGCTCCCTGTAGCCATTGATTTTGGCAGGCGACTGCTCTCTTTGTTTGTGGCGCTTTGCCGTGGCGTGCCGATAACCCTCCACAAACACCAATCAGCACAGTGAGATTCAAACCTTTCAGATGCAAAAGAGTAAATCCAAAGGAAAGGACGGGCTGATGAATGGCTAATTAGCAGAGGAGGCTTTTTCAGAATGTCCATGGAATAGAGGACAGCGGGAAGTTTTGTTCTGAAGTAAACAGTAGGGAAAGTGTTTAGGGAAGTATTGTTCTGAAGTAAACAGTAGGGAAAGTGTTTAGGGAAGTATTGTTCTGAAGTAAACAGTAGGGAAAGTGTTTAGGGAAGTATTGTTCTGAAGTAAACATTAGGGAAAGTGTTTAGGGAAGTATTGTTCTGAAGTAAACAGTAGGGAAAGTGTTTAGGGAAGTATTGTTCTGAAGTAAACAGTAGGGAAAGTATGTTTAGGGAAGTATTGTTCTGAAGTAAACAGTAGGGAAAGTGTTTAGGGAAGTATTGTTCTGAAGTAAACAGTAGGAAAAGAATGTTTAGGGAAGTTTGACATTGGCAATGTGTGATTGTGTGTGTGTGTGTGTGTGTGTGTGTGTGTGTGTGTGTGTGTGTGTGTGTGTGTGTGTGTGTGTGTGTGTGTGTGTGTGTGTGTGTGTGTGTGTGTGTGTGTGTGTGTGTGTGTGTGTGTGTGTGTGTGTGTGTGTGTGTGCGCCTTTCCATCTCTCATCATGCTGAGAAAAACACCAAGCCCCAACTGAGCCACTGGAACGGCCCACGACCTCAGTCGACCTTTAGAGTTGCATTCAGAGACCACGAGGTCCAATATGTTCCTTCGTCCACGCTGACTGTCTTTGCTAGGCAGAAGCTCATCCCGCTATGGGGGAAGGCCTGTGTGACTAGGCCTTTAATGTGACACATCACACATCCCATTGGCGTTGCTCAGTGGTTGCATCACTAGCGGGTCGTGATGGTGGGCGAGAAAGTTACAGGCTCCTCGTTGTGATGTGATAGTGTGTCTGAGTAGAACACACAGTCTACTGCATAGGAATAGGCAAAGACAATGGGGGATACCTAGTCAGTTGCACAACTGAATGCATTCAACTGAAATGTGTCTTGCACAACCCAACCCCTCTGAATCGGAGAGGGAGGGGTCTGCCTTCATCACCATCCACGTCATCGGCACCCGGGAAACAGTTAGATGTGAGCATTATTAATGCAAGCATACCATGCAAGCTGTTGATTTGTTAACATGTCATTTTGGATCCATTTAACAGAATGCCCATACAGTGTGTGATAAATCCTCTACTACTGACAATAGAGTAAGCAAACTCAATCCGATGTTCTCTGGAGGTAAAGACAACCTCTCCAGTCGGAGTCGTTGCCCTACAGCAGAGAAGTGTGGGTGTGTTAGTGCTGTGTGGTTTCACCGCGCCCAGCCCACTCTCTGCATGTGCTATTGGCTTGACTATACACACACTTCCCTGAGAGCTGGGCTCTGAACTTTGATTGTCTGTGCTGGGTAAAGTGTTTTCTCTCATCCTGTGCCTCTGATAGAGGATAATAGGTTGTTAAGGGCCCTGGAGTACTGTGTTAGATCAGTCCTGATGTGTCATGATGCAATTTCTGCATAACACCACCACAGCTCTCGTCTTGAGGAGCCGCTTGGTGAAATCTGAACAAAACACTCTGTAGACGAACCATCTCAATTGTTTTCGAGTTGAAGAAAACACAGTGCCTCTGACTAACTGAAGATGACGGCTAAATCCAAGAGAAGTTTCTCAACAACTCTACCTGTCGTTTTAGTTTCCCCAGAAACGTCCTGTCTTTGTTATTTTCCTTACTGTAGCCGTGGCAGCCGCATGTGTTGCTAACACAAGGGAGTTTTAATGAGGATTTTGTGAAGTTAAGCATAGCTCTTCCACTAACACTACTAGCATGCTAATGCAATTCAGCAGCATTCAAAGAGTTTGATGAGCTCTCAGCTCTGGCCTGAGAAACTGTAGGGAAGTCCACCAGCAGCTCCCCACCCAATCTCCCAGAGCAGATCAGAAAATGGAAATGACTAAAGCGTTTGAGGTAATCCAACTAAATTTAAAGCCCCCAAAGTAAACGCCATTGAAATTCAAAGTAAACACAGGACTTGATGTAGTTGATATGCAATCCCTGAATCCTAGATGTATGGTTGAAGATCTTTAGGGGGATTCCAACTCCCATAATCATGGAAAAACAAATTAATGTAATTATTTGTTTGTATGCGTCAATGCCCCCAAATGAAAAAGTTTACGTTGTTTACGTTACTTCTTTTCCATAGTATTGTGCAACCTTGCACACACACATGCTCCCTGTCTGACTTCAATACAATTCACTTTCGTGTCATGATTAATCAGTATCTAACTGTCGCTTTCTCTCACCAGGTGTTCTTCAGAGCGGGGACCCTGGCCAAACTGGAGGAGCAGAGAGATGTCCAGACCAGACGCAACATCACCATGTTCCAGGCTGCCTGCAGAGGATACCTGGCCAGACAGGCTTTCAAGAAGAGGAAGGTGAGTGAGCGCTCTCAACCCAGTTCTTACCAGCCCAAAGCCCAGGTCAGATTAGATGGCGAAAGGAGCTAAACTGATCTTGGATCAGCAAAACGGACCGTTTCGTGCCCCTCGACCACGTCACACAGTGCGCTGTTGGTTCCTAATGCCTACACTTTCAAAGCCGATGCCTGTCGTTGTCCTTGAAGAGCTGTGTATCCCTTGCCAGTACAGAAAGTGCTTGTGTCAGGGTTGCTTTGCTGCTCTCTTTGTTCGCCGCCTCAGACAATGTCTTGGGAAAACTCTGAAAGGAACTGAAGCTTCCCATTCGATCATATGGTTATTTGTCCCCTACGACACGTTCTAATTTATCTTCCGTTATAGTGAAGTTAGTCAATGTGTTGTCATGAAAACCAAAGAGAAGATACGTGTGCTTCTTTCAGAGAGGAAGAGAATATTCCCATGGAAGCATTAGAATGAGTCTCCCTCTCTCTCTGCCCTCTTCTCTCGCTCTCTCTCTGCCCTCTTCTCTCGCTCTCTCTACCCTCTTCTCTTGCTCTCTCTCTACCCTCTTCTCTCGCTCTCTCTCTGCCCTCTTCTCTCGCTCTCTCTCTACCCTCTCTCTCTACCCTCTTCTCTCGCTCTCTCTCTACCCTCTTCTCTCGCTCTCTCTCTACCCTCTTCTCTCGCTCTCTCTCTACCCTCTTCTCTCGCTCTCTCTCTACCCTCTTCTCTCGCTCTCTCTCTACCCTCTTCTCTCGCTCTCTCTCTACCCTCTTCTCTCGCTCTCTCTCTACCCTCTTCTCTCGCTCTCTCTCTGCCCTCTTCTCTCGCTCTCTCTCTGCCTCGTATTAATGGCATGCTCTCGCGCCATTGCTAGCTCTGCCACCCACATCTGTGGGGCGGTTTAGCGGCTCACTAAATCAGAAGTTCATCAGAGCACAGTGTCATAAATCCATCCTGTCTCCGCTGGCCCCCGGCCCAGCAGATAGCCTTCCATCTGCTCCTCCTGTTCCTCTGGGACACACACACACACACACACCCCCACGTCACCTCAATCACAGCCTTATCGATTACCGCACCAGAACACACACACCTCGCCTTATTCCTTGCCATCTCAGTCTCTCCCTCCATTTTAGCATTCCTCTCTGTCTATCACTCTAACCTGACCTCTGATCTATGTAGGGGTGATGAGGCTCAAAAAGAAAAGGACTGACACATCTATAGTACAGGCTCTCTCCTTACCTATTTGAATAGTAATACCTTTATTTATACACGAGTGGTGGGGGAAACTAGAAGGCTGGTGTTTCTACAGGGTGAGATTATTATTGTAGACGCCTGTCATAATCCCTGGTCCAGTCATGAGGAATTAGAGAGAGACACGGCTGGGACAGAGCTGTGTGTGTGTTTGGCAGATGAAAACAGCCCACACACACCCTATAAGCCCCACCACACCAGAGTGAGCATGACGACCAGGGATATAACACCCTCCACTGAATGACTGGAACCACCGGTGGTGATCTATTTGGCTCTGTGTGTTGTCCTGTACTGTCCTGTGTTGTGTTTGTGTGGGTGGGTGCTTGTCTGTGTACGTGAAGGTGTGAGAGAGTGGTTTGTGTGAATTAATTGTGCAGTGGGCTTCTCTTTACTGCTCTGCCTGTTTCATTTGAGTGCTGCCTCTTTCTATAAGAAACACAAGTTGTTTATCCTGATTGTTTGTTTTGATTTAGGAACAGGATATTGATATTTTCCTTTGTTTGCGAAGTGTTTAGTTGTAAACGACTCCATTAAGAGTGATTGTCATTCCTCACAGTGTGACTGGCTGAGGGTCAGACTGGACTGGAGAGGGTTGTGTAATGCTGGGAGTTCTTCAAGGGTCCAAAAAGTTGGACCCGTTCTGAAATGGACTTGGGGCTTTCCCACCCAGACCCGATATGCATGAATATACACTGCTCAAAAAAATAAAGGGAACACTTAAACAACACAATGTAACTCCAAGTCAATCACACTTCTGTGAAATCAAACTGTCCACTTAGGAAGCAACACTGATTGACAATAAATTTCACATGCTGTTGTGCAAATGGAATAGGCAAAAGGTGGAAATTATAGGCAATTAGCAAGACACCCCCAAAAAAGGAGTGATTCTGTAGGTGGTGACCACAGACCACTTCTCAGTTCCTATGCATCCTGGCTGATGTTTTGGTCACTTTTGAATGCTGGCGGTGCTCTCACTCTAGTGGTAGCATGAGACGGAGTCTACAACCCACACAAGTGGCTCAGGTAGTGCAGTTCATCCAGGATGGCACATCAATGCGAGCTGTGGCAAGAAGGTTTGCTGTGTCTGTCAGCGTAGTGTCCAGAGCATGGAGGCGCTACCAGGAGACAGGCCAGTACATCAGGAGACGTGGAGGAGGCCGTAGGAGGGAAACAACCCAGCAGCAGGACCGCTACCTCCGCCTTTGTGCAAGGAGGTGCACTGCCAGCGCCCTGCAAAATGACCTCCAGCAGGCCACAAATGTCTACTGAGAGGTCCAGGGGCAGACAGGGAACAATATCACCACTACAAAGGCTTTTGTGAGCCAACGTTCTGCATTACAATGTGTTTCGGTGTACAGTACAGTATGCTACCCTCCAGCAGTTCTGAAAGTTACAGGACCATACCCTCCAGCAGTTCTGAAAGTTACAGGACCCTACCCTCCAGCAGTTCTGAAAGGTACAGGACCCTACCCTCCAGCAGTTCTGAAAGGTACAGGACCCTACCCTCCAGCAGTTCTGAAAGGTACAGGACCCTACCCTCCAGCAGTTCTGAAAGGTACAGGACCCTACCCTCCAGCAGTTCTGAAAGGTACAGTACAGGACCCTACCCTCCAGCAGTTCTGAAAGGTACAGTACAGGACACTACCCTCCAGCAGTTCTGAAAGGTACAGTACAGGACACTACCCTCCAGCAGTTCTGAAAGGTACAGTACAGGACACTACCCTCCAGCAGTTCTGAAAGGTACAGTACAGGACACTACCCTCCAGCAGTTCTGAAAGGTACAGTACAGGACACTACCCTCCAGCAGTTCTGAAAGGTACAGTACAGGACACTACCCTCCAGCAGTTCTGAAAGGTACAGTACAGGACACTACCCTCCAGCAGTTCTGAAAGGTACAGTACAGGACACTACCCTCCAGCAGTTCTGAAAGGTACAGTACAGGACACTACCCTCCAGCAGTTCTGAAAGGTACAGTACAGGACACTACCCTCCAGCAGTTCTGAAAGGTAGTTACAGTAAGGTTTAGTTCAATGTGTTTTTATTTGATCTGATTAACAGGAAGTTGAGGTTGTTTTATTTAAGTTGAACTCAACGATTTAAGTATCTATTTAAACACACAATGAAGACTTTGCACAATTCTAGCTAAGAAGCCAAGGCATGTTTTAGAGGAAAATACGTGTTGAGGAGAGTGGTAGTGGTAAATATTTGTGAGACGTGTGTCGTATCAAGGTACGCTGGTTTGATATTTACAGGAAAATATTCTGTATGTACAGCTAAGGAAGCAGACTCACACTTGATTACAAGGCAGTGCAGGGTGTTACATTTGAACCTTTGGCCCATATTTCTCAGAGACACAAGACACGACCATGAAAGTGTTGATTTCCTCGTCTGGACACTGACCTCCCCACTGCCCAAAAATCTATTAGTTTGTTTCTCTCTGTCTATTTGATTGCTCCGGGGGGCTCCCCGCACCTTGAAGTCCTCTCAGCCTGAGCCAAACCCTCACAGGGATTTGTTTTCAAAGCGCTTTGATGGAGAAGAGAGAGAGAGAGTGTTCCTTCTCTGAAACGGTGCTTCACCATGGGGGAATAGACGAATAGAAGGGATGCGGCACAGCGTTTGAAGCCCACAGCCTCCTCTCTCTTTGACATTCATGTGGATAGAACGAGTGACAGCATGGTGAAGATGGAGGAGCATGGGGGATTCCTCCTTTCAGCCAGTCGGCCCATAGTGTGTCTAATTAAATCGTTGCTTTAAGACAAAGCTTCTTCCTCGACTGGGAACAGGTGTGTGTCAGTGCATGCATGCGTTACATCTATGGCCTTGTGTGCTCAGCAAAGGCCATGTAGCTTCACAGACACTCAAAGGGAACTCTGTAAAGGAGACGCAGAAGGCAGAGTAAAAAGGAAGACCGAGACAAAGAAAGAGAAATGAATACATTCTGCTCCTGTGTTTCTCTAAGACCGTCAATACCTGTTTGACACAGACATATCTTCTTTCTAAAGGCTGCAAAACCTTATTCTAAATCCCTCTGGTGTTGTATATGAGCTCTCTGTATGGCTGAGGAACAGAAAGATCAACACTGACCCCCCCCCCCCCCCCTTATTGAGTCAACACATGATTTGTTAGACTTGTTTAGGTCTAAGCATGACAAACAGGCTTTAGAGAACATAACCTGCATGCCTGTTCAGTCAGTGACCATGATGGCCAAGCAACATTTATGTGCTCTCACGGCGTGACGAATAAGAATCGTGTTCTCCGTCATTGTGCTGTTCTAATTGGGTTGTGAGATAATGGGTGGTTTATTGGAGATGCCCATGTAGCGGGAGCATGTAGCTCCTCCTAATGCCTTTTTAACAAGGTAACAAAGTGGTATCGATGTTTGATTACATTTCTCTGAAGAGCTCTGTCTCAGCTCTTAAAGCAGTGAGAAGCCAGAAGAACTTTGGATTGTCTTGATTCTAGCTCGCCCAAATCGTCACACTTGATGCAAGTGTCTGTTATTGTGCTAGACAATGACACTAAGCAATGCCATTTTTTCTTTTCTTTATTTATCAAAAGTTACATATTTCATGCAAACAGCGCATTCGGAAAGTATTCAGACCCCTTCCCTTTTTCCACATTTTGGTACGTTACAGCCTTATTCTAAAATTGATTCAATAAAACATTTTCCTCATCAATCTACACACAATAATACCCCATTAAGACAAAACAAAAAAACAGGTTTGTAGAAATTTTTGCAAATGTATTACAAATTAAAAACAGAAAAAAACTATTTACATAAGTATTTAGAGCCTTTTCTATGAGACTCTAAATTGAGCTCAGGTGCATCCTGTTTCCATTGATCATCCTTGAGATGTTTCTACAACTTGATTGGAGTCCACCTGTGGTAAATTCAATTGATTGGACATGATTTGGAAAGGCACTCACCTTTCTATATAACAAAGTACAAAGAGATCCTTGATGAAAACCTGCTCCAGAGCGCTCAGGACCTCAGACTGGGGTGAAGGTTCAGCTTCCAACACGTCAAGGACACAGCCAAGACAATGCAGGAGTGGCTTCGGAACAAGTCCTTGAGTGGCCCAGCCAGAGCCCAGACTTAAACCCAACCTAACATCGCTGGAGAGACCTGAAAATACCTGTGCAGCGACGCTCCCCATCCAACCTGACAGAGCTTGAGAGGATTTGCATAGAAGAATGGGAGAAACTCTGAATGCTTATGTAAATGTGATATTTCCGTTTTTTATTTGTAATACATTTGCAAAAAATTCTAAAAACCTATTTTTGCTTTGTCATGGGGTATTGTAGAATGAGGGGGGAAAAACGATTCCATTCATTTTAGAATAAGGCTATAACGTAACAAAATGCAGAAAAATACAAGGGGTCTGAATACTTTCCGAATGCACTGTATTTGTGATGTGTGTGTGTGTGTGTGTGTGTATATATATATATATATATATATATATTAGAAATACTGTTGTTGGATGAATACTGTTCTCTTTGTACTTTGTTATATAGAAAGGTGAGTGCCTTTCCAACTGTTGTTGGATGAACACAATTATTTAATTCATTATTTAAACCAGACAGGTAAATGGAAAAGCGATTCTGATTTGCAATGACGACCTGGCCAGTTCTGTTGGCTGCAACGTAATAGTGTGATCAGATTGTTGACCCTGCCTTCCCCATCCTTTTAGTTTTCTATATATATATATTTCCATTTAAAAAACTTCAAGATTCCTACATGTTGGCAGACATAACACCAGACACAAACACCCACACACACAGGTTCCTTTGTTGTAAGTCCCTCTGCTCCTCTGCATGTGTTTCAGATCCAGGACCTGGCTATCCGCTGTATCCAGAAGAACATCAAGAAGAACAAGGGAGTGAAGGGCTGGCCCTGGTGGAAGGTGTTCACCACAGTACGCCCCCTTATAGAGGTCCAGCTCACAGAGGAGCAGATACGTGGCAAAGACGTGAGTACACAAACTATACACACCCTCCATCTACTGTTGATCAGCGGTGTAGTCATTACTCCAAACAGTTGCAAAATATTCAGTTTTGCAACAAAAAATATATTTTCTATTGGACAGGTTCATCAAACAGGAATGGACCTACCTGAATCGGTCCAATAGAATGCTAGTTTTTGTTGCAAAACAGAAAGTTTTTCCGACTGTTTGGTAGTTGTTACGCACGCCTCTGAGAAGAGGGAACGCAACTCCCTGCTACAACTCAACTCTCTGAAGTGCAAGAGGTATGGACTGTAGGTGCGAGTAAGGATGACACAAAAGCAGAATTTACCGTTTACTAGAATTTATTTTCTTACACGGTAATATGGGGAAAAGGGGCTGGACGGAACCAAAGCAAAGAAAGTAAATATCAAAGTTCCCCCTCTCCTATCTAACCTGCCTACCCACTTAACTTACCTAACTTAACACCGTCTGGTGCCCTAACCAAAATACAGGGGGTGGTCCGCCCAGGTCTTACCTAGTGTGCCTAGACAGTAAATATACTACGGGTATATGTATGCCCGCGAGCCTCTTGCCTAAGCACTCCCAAAGTGCCTTCTCCTTCCCCCCTGGGAACAAATGAAGCAGAGTAATTATTAATGATTTCACAAACACAGGACATAGAAAAACTGCTACCAACAACAACAGTACATACCACACTTTCTGATACACAACCCACACTATATCACAATCTAATTTTTCTCTCTCAATCTCCAAATCTCTACTCCTTATCTCATCTCTCTCCTCTTCTCTCTACTCTAAGCAGAACACTGGCTTTTATCTTCAGGTGGCAATGTTAATTAGTCAGCTGCTTCTTGACGAGGGGGCGGAGTCAGCTCCAATCACCAATTAGCCTGTGGTAGACCAATCAGCTGGTTGGGGAGTACTTCCAGAAAGCCATCTCCTGAAACACACACTCAAATACAAAACAGAACACAGAAACTGGGGAACGTAACACGCCCACCACAAAATTGCAAACATACAGTTTGTAATAACAAAAACCAACGCTTCCCCAGTTAGTAAACCCGTGATAGAGCGTCAGCAACCACATTCGCTGAGCCCTTCATATAGGCTATCTGTACATTATATCCTTGTACAATCAGAGCCCACCGCATAAGGCGGCGGTTCTGATTGTACATTTGCTTCAAGAACACTAAAGGATTATGGTCCGTGAAGACCATTACAGGCAAGGCACTGGATCCCACATATACCTCAAAGAACTGTAAGGCTAGCAATAAAGCTAGTGTCTCTTGTTCAATTGTGGAGTACCTTGACTGACACGAGTTGAACTTACGGGAAAAGAAACTGACGGGCCGATCCACTCCGTCTTCATCTTCCTGTAAGAGAACCGCACCCACCCCCACTATACTAGCGTCAACCTCCAACTTAAAAGGTTTGTCAAAGTTGGGGGCGGCAAGCACTGGGGCACTACAAAGTAGCGCTTTAGCGGACTCAAAAGCATGGTTACAGTCCTTGGACCACCTAAATGGTACCTTGGGACTAAGCAGAGATGAAAGGGGAGCTACTACCATCGAGAAATTCGTACAGAATGTACGATAGTACCCTACCTTCCCTAGGAATCTGCGCAACTGGCGTCGAGTCGTGGGAGCAGGAAAAGCAACAATTGCCTCCACCTTGCCAGTTACTGGGCGCACTTGACCTCGTCCCACTTGTTTCCCTAAGTAAGTCACCATAGCCTTCCCAAACTCACACTTGGCCAAATTGAGGGTTAAAGAAGCATTCTCCAACCGCTGAAACACACTTTTCAAAGTGGAGAGATGATCAGACCAAGTAGACGAATGGATCACCACATCATCAAGGTATGCAGTACAATTTGGCACATCTGCAAACACAATGTTAACTAGACGCTGAAAAGTAGCAGGTGCATTACACATGCCAAAGGGCATCACAGTGTATTGTACAAAGTTATCAGGCGTAACAAAAGCCGATATGTCAGAAGCTCGAGAGGTCAGAGGCACCTGCCAATAACCTTTTAACAAATCTAACTTACTAACATAAGCAGCAGAGCAAATTCTATCAATGCAGTCATCTAATCGAGGTAGAGGAAAATAATCAGACTTTGTAACTGCATTTACACGACGATAGTCCGTGCATAAGCGGGACGTACCGTCAGGCTTAGGAACAAGAATACATGGGGAACTCCAGGAGCTGTTACTGGGTTTTGCCATTACACCCCAGCATTTGATTCCCACCCCCTGCTTTATAGAGACTATACAGATTTAGCTCCCTCTAATACTGTAATACATTCCCCCCCCTCTCGTTCTGTCTATCTACTCCCAGGAGGAGATCCAGCAGCTGAAAGGGAGGCTGGAGAAGGTGGACAAGGAGAGGAACGAGCTGAGACTCAACAGTGACCGCCTGGAGAGCAGGGTACACACACACACGCACACACACACACACGCACACACACACACACACACACACACACACACACACACACACACACACACACACACAACACACAACACATACAAACTGTGTTGCAGACTAATATAAGATAACACATTGTACCAGCGGATCTGTCTGTATAAATAAAGGATGAACAGATAGAGGTTTTATGTCATGAAGTTTAACTGTATTGCACTGTATGCATAAGACAGGGTGCATGTGTAGTAGTAATAAACACATTATTTTCACCCTCTTGCTTATTGCAATTGTGTGTATATGCCAGATCACAGAGCTGTCGTCGGAGCTGGCAGACGAGAGGAACACAGGAGAGTCAGCCTCTCAGCTGCTGGAGTCCGAGACCTCAGAGAGACTGAGACTGGAGAAAGACATGAAGGACCTGCAGGTTAACACTGTTAACACTGGAGAAATGAGACATCCTTAACTGTTGTTGGATGAACACAATTATTTAATTCATTATTTAAACCAGACAGGTAAATGGGAAAGCGATTCTGATTTGCAATGACGACCTTGCCAGTTCTGTTGGCTGCAACGTAATAGTGTGATCAGATTGTTGACCCTGCCTTCCCCATCCTTTTAGTTTTCTATTTGGCATTTGACATGATTGTTTTTTTCAGGGTATTCCAACTAGATGGGATACATTTTTCCACTGACTGCTCAGACAGCACATGCTGATGGGCTGGGCTGGGTGCAAATGACCTCGCTTCTAGAAATGAGCAATTGTGTCATTTAGAGAAAGTGTGTGTGTGTGTGTGTGTGTGTGTGTGTGTGTGTGTGTGTGTGTGTGTGTGTGTGTGTGTGTGTGTGTGTGTGTGTGTGTGTGTGTGTGTGTGTGAACAATGAGCGTGTTTGTGTGTGTACGTGCAAGTGCAATGTGAGGTCTATCTGTCAGTATTTCTAACTTGGTATATAATGTGTTTGTGTATTAATGCATGGCCTGTGATTCTCTCCCCAGACTAAGTTTGACTCGATGAAGAAGTCTATGGACTCTATGGAGATGGAGGTGATGGAGACCAGACTCCTCAGAGCCTCTGAGCTCAATGGAGAGATGGACGATGACGACACAGGTCAGCGCCACACACACACGTTTGTTTTACTATCCTTGTGGGGACCAAAACATTTATTCCCATTCAAATTCTGATTTTCCCTAACCCTAAACATAACCCTTAACCCAGTCCTTCTCAAATAGTGGGGCGCGCCCCCCTGTGGGGGATCGGAGCGATGCCAGGGGGGGGGGGGGGGCGCGTGTGACCCCGGGGAACATGCTTTTTTCTGCCGCAGGGAGTAGTTTTTTTTGCACTGAACAAGAGCACACAGCACAGAGCAGGAGATATGAAGTGCAGATAACAAACCCTTAAGCGACACAATGGAAAAATATTTAACAGGGATGAAAAGAAAGGCGGAGAGAGACAGAGATAATGAGACAAACGTAAGTCTCCCGAAAGCTAAGACGAGGAAATATGACGAAGCGTGGCTGTCACGAGGAAACGTCTTGTCCAGAGTTTTTGAGCTCAGAGAGCAGATACGAATGTTTTCGGAGCAGGAGCACAAGTATGACCTCGCAGAAACATTTAGTGATGAGAACTTCCTGGCAAAACTGGCCTACCTGAGTGACATAGTTGGAAAGCTAAATGAACTAAATCTACAGCTTCAAGGGAAAGAGAAACACCTCCCTCAGGTCACAGACAAGATCAGCTCTTTCACTCGATAGCTTGCAATGTGGGGCAGGCGACTTGATGAAGGAAATACTGATTCATTCGAGAACCTGCATGAATTTGTTGACACTACTGACTATGATGCCACCTCGGTGATTCCATATATTAAGGAGCATATTTCATCACTGATGGGATTCTTTAAAAAGAACTTCCCTGAAAACAGTTCCCAATATAACTGGGTGAGAGATCCTTTCAATGCACCAGCTCCAACTGGTTTCAGCTCTGCAGAGGAGGACCAGTTCATTGATATGACGCCTGACTCCACATTGAGACTGAGGTTCACATCACAGACACTGAGTGAATTGAGTGTAGAGAGGCAGTATCCACTCTTAGGGCAGAGGGCCATGGGCATTCTTCTTCCTTTTGCAACATCTTATCTTTGTGAGACTGGCTTCTCTGCTGTTGCTGCACTGAAGACCAAGTACAGGTCCCAGCTAAACATTGAGCAGGAGCTGAGAGTTGCAGTATCATGCTTCAAACCCCGCTTCGAAAAGCTGTGCTCTGCAAAACGTGCTCATTGTAGCCATTAATCCTGACTTCCTCATTTAGATTTTTTTTAAATGAGTACAAATTGTTTTATTCATTTTTGTTTTATAGGTCAAAGTGTTTCATATATTGTGCTCCTGAGTTAATGTTGCTGATCAATTTGAATGTATTATTATTTATTGATTATATTTTATTTTATTTTTCAGTATCAAATGGTCCAAAAATGTTTACAGTTTAAATAAGTATAACATTTTTTTTTACATTTCAGGGAAATTGATGCACTTTAAGTCTTTTCTGTTACAGACTAAAAAACAATGTTAATAAAGTTATTCTTTGTTGTAAGTTGATCTATATTTCTTTATTTTTTATTTTTTTGTTTTCTTTCATGTTAATAAGGATACAATGTTATGCAGAGGTGTACTTATAACAATTTTATAGACAAATGATACTATTTACAGTCGCGGCGGAGAGTTGGGGAGCGCGAAATGTTTACTTCTTCCTAGGGGGGGCGTAACAGAAAATAATTGAGAAGCACTGCCTTAACCTAACCCTAACCTTAATTCTAACCCTAAACCTAACCTTACCGTAACCCCTAAGCCTGAAATGTCCCCACTTGTCTGAGTTTTCCTTGTTGTACTATCCATGTGAGGACTTCTGGTTCCCCACAAGGATAGTAAAACCAAACCACACACACACACTGTTGCTATATGGTGACAATTTAGCACCATGAAAACCAGCACACAAAGGTACACCCCAAGACCAGGATCAAAGTAGGCTGTTTCTGGTTGAGTCCTTTCAGTTGCCCAGTTATTTGGTTGTATCAAGCTGACCACCCTCTTAGACTGCAGCGGCTGCCTGAAATCAATGAGGAGACAAAAGGTTTTGCAAGACATGGTGTAGAAATTGATTCTAAAAGACTGCAGGTGTCCTCAAATTATATTTGCACGCATGCCAAACAGACTTCCGGCTAGACTGCGAATGCAGGCTTTATTTGGCCATTCTGAATGTAGAATAGATTTTTGTCTCAGTGTTTTGTTTGAACGTTTCAACACCCCACATTTTACGTGGAATAGACAACCCTGTGTAAGAGATACATGTACAGGCCATAACAGTAGTGTACAGACTTTAATATGGCTTCAAAACGGCTTGATACATTTCCTCCTGACTAATGCAAACCCGTTCCATGGTCAAACAGACTTCCTTTCAAACTGGCTAATCAATTTCATCTTAGTTCTATTTGAAGGCGTATTGAATGCAATGGAGGCTGCTGAGGGGAGGACAGCTCATAATAAAGGCTGGAACGGAGTGAATGGAAACCATGGTTTTGATACCATTCCACCTATTCCGCTCCAGCCATTACCACAAACCTGTCCTCCACAATTAAGGTGCCACCAACCTCCTGTGATTGAATGTTGACGTGGTGTGGTTCTTGTAGTGCTGTCCATGACCTGTCTGCTAACTGTGCTGTCGCATCTTGTGTCTGTTAGGGGGAGAGTGGAGACTGAAGTATGAGAGGGCCATCAGAGAGATCGAGTTCACCAAGAAGAGGCTCCAGCAGGAGTTTAATGACAAGCTGGAGATGGAGCAGCAGAACAAACGGCAGCTGGAGAGGAGGGTAAGGCAGTGTCTGACACACACACACACTTCTAACTCTACCTCGTACTGCTTACACACACTTGCATGTTGGGATTTACACCTACCTCATCTAGCTACACACACACATGCTCACAGGCAAAAAAACTTAGCTCATATCCTTCCTTCTGTCCAGAAGCAGTTTACTAGTGTTTTTGGTGGGTCTCTCCCTCTCCTTTTCTCTCTCCTTTCCTCATTGCTGGGCAAGTGTCTGTCTGTCACTGTCTTTGTCTATCTGTCTGCCGTTTATTTTTCTCTCTGTCTTTTTCTCAGCCCCTTGCTCTGTTTTTGACACCTCCTCTGAGCTTTCTCATAAAACGTCAAATAAAGCTTCACACTCCCAGAGCCCCCACTCAGTGAGACATAAAAGAAGCAGTGAAGCAATAACTAGTCTTTTCTTTCTCTCTCTGTGCGTCTCACCTGGTCGGCCACTCAGACAGACAGCTTGACAGAAGCTAACGGAACCTTTGACCTCTTTCATGCCTCTGCTTATTTTGGAAAAATGATTTTAAATGTTACACATCTCTCTCTTTATCTCCCTCCCTCTCTCCTCTTCCAGCTAAGTGACCTCCAAGCAGACAGTGAGGAGGTGCAGCGTACGGCCCAGCAGCTGAAGAAGAAGTGTCAGAGATTGACGGCTGAGCTACAGGACACCAAGCTACACCTGGAGGGCCAGCAGAGCCGCAACCATGACCTGGAGAAGAAACAGAGGAAGTGAGTTCAGTTCATAATGCACACACTCTGTAGGCCGACAAAGACGTTTATCCCATGTCCCAGTTGTAAATGTGAACTTGTTCTCAACTGGCCTACCTTGTTCAATTAAGGTGAAATAAAACAATACCGACCTTAGAGATAGAGGACTCTTGTACTCAAAAGCCCATTTTAGCATGGGCAGCGCCATTGAGGACTTTCACCATTTTGAAGTAGTCGACTAGGTGGGACTTCCTATGGGTTAAGAAAGGATCACTTAATTGCAATCGGGTCACCAGGAGGGATCAGCCAATGAATTATACTCGTGAGGAAACATTCCATAACTGCAGGAGGCAGTAAATCGCCAACCTTGGCTTTATACCTGCTCAAACAACACTCTAGGTGGCAGTATGTACACTTTTAGTTTGTTTACCAACTCATAGAAGTAGTAGAAGAAGAAAATGGAGTACTTCAAAATGGAGAGGGCCTCAATGGCGCTGCCTGTGCTCTCCTAGATGCCACAATGGGACCGATACATTTATGCGATGTCTAACTAAATATTTGATACAGACACAGAGAGGTGTGCGCCACACACACACACACGTACACACTCATACAGTATGTTCAGATCTGCAACTACAACCTGATACTACTCATACTGTCACCCTCACTGTGACAATTCAATTTAATGGGCTTTATTGGCATGGGAAACATATGTTTACATTGCCAAAGCAAGTGAAATAGATAATAAACAAAAGTGAAATAAACAATACAAATTTACAGTAAACATTACACTCACAAAAGTTCCAAAAGAATAAAGACATTTCAAATGTCATAGTATGTCTATATACGGTGTTGTAATGATGTGTAAGTAGTACAAAAGGGAAAATAAATGAACATAAATATAGGTTCAAATCCAATTTGATTTGTCACATACACATGGTTAGCAGATGTTAATGCGAGTGTAGCGAAATGCTTGTTCTTCTAGTTCCGACCATGCAGTAATATCTAACAAGTAATCTAACCTAACAATTTCACAACAACTACCTTATACACACAAGTGTAAAGGAATGAATAAGAATATGTACATAAAAATATATGAATGAGTGATGGCCGAACGGCATAGGCAAGATGCAGTAGATGCTATAGAGTACAGTATATACATATGAGATGAGTAATGTAGGGTGTGTAAACATTATATAAAGTGGCATTGTTTAAAGTGGCTAGTGATACATTTATTACATACATTTTTCCATTATTAAAGTGGCTAGAGTTGAGTCAGTATGTAGGCAGCAGCCCCTCAATGTTAGTGATGGCTCTTTAACAGTCTGATGGCCTTGAGATAGAAGCTGTTTTTCAGTCTCTTGGTCCCTGCTTTGATGCACCTGTACTGACCTCGCCTTCTGGATGATAGCGGGGTGAACAGGCAGTGGTTCGGGTGGTTGTTGTCCTTGATGATCTTTTTGGCCTTCCTGTGACATCGGGCTGTGTAGGTGTCCTTGAGGTCAGGTAGTTTTCCCCCAGTGATGCGTTGTGCAGACCTCACTACCCTCTGGAGAGCCTTGTGGTTGAGGGCGGAGCAGTTGCCGTACCAGGCGGTGATACAGCCCGACAGGATGCTCTCGATTGTGCATCTGTAAAAGTTTGTGAGTGTTTTTGGTGACAAGCCGAATTTATTCAGCCTCCTGAGGTTGAAGAGCCGCAGCTGCGCCTTCTTCACCATGCTGTCTGTGTGGGTGGACCATTTCAGTTTGTCCGTGATGTGTACACCAAGGAACTTAAAACTTCCCACCTTCTCCACTACTGTCCCATCGATGTGGATAGGGGGCTGCTCCCTCTGCTCTTTCCTGAAATCCACGATCATCTCCTTTGTTTTGTTGATGTTGAGTGTGAGGTTATTTTCCTGACACCACACTCCGAGGGCCCTCACCTCCTCCCTGTAGGCCATCTCGTCGTTGTTGGTAATCAAGCCTACCAGGTAATCAAGCCTACTCTAGTGTCGTCTGCAAACTTGATGATTGAGTTGGAGGCGTGCATGGCCATGCAGTCATGGGTGAACAGGGAGTACTGGAGAGGGCGGAGAATGCACCCTTGTGGGGCCCTAGTGTTGAGGATCAGCGGGGTGGATATGTTGTTACCTACCCTCACCACCTGGGGGCGGCCCGTCAGGAAGTCCAGGACCCAGTTGCACAGGGCCGGGTTGAGACCCAGGGTCTCAAGCTTAATGATGAGTTTGAAGGGTACTATTGTGTTAAATGCTGTGCTGTAGTCGATGAACAGCATTCTTACATAGGTATTCCTCTTGTGCAGATGGATTAGTGCAGTGTGATTGCGATTGCGTCGTCTGTGGACCTATTGGGCCGGTAATCAAATTGTAGTGGGTCTAGGGTGTCAGGGAGGGTGGAGGTGATATGGTCCTTGACTAGTCTCTCAAAGCACTTCATGATGACGGGACTGAGTGCTACGGGGCGGTAGTCATTTAGCTCAGTTACCTTAGCTTTCTTGGGAACAGGAACAATGGTGTCCCTCTTGAAGCATGTGGGAACAGCAGACTGGGATAAGGATTGATTGAATATGTCCGTAAACACACCCGCCAGCTGGTCTGCGCATGCTCTGAGGACGCGGCCGGGGATGCCGTCTGGGCCTGCAACCTTGCGAGGGTTAACCCGTTTAAATGTTTTACTCACGTTGGCTGCAGTGAAGCAGAGCCCGCATGTTTTGGTAGCGGGCCGTGTCCGTGGCAATGTATTGTCCTCAAAGTGAGAAAAGAAGTTGTTTAATTTGTCTGGGAGCAAGACATCGTGGTCCGCGACTGGGCTGGTTTTTCTTTTGTAGTCCGTGATTGACTGTAGACCCTGCCACATACCTCTCGTGTCTGAGCCGTTGAATTGCGACTCTACTTTGTCTCTATACTGACGCTTAGCTTGTTTGATTGCCTTGCGGAGGGAATAGCTACACTGTTTGTATTCGGTCATGTTTCTGGTCACCTTGCCCTGATTAAAAGCAGTGGTTCGCGCTTTCAGTTTTGCACGAATGCTGCCATCAATCCACGGTTTCTGGTTGGGGAATGTTTTAATAGACGCTGTGGGTACAACATCACCGATGCACTTGCTAATAAACTCGCTCACCGAATCAGCGTATTCATCAATGTTGTTCGACGCTATGCGGAACATATCCCAGTCCACGTGATCGAAGCAATCTTGAAGCATGGAATCCGATTGGTCGAACCAGCGTTGAACAGACCTGAGCACGGGTGCTTCCTGTTTTCGTTTCTGTCTATAGGCTGGGAGCAACAAAATGGAGTCGTGGTCAGCTTTTCCGAAAGTGGGCCGGGGGAGGACTTTATATGCGTTGCGGAAGTTAGAATAACAATGATCCAGGGTTTTGCCAGCCCGGATCGCGCAATCGATATGCTGATAAAATCTAGGGAGCCTTGTTTTCAGATTAGCCTTGTTAAAATCCCCAGCTACAATTAATGCAGCCTCAGGATATGTGGTTTCCAGTTTACATAGAATCAAATGAAGTTCTTTCAAGGCCGTCGATGTGTCTGCTTGGGGGGAATATACACGACTGTGATTATGATCGAAGAGAATTGTCTTGGTAGATAATGCGGTCGGCATTTGATTGTAAGGAATTCTAGGTCAGGTGAACAAAAGGACTTGAGTTCCTATATGTTATTATGATCACACCACGTCTCGTTAATCATAAGGCATACACCCCCGCCCTTCTTCTTTCCAGAGAGATGCGTTAAGAAACCAGGTGGCTCCGATAGCGTGTCTCTGTACAATGGTGTTTGTTCTTCACTGGTTACCCTTTTCTGTGGCAACAGGTCACAAATCTTGCTGCTGTAATGGCACACTGTGGAATTTCACCTAATAGATATGGGAGTTTATCAAAATTGGATTTGTTTTCAAATTCTTTGTGGGTCTGTGTGACCTGAGGTAAATATGTGTATCTAATATGGTCATATATTTGGCATATATTTTGCAACTCAGTTTCCACCTCATTTTGTGGGCAGTGTGCACATAGCCTGTCTTCTCTTGAGAGCCAGGTCTGCCTTAGGCGGCCTTTCTCAATAGCAAGGCTATGCTCACTGAGTTTGTACAAACAATAAAAACATTTACAGTTAATATTACACCCACACAAGTTTCAGAGGAACAGAGACATTTCAAATGTCCAAGAGTTCCTTAATTTTGGGTCAGTCATAGTGGTCAGGTATTCTGCCACTGTGTACTCTCTGTTTAGGGCCAAATAGCATTCTAGTTTCTCTGTTTTTTTGTTAATTCTTTCCAGTGTGTCAAGTAATGATCTTTTTGTTTCTCATGATTTAATTGTGTCTAATTGTTGCGTCTAATTCTAAAAAATCAAAAGAAATCAGCCAAGACCTCCACAAGTCTGGTTCATCCTTGGGAGCAATTTCCAAATGCCTGAAGGTACCACATTCATCTGTACAAACAATAGTATGCAAGTATAAACACCATGGGACCATTCAGCCATCATACCACTCAGGAAGGAGATGCGTTCTGTCTCCTAAAAGTGCAAATCAATCCCAGAACAACAGCAAAGGACCTTGTGAAGATCCTGGAGGAAACAGGTACAAAAGTATCTATATCCACAGTAAAGCGAGTCCTATATCGACATAACCTGAAAGGCTGCTCAGCAAGGAAGAAGCCACTGCTCCAAAACAGCCATAAAAAAGCCAGACTACAGTTTGCAACTGCACATGGGGACAAAGATTTTACTTTTTGAAGAAATGTCCTCTGGTCTGATGAAGAAAAAAAAATATGACTGTTTGGCCATAATGACCATTGTTATGTTTGGATGAAAAAGGGGGATGCTTGCAAGCCGAAGAACACCATCCCAACCGTGAAGCATGGGGGTGGCAGAATCATGTTGTGAGGGTGCTTTGCTGCAGGAGGAACTGGTGCACTTCACAAAATAGATGGCATCACGAGGATGGAAAATTATGTGGATATATTGAGGCAACATCTCAAGACATCAGTCAGGAAGTTAAAGCTTGGTCGCAAATGTGTCTTCCAAATGGACAATGACCCCAAGCTACTTCCAAAGTTGTGGCAAAATGGCTTAAGGACAACAAAGTCAATGTATTGGAGTGGCCATCACAAAGCCCTGACCTCAATCCCATAGAAAATGTGTGGGCAGAACTGAAAAAGCGTGTGCGAGCAAGGAGGCGTACAAACCTGACTCAGTTACACCAGCTCTGTCAGGAGGAATGGGCCAAAATTCCCCTAACTTATTGTGGGAAGCTTGTGGAAGGCTACCTGAAATTTTGACCCAAGTTAAACAATTTAAAGGCAATGCTAACAAATACTAATTGAGTGTATGTAAACTTTTGACCCACTGGGAATGTGATGAAAGAAATACAATTTGAGATAAATCATTCTCTCTACTATTATTCTGACATTTCACATTCTTAAAATAAAGTGGTGATCCTAACTGACCTAAGACAGGGAATTTTTCCTAGGATTAAATGTCAGGAATTGTGAAAAACTGATTTTAAATGTATTGAGGTTGCTGCTGACGCATATCCCACGGTAGTTATTGGGTTCAAATTTGTCTCCACTTTTGTGGATTGGGGTGGTCAGTCCTTGGTTCCAAATATTGGGGAAGATGCCAGAGCTGAGTCTCAACAGTGAAGAGGTGACTCCGGGATGCTGGCCTTCTAGGCAGAGTTGCAAAGAAAAAGCTATATCTCAGACTGGCCAATAAAAAGTTAAGAGTAAGATGGGCAAAAGAACCGACACTGGACAGAGGAACTCTGCCGAGAAGGCCAGCATCCCGGAGTTGCCTCTTCACTGTTGATGTTGAGACTGGTGTTTTGCGGGTGCTGTTTAATAAAGCTGCCAGTTGAGGACTTGTGAGGCTTCTGTTTCTCAAACTAGACACTCTAATGTACTTGTCCTCTTGCTCAGTTGTGCACCAGGGCCTCCCACTCCTCTTTCTATTCTGGTTAGAGCCAGTTTGCGCTGTTCTGTGAAGGGAGTAGTACACAGCGTTGTTCGAGATCTTCAGTTTCTTGGCAATTTCTCGCATGAAATTGCCTTCATTTCTCAGAACAAGAATAGACTGACGAGTTTCAGAAGAAAGTTTGTTGTTTCTGGCCATTTTGAGCCTGTAATCGAACCCACAAATGCTGATGCTCCAGATACTCAACTAGTCTGAAGGCCAGTTTTATTACTTCTTTAATCAGAACAACAGTTTTCAGCTGTGCTAACATAATTGCAAAAGGGTTTTCTAATGATCAATTAGCCTTTTAAATGATAAACTTGGATTAGCTAACACAACGTGCCATTGGAACACAGGAGTGATGGTTGCTGATAATGGGCCTCTGTACGCCTATGTAGATATTCCATTAAAAATCTTCCGTTTCCAGCTACGATAGTCATTTACAACATTAACTATGCCTACACTGTATTTCTGATCAATTTGATGTTATTTTAATGGACAAAAAATGTGCTTTTCTTTCAAAATCAAGGACATTTCTAAGTGACCTCAAACTTTTGAACAGTAGTGTATATGTTTTTGCTTTTTGTTATTTCTTATAGAGCCAAAAAGATTAGAGAAGTGGTTTATCCATACATCTCTGTTCTGGATAGATAACTCTTCCTATTTTGTTTGTTTAGAGTTTTCCAATTTTCCCAGAAGTGGTTAGATTCTATGGATTCTTCAATTACATTGAGCTGATTTATGACATGCTGTTCCTTCTTTTTCTGTAGTGTATTTCTGTAATGTTTTAGTGATTCACCATAGTGAAGGCGTCGGCTCAGGTTTTCTGTGTCTCTATGTTTTTGGTTGGATAGGTTTCTCAATTTCTTTCTTAGGTTTTTGCATTCTTCATCAAACCATTTGTCATTGTTGTTAATTTTCTTAGCTTGTCTCCATTTTTAGATTTGATAAGGAAGCTGAGAGGTCAAATATACTATTTAGGTTTTCTACTGCCAATTTAAAGGCAATGCTACCAAATACTAATTGAGTGTATGTAAACTTCTGACCCACTGGGAATGTGATGAAAGAAATACAATTTGAAATAAATCATTCTCTCTACTATTATTCTGACATTTCACATTCTTAAAATAAAGTGGTGATACTAACTGACCTAAAACAGGGAATTTTTACTAGGATTAAATGTCAGGAATTGTGAAAACTGAGTTTAAATGTATTTGGCTAAGTTGTATGTAAACTTCCGACTTCAACTGTAGGTACCACACATGCGGACATTTTTCTTTGTTGAGATAATTTCCTTATTCATTTCTAGCCAGGTGTAAAATGTTCCTGTTTTGACTAATTTAATAGGTCTGTTCTATACCAAATTAGCATATCCCCTGAGTTTCTTCCCTGTTTCACACCTGGTAGTTTGGTGGATTGGACTACCAGCTCTCTGTAACCCAGAGGACAACCAGTGGGTCCATCGCCTTTATAGCATGTTTCTTATAGGATGACAATGTCTGTATTTCAAATGTCTTTGATAAAGTCTGTGTTCCTGCTCTTTATGCCAAAGGCAGATCTCTATCAGATCTTTCTCTCTCTCTATCTCTCGCTTTCCCACTACTCTTTTTCTCTCAATCTCCCCCTCTCTCTCTCTGTGGTAATGGTTACTGAGTGATATCATGTCTCAGCAGAGTAGGAGAGATATAATACAGAATTCATCTAGGAGTTCAGTAAAGGCTATGTCGTGTCACACAGTAAGAAAACTTACTGGGATGCTGCAATCACACTGCAAATGTTTGGTGTGCGTGTGTACACACACTTGGCCTCCAGCCTATTGAACAGAGACGTTTCCACCATGGACGTCTCCTGGAACTCTGGGGAGGAGAAACACACGCACACACCCTCTGTGTGGTCTCTACGCTTGGCTGTGCTTGTTAAAGGCCCCTGCTGTCTAAGCCTCTTTAGTTCACTAAGTAAACAGTACAACAAACACTCCCCCTGTGCCTATCACCGTTATGGGGAGTGTGTGTGTGTCTGTGCACATATACTGTACCAGTATGTGTATGTTCTATGTCGATAGGGGACTCACGGCAGGGTGTGTGTCTAGCCAGGCATGGCATTAACGTACGTACGTACGCGCGCGCGTGTGTGTGTGTGTGTGTGTGTGTGTGTGTGTGTGTGTGTGTGTGTGTGTGTGTGTGTGTGTGTGTGTGTGTGTGTGTGTGTGTGTGTGTGTGTGTGTGTCAGGTTTGACTCGGAGCAGAACCTGTCTCAGGAGGAGGTCCAGAGGGAGAAAAATCTTAGAGAGAAGCTGAGCAGAGAGAAGGACATGCTGACTGGAGAAGTGTTCAGCCTGCGACAGCAACTGGAGGTACTGTACAAACACCAACACTACTGGCCTACCACATCTGTGTGTGTGTGCCAAAAATGGGTTCAAATAGTATTTGTAATCTTTTAAGTACTTTGAGTGTTTGAGTCTTCCCGGAGTGTCAGGTGGCTGGGGTTGGGCTTTCCATTGGCTCCATGGCAAGCTCAATCAAGCACAGCTATTTGAATGAAAACAAATCATTTTTGATTATGTGTGTATCCCCCTATAGGACCTGGAGATGTGTCTCTTAGGGTGTTTTCACATGTAGACCTCTTTTAAAATAACTGATCTCAGTCCTCTTTAAAGTCAACTCTGAGGTAAAATAACTCAGTTCCCTTGTGTTATCGGTCAGCTAGATACCAACTTAACTTTTGGAAGCTAATCTTTTGTTAACAGATGAGACCTAATAATTGTAATCAGAAGATACTAATAACACGTAAATATTATTCGTAACAGAATACATAGCAGAATAATAACTGCAGATTAAATAATGCTATAATTGAAATTGTACACCCCATGTAGGCTACTTTGAGAGCTATGCCCTATGTTGTGATTCTCACACTATTCAAACCCCCAATCAATAAACAGCTGGTGAAGATCTCTTAGCCTATAGATCACATATTGCAAACAAATAATCTGAACTAAAAACTACACACATATTTTTTAATTTCAGTGCATCCTTGATAATTGCTAATCAATATACCTATCCAGAAAAAGCACGTGTTTTTCTCAGAATCAGCACATCATCTTCTCTCTATTGTGGCAGAAATGTGTGAGGGTTCATGCCAGAGGAAACAGTGTTGCAGTAGTCTAGTGTGAGGGTTTATGGCACAGGAAACGGTGTTGCAGTAGTCTAGTGTGAGGGTTTATGGCAGGGAAAACGGTGTTGCAGTATTCTAGTGTGAGGGTTTATGGCAGGGGAAACGGTGTTGCAGTATTCTAGTGTGAGGGTTTATGGCAGGGGAAACGGTGTTGCAGTATTCTAGTGTGTGGGTTTATGGCAGGGAAAACGGTGTTGCAGTATTCTAGTGTGAGGGTTTATGCCAGGGGAAACGGTGTTGCAGTAGTCTAGTGTGGGGGTTTATGGCAGGGAAAACGGTGTTGCAGTATTCTAGTGTGTGGGTTTATGGCAGGGAAAACGGTGTTGCAGTAGTCTAGTGTGAGGGTTTATGACAGGGGAAACGGTGTTGCAGTAGTCTAGTGTGAGGGTTTATGGCAGGGAAAACAGTGTTGCAGTATTCTAGTGTGAGGGTTTATGGCAGGGAAAACGGTGTTGCAGTAGTCTAGTGTGAGGGTTTATGGCAGGGAAAACGGTGTTGCAGTAGTCTAGTGTGAGGGTTTATGGCAGGGAAAACGGTGTTGCAGTAGTCTAGTGTGAGGGTTTATGGCAGGGGAAACGGTGTTGCAGTAGTCTAGTGTGAGGGTTTATGGCAGGGAAAACGGTGTTGCAGTAGTCTAGTGTGAGGGTTTATGGCAGGGGAAACGGTGTTGCAGTATTCTAGTGTGAGGGTTTATGGCAGGGAAAACGGTGTTGCAGTAGTCTAGTGTGAGGGTTTATGGCAGGGGGAACGGTGTTGCAGTAGTCTAGTGTGAGGGTTTATGGCAGGGAAAACGGTGTTGCAGTAGTCTAGTGTGAGGGTTTATGGCAGGGGGAACGGTGTTGCAGTAGTCTAGTGTGAGGCGTGGGAATAACGACAAGCGAACCTGGGGAGCTTTGGGTTCACATTGCCCTACAACCGGAACCGGACCTCTCCAGATGGTCTGTTGGCTTCAGGGGCTCTTTTGAGGGGTCTGAGTTCATTTGGGGTGTTCACACTGCACACAAAATTAAGTGAACCGCACCGACTTCACAATAATTGTGTGAAAACACCCGTAATGTGTGTCTCCTCTCTCCCTATAGTACAAGGACCTGGAGATGTGTCTCCTCTCTTCCTATAGTACAAGGACCTGGAGATGTGTCTCCTCTCTTCCTATAGGACAAGGACCTGGAGATGTGTCTCCTCTCTTCCTATAGGACAAGGACCTGGAGATGTGTCTCCTCTCTCCCTATAGTACAAGGACCTGGAGATGTGTCTCCTCTCTCCCTATAGGACAAGGACCTGGAGATGTGTCTCTTCTCTTCCTATAGGACAAGGACCTGGAGATGTGTCTCCTCTCTTCCTATAGTACAAGGACCTGGAGATGTGTCTCCTCTCTTCCTATAGGACAAGGACCTGGAGATGTGTCTCCTCTCTTCCTATAGGACAAGGACCTGGAGATGTGTCTCCTCTCTTCCTATAGGACAAGGACCCGGAGATGTGTCTCCTCTCTTCCTATAGGACAAGGACCCGGAGATGTGTCTCCTCTCTCCCTATAGGACAAGGACCTGGAGATGTGTCTCCTCTCTTCCTATAGTACAAGGACCAGGAGATGTGTCTCCTCTCTCCCTATAGTACAAGGACCTGGAGATGTGTGTTTGAATGTGTCTCTTCTCTCCCTATAGGACAAGGACCTGGAGATGTGTGCACAGAATGTGAAGTTAGAACAGCTGGAGGCGGAGCTGCTGGACCTGTCGTCCCAGGAGACCAAGGACGAGGCATCACTGTCCAAGGTGAAGAAGACGATGCGTGACCTGGAGGCCAAGGTCAAAGACCAGGAAGAGGAGCTGGATGAACAGGCCGGAACTATACAGATGCTGGAGCAGGTATCGAGTTAGAGACACACACAGAGACACACGCTTGTATAGACACATGCAGACGTGCGTGCGCGCACACATACGTACACACACACTCCATTGAGGATGACACTCATACTCTGTCTTTGTGTTGTGCAGGCTAAGCTGCGTCTGGAGATGGAAACAGAGAGACTGCGCCAGACACACTCCAAGGAGATTGAAAGTAAAGACGAGGAGGTGGAGGAGATCAGACAGTCCTGCAGTAAGAAGGTACAGCACACACCGGAAACTTTACATGACTCAAAAGTCAAATGATTAGTTGTGACAATGTGTGACTATAATAGCCACAAATAGCTGGTTTCGTCACCAAAGCAAAAGCATAAACGATGACTTATTATGTAAACATGTCTCTTTCAGTTGGATCACATTTCCTGGGTCACGTATAGTGTGTTCCTGTGTTTTCAGCTGAAGCAGATAGAAGTCAGGCTGGAGGAGGAGTATGATGACAAACAGAAGGTCCTGCGTGAGAGGAGAGAACTGGAGACCAAGCTGCTGTCTTCCCAGGACCGGGTACTGTCACCTCACTACCAGTTCACCTTGGACAGTCTTTACCCAGACTAGTTATATGTCAGGTGGCTTTCAACCCTCCTACTGGATAGTTACAGATTATGCAGGCTTTTGTTGGTACTGTGTTTAGTGTGTGGTGTAATGTGTTGAGCTGGTCTTAATCTGGTTGTGTTGCTGCTGTCCCCAGGTGAACCCCAGAGACGTGGAGACAGAGAAGAGACTGAGGAAGGATCTGAAGCGAACCAAGGCCCTGCTGGCCGACGCCCAGATCATGCTGGACCACATGAAGAACAATGCCCCCAGCAAGAGAGAGATCGCCCAGCTCAAAAACCAGGTAGGTTGTACCCCTAGCACACTTGTCCAGTTCCTACACCTGCGTGACACACCACAGAGATACTGGGAAAGTCAAGAAACATCAGAATAACATTTCTATAGAATTTTGACTTCTCTCGCTTTCTCTCTCACTCTCTCTCTCTCCCCCTGTCTCAGCTGGAGGAGTCAGAGTTCACCTGTGCGGCAGCAGTGAAGGCCCGTAAGTCTATGGAGGTGGAGATTGAGGACTTGCATGTGCAGATGGATGACATCTCCAAAGCCAAACAGGCTGTGAGTACAGTACACCATTCCTTCCTACCTCTAACTTATTCCATACACCATGACCTCTAACCTATTCCATACACCATGACATCTTAACCTATTCCATACACCATGACCTCTAACCTATTCCATACACCATGACCTCTAACCTATTCCATACACCCTATGACCTCTGACCTTTTTCCTACACCCTATGACCTCTAACCTATTCCATACACCATGACATCTTAACCTATTCCATACACCATGACCTCTAACCTATTCCATACACCCTATGACCTCTGACCTTTTTCCTACACCATGACCTCTAACCTATTCCATACACCATGACCTCTAACCTATTCCATACACCCTATGACCTCTGACCTTTTTCCTACACCATGACCTCTGACCTTTTTCCTACACCATGACCTCTAACCTATTCCATACACCATGACCTCTAACCTATTCCATACACCCTATGACCTCTGACCTTTTTCCTACACCATGACCTCTAACCTTTCCCATACACCGTGATCTCTAACCTATTCCGTACATCATGACCTCTAACCTATTCCATACATCATGACCTCTAATGTAGGCCAGCACTTTTACTCACCACCATGTATGTTCATCTGTGAAAGCATTTAGAATGGCAGTTGTGCTCCTGAGGACAGCAAGTGGGAGGGTTTTCAGCGGTTGAATGAAATGTATTCCGAGTGTGTAAGGTGTTGGGGGGAGGGGTGAGGAGGCAGTGAGTAGGGGGTGGTGGGTGCTATGGGATTATTTAAGATACTCTTTGAAGAGGTAGGGTTTCAGATGTTTTCGGAAGATGGGCAGGGACTCTGCTGTCCTAAGCTGGTTCCACCATTGGGGTGCCAGGACAGAGAAGAGCTTGGACTGGGCTGAGCAGGAGGGCCAAGAGAGAGAGAACGGAGTACTCGGGTTGGGGTGTAGGGTTTGAGCATAGCCTGAAGGTGGGGAGGGGCAGTTCCCCTTGCTGCTCCGTAGGCAAGTACCGTGGTCTAGTAGTGAATGCAAGCTTAGACTGGAAGCCAGTGGAGTGTGCGGAGGAGCGGGTGACATGGAAGAACTTGGGAAGATTGAACAACGGGCGGGCTGCAGTGTTCTGGATAAGTTGCAGGGGTTTGATGGCTCAAGCGGGGAGCCCAGCCTACAGTGAGTTGCAGTAGTCCAGACGAGAGAGGACAAGTGCCTAGATTAGGACCTGCACCGCTTCCTGTTTGAGGTAGAGTCGTACTCTACAGACGTTGGGGAGCATGAACCTGCAGGAGCGAGTCACTGCTGTGATGTTTGCAGAGAACGACAGGGTGTTGTCCAGGGTCACGCCAAGGTCCTTTGCACTCAGGGAGGGGGACACCGTGGAGCTGTCAACCGTAATGGAAAGGTCTTTGAGCAGGCAGGCATTCCCCGGGTGTCAGAAGGGGGGAAAGAGAAAAGTAGTTGAGTGTCATCTACATAGCAATGATAAGCGAGACCATGTGAGTATATGACGGAACCGAGTGACATTGGGCCCGGTACCAACGTATGCCTTTCCTACGCACACCTTTCTTACACACTTCTCACATCTTCCTACACACCTTTTTCAACAAAGACGCAGGTGTGCTCCTAAGGACACTAGGACAATACCTTTAGATCTGGAGCTCTGCCAAATTCATCAATTAGATGGACAAGGCAGCTCTAAAGGACAAAGAAACACTTGAGTAGAAGACAAAATGTCACCACATTTCAAGAACTCTATCACCGTGAACTACCTTTTAATCAGGACAACACCATCTGTGTGGTCTGTAAGGGGAGTCATGGCAACAACCCAACAGCCATCTCTGTTTCCTCTCTTTCTTCTTTTCTCCTTCTCTTACCTCTCTCCTCTTTTCTCCTTCTCTTACCTCTCTCCTCTTTTCTCCTTCTCTTACCTCTCTCCTCTTTTCTCCTTCTCTTACCTCTCTCCTCTTTTCTCCTTCTCTTACCTCTCTCCTCTTTTCTCCTTCTCTTACCTCTCTCCTCTTTTCTCCTTCTCTTACCTCCCTCCTCTTTTCTCCTTCTCTTACCTCTCTCCTTCTCTTTTCTCCTTCTCTTACCTCTCCTTTTCTCCTTCTCTACCTCTCTCCTTCTCTTACCTCTCCTTTTCTCCTTCTCTCCCTCTCTCCTTATTTTTCTACTTCTCTACCTCTCTCCTCTTTTCTCCTTCTCTTACCTCTCTCCCTCTCTCTTTATTTTTCTCCTT
Source organism: Salvelinus fontinalis (assembly GCF_029448725.1). Classification (NCBI taxonomy): domain Eukaryota; kingdom Metazoa; phylum Chordata; class Actinopteri; order Salmoniformes; family Salmonidae; genus Salvelinus; species Salvelinus fontinalis. The sequence continues at coordinate 24,416,837 of NC_074697.1, forward strand.
TTCTCATCCCCCTCTCCTTTTACACCTTTCTCTCTCTCTCTCTCTCTCCCTCCTCATCCTCACCTTTCTGTTGATGTGACATCCACCTCTCTCGGGGGTGAGACTGGCATTATGATGGAATGTTTCCGTGAACATTTCTAATTTGAACAAGACGTATCACCTTGAAATCCATTACAGTTTAATACAGCTGTCATTGGGTGAATATTATCTCGGCAGCGAGAGGGAATGGTAATTGAGTTCACACCGCAGGTCAGGAACAATAGAAACTTGGTGAGGTGGATGGAGGAATGGATGGATAGATGTTTCATCAGTCTTAATGTACATTTTCTTGGCATGACTGTCAATGGTTTATTTTAATTTTGTCATTGAAGTACAGCAGGAACAAACAAGTCTATATTGGGGTTGATGTTTACTTAACCAGCACATATTTTTGGTAAATGAGAGCATTTATTTGGTTTAACATAGAAAACAAACATTGAATGGGTATCTCATTATTAAAATAGCAACCATGTCATTAATACCAGTATGAAATCTTGCAATTCCTTTCCAAGGAATTCTGTTGGTTCTATTTTGGTGAAATTCATCAGATGTGGTCCATTATCCATTCCCCCGGTCTGTTTTTCCCTCCATGTGAATAAGATGGATGTGACAGTGCCAGCGTGCTTTACAAGTTCTCTCATCTCTCAGCTATGTACTAATGGATTCATTATCCTTTTCTGATATCCACATTATTCATCATTTATTAATACATCACCTGACTGTCCCCAGCCCCTCTCATCTCCCTGCTGCCCCTCTCTGCATTGTTGAAGTAATTATAGAAATGGGATTACGCCTTTGACGTTTCCACAGATGTCAGTTAGGAACACCCTGCTAGCATTAGGGTTTAATCATTTGCAATGATGTCTACTTATGAGGTCAAATGTTTGTTTCTGTCTCCATATGATATGGTAAACATATTTATAAAACCCTCTTAAAAAAAAATCTTTATTTAACTAGGCAAGTCAGTTAATAAGAACAAAACCTTATTTTTAATGACGACCTAGGAACAGTGGGTTAACTGCCTTGTTCAGGGGCAGAACAACAGATTTGTACCTTGTCAGCTCAGGGATTTGATCTTGCAACCTTTCAGTTACTAGTCCAACACCTGCCACCTCACTAGGCTACCTACCGCCTCTTAGGCCTCACTCCCCCCTATCTGAGATATCTACTGTTGCCCTCATCCTCCACATACAACACCCGTTCTGCCAGTCACGTTCTGTTAAAGGTCCCCAAAGCGCGCACATCCCTGGGTCACTCGTCTTTTCAGTTCGCTGCAGCTAGCGACTGGAACGAGCTGCAACAAACACTCAAACTGGACAGTTTTATCTCCATGTCTTCATTCAAAGACTCAATCATGGACACTTACTGACAGTTGTGGCTGCTTCACGTGATGTATTGTTGTCTCTACCTTCTTGCCCTTTGTGCTGTTGTCTGTGCCCAATAATGTTTGTACCATGTTCTGCTACGATGTTGTGTTGCTACCATGTTGTTATGTTGTGTTGCTACCATGCTGTGTTGTCATGTGTTGCTGCCATGCTATGTTGTCTTAGGTAACTCTTTATGTGTGTTGTGTTGTCTCTCTTGTAGTGATGTTTGTTTTGTCCTATATTTCTATTTTATATATATATATATATATATATATATATATATATATATATATATATATATATATATATATATTTTTTTTTATCCCAGACCCCATCCCCACAGGAGGCGTCATTGTAAATAAGAGTTTGTTCTTAACTGATTTGCCTAGATAAATAAAGGTTAAATAAAAATAAAATAAATACAAATAATTGGCTAGGTTGATAATGACTGGGAAAAGACAGTATGTGATCCTGTGTTTGTATTAGTATTTATTAGGCATCCCCATTAGTTCCTATCAAGGCAGCAGCTACTCTTCCTGGGGTCCAAACACATTGAAGCACTTACATAACATATAAAACAAAAGATTAAACAGTACATCATATAACATTATGACTACATATATACAATACAAAATGTTCAATACCACCATAAAACAATCTCACAATGTGTGCGTATGCATGTGTCTTTACCTTTGTGTGTGTCTCTTCACAGTGCCTGTTGTTCCAGAAGGTGTATTTTTACCTGTTTTTTTTTATCTGATTCCACTGCTTGCATCAGTTACCTGATGTGGAATAGAGTTCCATGTAGTGATGGCTCTATGTAGTACTGTGTGCCTCCCATAGTCTGTTCTGGACTTGGGGACTGTGAAGAGACCTCTGGTGGCATGTATTGTGGGGTGTCCATTCAGCTTGTCAACACCTCTTAAAAAAGGTGTTGAGAGACCTCTCCCCATCTTAGCTACTGTTGTATCAGTATGTTTTGACCATGATAGTTTACAATGCAGGGTTACTCCAAGCAGTTTAGTCCCCTCAACTTGCTCAATTTGCACATTATTCATTGCGAGATGTAGTTGAGGTTTAGGGTTTAAGTGAATGATTTGTCCCAAATACAGTGCTTTTAGTTGTGGAAATATGTAGGACTAACTTATTCCTTGCTACCCATTCCGAATCTTACTGCAGCTCTTTGTTAAGTGTTGCAGGCATTTCAGTTGCTGTAGACAAGTACATTAGAGTGTCTAGTTTGAGAAACAGACGACGCCTCACAAGTCCTCAACTGGCAGCTTCATTAATTAGTAACCGCAAAACACCAGTCTCAACGTCAACAGTGAAGAGGCGACTCCGGGATGCTGGTCTTCTAGGCAGAGTTCCTCTGTCCAGTGTCTGTGTTCTTTTGCCCATCTTAATCTTTTATTTTTATTGGCCAGTCTGAGATATGGATTTTTCTTTGCAACTCTGCCTAGAAGGCCAGCATCCCGGAGTCACCTCTTCACTGTTGACATTGAGACTGGTGTTGTGCTTCTTTAATCAGCATAACAGTTTTCAGCTGTGCTAACATAATTGCAAAAGGGTTTTCTAATGATCAATTAGCCTTTTAAAATGATCAACTTGGATTAGCTAAAACAACGTGCCATTGGAACACAGGAATGATGGTTGCTGATAATGGGCCTCTGCACGCCTATGTAGATATTCCATTAAAAATCAGCCGTTTCCAGCTGCAATAGTCATTTACAACATTAACAATGTCTACACTGTATTTCTGATCAATTTGATGTTGTTTTAATGGACAAAAAAATTGCTTTTCTTTCAAAATCAAGGACATTTCTAAGTGACCCCAAACTTTTGAACAGTAATGTATATGTTTTTGCTTTTTGTTATTTCTTATAGAGCCAAAAAGATTAGAGAAGTGGTTTATCCATACATCTCTGTTCTGGATAGATAACTCTTCCTATTTTGTTTGTTTAGAGTTTTCCAATTTTGGCTTTACTCAATGTCTGTTCTCTCTCTGTGTCTCTGTCTCTTGCTCTCTCTCACTGGGTCTCTGTCACGCTCTCTCTCTGTGTCTCTGTCTCTTGCTCTCTCTCACTGGGTCTCTGTCACGCTCTCTCTCTGTGTCTCTGTCTCTTGCTCTCTCTCTCTGGGTCTCTGTCACGCTCTCTCTCTGTGTCTCTCTCTTGCTCTCTCTCACTGGGTCTCTGTCACGCTCTCTCTCTGTGTCTCTGTCTCTTGCTCTCTCTCACTGGGCCTCTGTGTCTCTGTCTCTGGGTCTCTGTCACGCTCTCTCTCTGTGTCTCTGTCTCTTGCTCTCTCTCACTGGGTCTCTGTCACGCTCTCTCTCTGTGTCTCTGTCTCTTGCTCTCTCTCACTGGGTCTCTGTCACGCTCTCTCTGTGTCTCTCTCTCTCTCTCTCTCTCTCTGTGTCTCTCCCTCTCTGTGTGCCTCTCTCGCTCTCTGTTTGTCTCTCTCTCGCTCTCTGTTTGTCTCTCTCTCTCTGTCTATCTGTATTTCTCTCTCTCTGTATCTCTCTCTCTGTATCTCTCTCTCTGTATCTCTCTCTTTCTCTCTCTGTATCTCGCTCTCGCTCTCTGTATATCCCTTTGTGTCTCTCTGTATCGCTCTCTCTCTCTCTCTGTATCTCACTCTCTCTCTCTGTATATCCCTTTGTGTCTCTGTATCTATCTATCTCTCTCTCTCTCTCTCTCTCTCTCTCTCTCTCTCTCTCTCTATCTTTCTCGCTCTCTGTATCGCTATGTGTCTCTCTGTATCTCTCTCTCTCTGTATCGCTCTGTGTCTCTCTCTCTCAGCTGGAAGAGCAGTTGAGCAGGCTGCTGAGGGAGAAGAATGATCTGCAGTCTCGTATGGAGGAGGACCAGGAGGATATGAACGATCTCATGAAGAAACACAAGTCAGCTGTCGTCCAGGTAACACACACAATGCAAGGGTCATTCTGCATTATTTCAATGGTATAAATAGTATTTGGCATCAGCTTAGTGCTCTCCATTAGTGTTAATGTATCTGTGTAGAGCAGTTTGCTATCAAGTGGAGATGAAAAGTGAGCTCTATCTGTTTGACACTGATGGAAATATGAGTGATCTGCTTCTACTAGCTGCAAATGAATGTATCCCGTCTAAAGTGAGACAGCTGTTCCCCTGGGCTCGCTATGCGGAGCGCTTCATGTAGCAAAAAAAACAACTAATCTCTAATATTTCATTTCACACAGGTCACATTGAAATGAGGTGTGTTGATGTCTCCCCTCCCTACTCTTGCTTTTAAAAATGTGTGACATGGTCCCATCGACATGTTTGTTTATGGTTGTTTATCAATCTGTTTTCTAGCTGTGTAGACCAAATGGGGATGAATATATTATGTTGTACTGTGCTACTTAAAGTAAACATGATGCAATACACTGTAGAGATAAGTTGGTGTTAAAACAATCAGATTGACCAGTAGCTTGTTTGTGTGTGTGTAGTCGACCCAGAACCTAGCCCAGATCTCTGACCTACAAGCCCAGCTGGAGGAGGCCCTCAAGGAGAAGCAGGATGTGCAGGAGAAGGTACAGTTCACTGGGACACAGTTGTTTAGGCTGGAGGGTATAGGGATAGACAGGGCTATCCTAATGCAGCACTTTGTCTGCACTTAGAACAACATAATGGGACTCATTGAGCAGGACTAGCTAGCTGACATAAGTCATCTGCCTCATGGAATTTATAGTCCTCCATACCTATCTCCTCTATTTGCTTGGTAGTCCTTACAAATGATTGACATGGGATAATCAATGTGTCTTTTTAGAGATGTGTCTATCAGAATAACCAAAATTGTCAAATCTGTTTGGCAGTTGAAGATAGAGAACGTCTGTCTGACTGTTGTCTGTCACGGTGCCCAGTCAGGCTGTGACATTTGGCTTTAGTAGTCCCCAGCTTTAACATACGCACCCTTCAGTCGGAGTGATTTCATTGTGGAACCGTGTTGTGTGGGCACAGTCTGTGTGCCTTTTCTTATCAAATCAAGGTGACCCTGCAGGGGATCAAGCCTGTAATACCTTTACCTCTCTCTCTCTGTTGCCTCATAATCCCACCCAGACACGGGACATTTGTGTTGTAGCGTGACACTCACATTGTGGCGCTCCAGTCTGGAGATAACCATCAGAGACCCTGGTCTCGGAACAATTATCCCCACTGTTGAGAGAGGGGGGGGGGGATCTATCATCATCAGGCTATGAGGGCAGAGTCCGAATCCCCCTTTCTCTCTCTCTCCCCCGCCGCTCCCTCTCTCTCTCCCCCGCCGCTCTCTCTCTCTCCCCCGCCGCTCTCTCTCTCTCTCCCCCGCTTTCTCTCTCTCTCCCCCACTCTCTCTCTCTCCCCCGCTATCTCTGGCTTGCTCTCTCTCTCTTCCACTCACTCTCTCTCTCTCCCTGATGCCTAGTCAGTCATTATGGCAGGGAAGCTGTCATCTTATTGAACGTACACGATGCTCCCAGGGGCTCCCTCATACAGGAGCTTGTAAAGGACAGTTTCTTTCAATTCACATCGAAATACATAATAATAATAATAAGTATATAGTCAGTATGTTTTAAAACTGTCATTTTTTCTTTCCTTGAAGGTTACTTTAGGCCTATTTAAAGACTTGAGTTGGACTGGAGGGCATAAATCTAGTTGTTAGTTTAGCTATATTGGTTTCAGATTAAACAAAAAATCCTCGTCTGACCTCGATGTACATCCCAAAGTCAATATTCAGGAAATTATTATTCCTAGCAAATAGTTTCTCTGCTTTGAAACAGCGGAGCAACTTTTAGAAATAATTTAAAGGAATTCAGTCGGGGGCACGTATCTACGCTTTGAATAATAGATATGTAGTGCATGTAACAAAGTCCAGTGTTTGAATCCCTATCCTGGTCTGAACTATGTTAAAACTCTGACCCACTCAATAGAGAGAGGCCGGGCTACTCCAAAAGAGGAAGGTTGGATGTCAGACCCCCTGTAGAGATGTGAAAAGCACCCAGTAGAGATGTGAAAGGCACCTAGTAGAGATGTGAAAAGCACCCAGTAGAGATGTGAAATGAAAAAGAGGTGCATGGCTCATAGAGTAGCCCTCAGGCCTAAGGCCCTGGTGTGAATAAAGAGACTAGCCATCGGGCCTAAGGCCCTGTTGTGAATATAGAGAGTAGCCCTCAGGCCTAAAGCCATGGTGTGAATAAAGAGAGTAGCCCCCAGGCCTAAGTCCATGTTGTGAATAAAGAGAGTAGCCCTCAGGACTAAGGCCCTGTTGTGAATATAGAGAGTAGCCCTTAAGTCTAAAGCCCTGGTGTGAATAAAGAGAGTAGCCCTCAGGCCTAAGGCCCTGGTGTGAATAAAGAGAGTAGCCCTCAGGCCTAAGGCCCTGGTGTGAATAAAGAGAGTAGCCCTCAGGCCTAAGGCCCTGTTGTGAATATAGAGAGTAGCCCTCAGGCCTAAAGCCATGGTGTGAATAAAGAGAGTAGCCCTCAGGCCCTGGTGTGAATATAGAGAGTAGCCCCCAGGCCTAAAGCCCTGGTGTGGATATAGAGAGTAGCCTTCAAGCGTAAAGCCGTGGTGTGGATACAGAGAGTAGCCCTCAAGCTTAAAGCCTTGGTGTGAATAAAGAGAGTAGCCCTCAAGCTTAAAGACGTGGTGTGGATACAGAGAGTAGCCCTCAAGCTTAAAGCCGTGGTGTGGATATAGAGAGTAGCCCTCAAGCTTAAAGACGTGGTGTGGATACAGAGAGTAGCCCTCAAGCGTAAAGCCGTGGTGTGGATATAGAGAGTAGCCCTCAAGCGTAAAGCCGTGGTGTGGATATAGAGAGTAGCCCTCAAGCTTAAAGACGTGGTGTGGATACAGAGAGTAGCCCTCAAGCTTAAAGCCGTGGTGTGGATATAGAGAGTAGCCCTCAAGCTTAAAGATGTGGTGTGGATATAGAGAGTAGCCCTCAAGCGTAAAGCCGTGGTGTGGATATAGAGAGTAGCCCTCAAGCGTAAAGCCGTGGTGTGGATACAGAGAGTAGCCCTCAAGCTTAAAGACGTGGTGTGGATACAGAGAGTAGCCCTCAAGCTTAAAGCCGTGGTGTGGATACAGAGAGTAGCCCTCAAGCTTAAAGATGTGGTGTGGATACAGAGAGTAGCCCTCAAGCTTAAAGCCGTGGTGTGGATACAGAGAGTAGCCCTCAAGCTTAAAGACGTGGTGTGGATATAGAGAGTAGCCCTCAAGCGTAAAGCCGTGGTGTGGATACAGAGAGTAGCCCTCAAGCTTAAAGCCGTGGTGTGGATACAGAGAGTAGCCCTCAAGCTTAAAGCCGTGGTGTGGATACAGAGAGTAGCCCTCAAGCGTAAAGCCGTGGTGTGGATACAGAGAGTAGCCCTCAAGCTTAAAGCCGTGGTGTGGATACAGAGAGTAGCCCTCAAGCGTAAAGCCGTGGTGTGGATACAGAGAGTAGCCCTCAAGCTTAAAGCCGTGGTGTGGATACAGAGAGTAGCCCTCAAGCGTAAAGCCGTGGTGTGGATACAGAGAGTAGCCCTCAAGCTTAAAGACGTGGTGTGGATACAGAGAGTAGCCCTCAAGCTTAAAGCCATGGTGTGGATATAGATCACCAGTTGTGTGGAGGTTGTGTTTCAGCATTGGTGGGCTGAACATTTGCACTATTACTGTAGGCTGTTGCGTTCATTTGATAACATAATATATATACCTACAGTATACTGTGTATAAACTCAGCAAAAAAATAAACGTCCCTTTTCAGAACCCTGTCTTTCAAAATTAATTTGTAAAAATCCAGATAACTTCACAGATCTTCATTGTAAAGGGTTTAAACACTGTTTCCCATGCTTGTTCAATGAACCATAAACAATTAATGAACATGCACCTGTGGGACAGTCGTTAAGACACTAACAGCTTACAGACGGTAGGCAATTAAGGTCACAGTTATGAAAACTTAGGACACTAAAGAGGCCTTTCTACTGACTCTGAAAAACACCAAAAGAAAGATGCACAGGGTCCCTGCTCATCTGTGTGAACATGCCTTAGGCATGCTGCAAGGAGGCATGAGGACTGCAGATGTGGCCAGGGCAATAAATTGCAATGTCCGTACTGTGAGATGCCTAAGACAGCGCTACAGGGACGGACAGCTGATCGTCCTCGCAGTGGCAGACCTCGTGTAACAACACCTGCACAGGATCGGTACATTCCGAACACCACACCTGCGGGACAGGTACAGGATGGCAACAACAACTGCCCGAGTTACACCAGGAACGCACAATCCCTCCATCAGTGCTCAGACTGTCTGCAATAGGCTGAGAGAGGCTGGACTGAGGGTTGTAGGCCTGTTGTAAGGCAGGTCCTCACCAGACATCACTGGCAACAACGTTGCCTATGGGGACAAACCCACCGTCTCTGGACCAGACAGGACTGGCAAAAAGTGCTCTTCACTGACGAGTCACGGTTTTGTCTCACCAGGGGTGATGGTCGGATTCACGTTTATCGTTGAAGGAATGAGTGTTACACCGAGGCCTGTACTCTGGAGCGGGATCAATTTGGAGGTGAAGGGTCCGTCATGGTCTGGGGCGGTGTGTCACAGCATCATCGGACTGAGCTTGTTATCATTGCAGGCAATCTCAACGCTGTGTGTTACAGGGAAGACAACCTCCTCCCACATGTGGTACCCTTCCTGCAGGCTCATCCTGACATGACCCTCCAGCATGACAATGCCACCAGCCATACTGCTCGTTCTGTGCGTGATTTCCTGTAAGATAGAAATGTCAGTGTTCTGCCGTGGCCAGCGAAGAGCCCGGATCTCAATCCCATTGAGGACGTCTGGGACCTGTTGGATCGGAGGGTGAGGGTTAGGGCCATTCCCTCCAGAAATGTCAGGGAACTTGCAGGTGCCGTGGAATAGTGGGGTAACATCTCACAGCAAGAACTGGCAAATCTGGTGCAGTCGATGAGGAGGAGATGCACTGCAGTACTTAATGCAGCTGGTGGCCACACCAGATACTGACTGTTACTTTTGATTTTGAGCCTCTCTTTGTTCAAGGGCACATTATTCAATTTCTGTTTGTCACATGTCTGTGGAACTTGTTCATGTCTCAGTTGTTGAATCTTGTTATGTTCATACAAATATTTAACATGTTAAGTTTGCTGAAAATAAAAGCAGTTGACAGTGAGAGGACATTTCTTTTTTTGCTGAGTTAACATAATATACTGTATGGTGGCAGTTTGTTTCTGCTACGGTATGTTGTTCTTTCTAAAACCCTTCCTTGTTTGTGTTCCTACTCCTGTGTTTCACTCCCTCAGCTCTCGGCACTGCAGAGCCAGCTGGAGTTCCAGGAGACGTCTATGGTGGAGAAGTCCCTGGTCAGCAGGCAGGAGGCCAAGATCCGAGAGCTGGAGACCAGAATGGAGTTTGAGAAAACACAGGTCAAACGCTTGGAGGTGAGAGCATGCAGGGGGGCTGAGGGGCATTCTAGAGGAGCTTTGGTTGGCGCCTGGTGGCCTGTCTAGTGCGTGTGTGTGTGTGTGTGTGTGTGTGTGTGTGGGGGGGGGGGGGGGGGGGGGGAATGAAGAATTGCCCAGTGGGTGAAATGAGGGACGATTGACTCCCACTACCTCCACCATACAAGTTTTGCCACCTCCCAAACGGTTATTTCTATTTTTAGTGCTGGATTCAGCCTCATAACCTTCTTCTAACTTAGACTGTTAGCATATCACAGTTAGATAATGCCTTCTGCTCTGTTTGTCCTCTGACTAGCTCATATTATATTCACTCCACAATATCATTTGTTATTCTGTCAGTTTCAAATTACATTGTGATATTGCCTGCGACAAACGTTTAAGTGAAGGATAAAGGTTACTGTTTGCACACAGCCAGGGAAAAATAGAAATCCATTTTCTTCCCCTCAGACAAATGCATCTTTGCTCATTTTGGCAACTTTTGGACTTGTAATTACCAGCAATGTGCAGACAGCCAGACACACTGCTTTAACTCAAATCTGAAAGTAAAACTCTCTCAGAGAATCCCTCTCTGTCAATGTTCTCCACTGGCTGGAATAATAGAAAGACCAACTAAGACTGGCTAAGAATTGTTCAGTTTTGGGAAGGATACGTCCAAAGTTATAAGGGGTTTTAAGGTCGTATTTAGCCATGTCTTGTTACTACTCATGGCATTTGAAACCACTGTGAGTGGCTGGATATTTCTGGTAGACAGAGAGCTATAGGAGGCCAATCAATAAACATCTGAGAGGGCAGAGAGCAGAACTCACCCACTCACAGTGTGAAGCATGGACAAGGCTGGAGGCTAATGGCTGTTTAGCATTAGTGGAGGCTGGATTCACCCTTTTCAGTGCATTGAAGTTGCTATATGTGCTCATATGAAATGCTGGAGCATTCCTCTGCGGTGTAAATACAGTATGTAAATACAGTATGTAGCAGAACGATGTTTAGCAAGTAGACTATTTAATTAGTAGTTTCTTGCCCTTATTTGGGGAATATCTCAAAGCAAGTAAGTGTATTTCTTGAACTGCATTGTTGGTTAGGGGCTTGTAAGTAAGCATTTCAAGGCAAAGTCTACACCTGTTGTATTCGGCGCATGTGACCGATACAAGTAGGTTTTTCCTCAACTGAATCCCATTTTAGATATGGAGTATCTCCCTTATAGCGCATGCATGATAAGGTCTCTGACCTGGGCCAGATATAGACTGTGTGCAGTGGTTCTTCTAACACGGTCCCTGTCTGCTGTTGGTTATTCAGAGCCTGGTGGCCCGTCTGAAAGAGAACCTTGAGAAGCTAACAGAGGAGCGGGATCACCGCAGCACCAGCGAGACACGGGAGAAGGAGCAGAACAAGCGGCTCCAGAGACAGATCAGAGATATCAAGGAGGAGATGGGAGAGCTGGCCAAGAAGGAGGGAGAGGCCAGCCGCAAGAAACATGAGCTGGTAAGACCCAAAGTCACAAATGGGCCGAGGGGACTGGGGTGCTGTACAGACTGGCTTTTTACAGTGGTGCGCTTTGAAGATATAAAATAACGGCTGCAGTTCCCATCAACCTTGCTTTGTTCAGGAGTATTAGACATTGAGAAAAATGAGACCGACAAAGAGACTTCAGAAATGGTCAGATGTAGATGTAATGCTGGGACCTTAGCTTAGAGTGTCTCACTCTCTTCCAACAGGAAATGGATATTGAAAGCTTTGAGGCAGCCAATCAGAGCCTGCAGGCGGACCTTAAACTAGCCTTCAAGAGGATTGGTGACCTCCAGGCCGCCATCGAGGACGAGATGGAGAGTGACGGCAACGAGGACCTCATCAGCAGGTATAGCTGTCTATTTAGTGCCCAAACATATAAATTCTCTTAATATAATTAATTTACCTCATGTCCTCTCATGACAGCAAGTGTCAGCTAGTCAGCACGCACTCAGCATAGAGAGCAGCTACTGTTACACAGTTAAACTGTAGATAAACTCAGCAGAAGAGGTGGTAGGAAGAGGAAGAGAATGACCCAGTCAGGATGGATGTTCCATTGAAAGAGGCCATGGATAAAGCAATCAGAGAGAACTCTCCCCCGACTCTGTCTTTCCTTATTCACACAATCTGAAAGATTTATGCCCTGAAAACTGCTGGGCTTAATTTTCAGGACTTTAAAAAAATATATATTCTTTGTTTCCTGTATTCGATGAGATAGGCAGCTAGCTAAAGCTACGTTAGTGAAATCGAGTTCTGTCTCCTCCCGTTCCTTATTTATTTACTCGCTCCCTGCTCCTGCCGAGCCTTGTTTGTTTATTTGTTTGTTTATGAGTACAGTCCCGGGGAGAAGGCCTTTCTTCCCTCTGTGAGTCAGGTTTGAGTATAGAGTGTACTCTTTCTTCTCCACGCGGTAACAGGATGGGGATCAGGATGATGTGGTGTGCTGAGTCAGTAACCCAGCAATATGCAGCGCTTGAATCTCTCCCACTGGGAGGAAATATCTTTAATAGAACCACTCATCATCATAGAATTATGAATTAGAACACTAGTAATTGAATAGGATATACAGTGGGGAGAACAAGTATTTGATACACTGCTGATTTTGCAGGTTTTCCTACTTACAAAGCATGTAGAGGTCTGTAATTTTTATCATAGGTACACGTCAACTGTGAGAGACGGAATCTAAAACAAAAATCCAGAAAATCACATTGTATGATTTTTAAGTAATTAATTAGCATTTTATTGCATGGTATAAGTATTTGATACATCAGAAAAGCAGAACTTAAACTTCTTGAGAATACAGGGGGTGCTGTTTCGCATTAGCATAATTGCCTCTACAGACTAAACTGCCTCTTATTCAATTATTGCTGTTACTATATGCATATAACCATATAGCATTGGATAGAAAACAAGCTATGGTTTCTAAAACCGTTCCAATTGAGTCTCTGAGTCAAACACAGGTCATTTCACAGCACTTTCCCTGAGCCTGAAAAAGATTGCAAGATGTGTATGCCCGCTTCAAAGCTCTGCCTATATATGGTCACGCCACCTATGACCCGAATGACACTTCCTTCTTCTTCCTCTGGGTGTCTGGAAGACGTCAGAGGAGAAATTTTTTGTTTATCTTGTACTGACGTGAAATAAGACTTATTTCTTTAGCGTGACCGACAACTTCCGGTTTCTGAGATGCGCGTTTTCAGAGGTGGCATTGTCTTTTGTTATGCTGACGTTACGGATGAAAACTATCTCCGTGTCGAAGTTTGTTTGCTACATGTGACCATATCACCGTAATGTATGTTTTTTCAATATAGTTTAATCAGATTATTAGAATTTTTTCGGGAGTTTTGCCGTGTTCCGTTCTTTGAGTTTTTTAACTTTGGGAATTGACCGTGCCAGTCGACCAGTACCCAGGCTAAATGAAGAGGGGAGGTTGCCATTGTGAATGGATTGAACGACTCATCAGGACTAAGGACACCTTGATCAACATTCTGATGAAAGACCAGCAATAGTAAGACCCAATTTACGATGTTATTTCATATATCTGTCGTGCATGTGAACTGGTCGGGCGCGTCCAGCCGGTTCTGGCTGGCCTGGTTATGCTAATTAGCGATACATTTTGTTTTCGCTATAAAACATTTAAAAAATCTGAAATATTGTTTGGATTCACCAGATGTTGGGCTTTCAATGTCTGTACGCTGTGTATTTTTTCTGAAATGTTTTAAGACAAGTAATTAGTTATATAACGTTGGTCTCTGTAATTGTTCTAGCTGCATCAGCACTATATCAGATTGCAGCTGCAATGTAGAACTGTGATTTATACCTGAAAAATGCACATTTAAAAAAAAAAAACTATGCTATACCATAAATATGTTATCAGACTGTCATCTTAAGAATTTTTTTGTTGGTTAGTGGCTATCAATATCTTAGTTTAGCCGAATTGGTGATAGCACCTGATGGAGTAAGAAACTGTTGGAGTAAGAAAATGGTGTCATTTTGCTAACGTGTTTAGCTAATAGATTTACATATTGTGTCTTCCCTGTAAAACATTTAAAAAATCTGAAATGGTGGTTTTATTCACAAGATCTGTGTCTTTCATTGGGTGTCTTGGACTTGTGATTTAATGATATTTAGATGCTACTATTTAATTGTGACGCTATGCTAGCGATGCTAATCAGTGTGGGGGGTGTGGGGGGTGCTCCCGGATCCGGGTTAGGTACTCTGTAGAGGTTAATATTTGGTACAGAAACCTTTGATTGCAATCATACGTTTCCTGTAGTTCTTGACCAGGTTTGCACACACTGCAGCAGGGATTTTGGCCAACTCCTCCATACAGACCTTCTCCAGATCCTTCAGGTTTCGGGGCTGTCGCTGGGCAATACGGACTTTCAGCTCCCTCCAAAGATTTTCTATTGGGTTCAGGTCTGGAGACTGGCTAGGCCACCCCAGGACCTTGAGATGCTTCTTACGGAGCCACTCCTTAGTTGCCCTGGCTGCGTGTTTCGGGTCGTTGTCATACAGGAAGACCCAGCCACAACCCATCTTCAATGCTCTTACTGAGGGAAGGAGGTTGTTGGCCAAGATCTCGCGATACATGGCCCCATCCATCCTCCCCTCAATACGGTGCAGTTGTCCTGTCCCCTTTGCAGAAAAGCATCCCCAAAGAATGATGTTTCCACCTCCATGCTTCACGGTTGGGATGGTGTTCTTGGGGTTGTACTCATCCTTCTTCTACCTCCAAACACGGCGAGTGGAGTTTAGACCAAAAAGCTCTATTTTTGTCTCATCAGACCACATGACCTTCTCCCATTCCTCCTCTGGATCATCCAGATGGTCATTGGCAAACTTCAGACGGGCCTGGACATGCGCTGGCTTGAGCAGGGGGACCTTGCGTGTGCTGCAGGATTTTAATCCATGATGACGTAGTGTGTTACTAATGGTTTTCTTTGAGACTGTGGTCCCAGCTCTCTTCAGGTCATTGACCAGGTCCTGCCGTGTAGTTCTGGGCTGATCCCTCACCTTCCTCATGATCATTGATGCCCCACGAGGTGAGATCTTGCATGGAGCCCCAGACCGAGGATGATTGACCGTCATCTTGAACTTCTTCAATTTTCTAATAATTGTGCCAACAGTTGTTGCCTTCTCACCAAGCTGCTTGCCTATTGTCCTGTAGCCCATCCCAGCTTGTGCAGGTCTACAATTTTAACCCTGATGTCCTTACACAGCTTGGCCATTGTGGAGAGGTTGGAGCCTGTTTGATTGAGTGTGTGGACAGGTGTCTTTTATACAGGTAACGAGTTCAAACAGGTGCAGTTAATACAGGTAATGAGTGGAGAACAGGAGGGCTTCTTAAAGAAAAACTAACAGGTCTGTGAGAGCAGGAATTCTTACTGGTTGGTAGGTTTTCAAATACTTATGTCATGCAATAAAATGCAAATTAATTACTTAAAAATCATAGAATGTGATTTTCTGGATTTTTCTCACAGTTGAAGTGTACCTATGATAAAAATTACAGACCTCTACATGCTTTGTAAGTAAGAAAACCTGCAAAATCGTCAGTGTATCAAATACTTGTTCTCCCCACTGTATATAATACATAGGAATAATTGACAATTGACTGGCAAAAAGTTGAAAAACAAAAAAAGTTGCACGCCTAGAATTACATGTAGGTACGCTTTCAGAATATTGCCACAACAAAAGAGTCCCAAAAGTATTGCGCATTCAAAAGGCATCAGCTATCTTTACAGAGAACAAGGACTTTAACAACCGATGGTGCGCCATCCTAAACAAATGTTTAAGGCCGAATTGGATACTATAATCGTCTCCATCCGCCCAGATTAGGGGAGGGTTTGGTCGGGATTTTCTTGTCTCATCGAAATCTAGCGACTTCTTCTGGCTGACTTCGGTCGCCAGCTGGACAGTGTTTCCTCCGACACATTGGTGCGGCTGGCTACCGGGTTAAGCAAGCAGTGTGTCAAGAAGCAGTGCAGCTTGGCAGGGTCATGTTTTGGAGGACGAAAGGCTCTCAACCTTTGCCTCTCCCGAGTCCATAGGGGAGTTGCAGTGATGGGACAAGACTGTAACTAACTACCAATTGGATATCATGAAATTGGGGAGAAAAAGGGGTAAAAAAAATACAATTAAAAAAGATCTCTTTATTGTCTAAAGCACAGGTGTCAAACTCATTCCACAGGGGGCCGAGTGTCTGCGGGTTTTCGCTCCTCCCTTGTACTTGATTGATGAATTAACATCACTAATTAGTTAGGAACTCCCCACACCTGGTTGTCTAGGGCTTTATTGAAAGGAAAAAACAAAAACCTGCAGACACTAGGCCCTCCGTGGAATGAGTTTGACACCCCTGGTCTAAAGAATGATATTTTGTACCCACTAGCACATATGCCTTCAATATGCAGGTGGATCTCTACAAATTCATACGCACATTGCGACTGAAACTGTTTTTTTAGAGATTGTAACCCCTCTTTTATAATGTATTCAGACCTCCATCTACGTTCGTCCCACATGGGCCAGCTGTGGACACGTACTACAGACTGGTGCGTAAAGACATAGCCAGAGACCTCTATTCCCTATGTCAGGGACAACTTTACCCACAAACCCTTAATGATCTCCAGATAATTAAGAATGATCTCCAGAATGCAAACTCTATAGTTACAGTGCATTCGGAAAGTATTCAGACCGCTTGACTTCTTCCACATTTTGTTACGTTACAGCCTTATTCTAAAATTGATTACATTTTTAAAATTCTCCATGAATCTACACACAATACCCGATAATGACAAAGCAAAAACTGGCTTTTAGACACTTATTTACTTAAGTATTCAGACCCTTTGCCATGAGACTTGAAATTGAGCTCAGGTGCACCCTGTTTCCATTGATTATCCTTGAGATGTTTCTACAACTTGATTGTAGTCCACCTTTGGTAAATTCGATTGACTGGATATGATTTGGAAAGGCACATACCTGTCTATATAAGGTCCCACAGTTGACAGTGCATGTCAGAGCACAAACCAAGCCATGAGGTCGAAGGAATTGTCCATAGAGCGCCGAGACTATTGAGGCACAGATCTGGGGAATGGTACCAAAATAAAATCAGCATTGAAGGTCCCCAAGAACACAGTGGCCTCCATCATTCTTAAATGGAAGAAGTTTGGATCCATCAAGACTCTTCCTAGAGCTGGACGCCTGGCCAAACTGAGCAATCGGGGGTGAAGGGCCTTGGTCATTGAGGTGACCAAGAACCCGATGGTCACTCTGACAGAGCTCCAGATTTCCTCTGTGGGGATGGGTGAACCTTCCAGAAGGTTTACAGCACTCCACCAATCAGGCCTTTATGGTAGAGTGTCCAGACAGAAGCCAGTCCTCAGTAAAAGCCATAGCCCGCTTGGTGTTTGCAAAACGCACCTAAAGGACTCTCAGACCATGAGAAACAAGATTCTCTGGTCGGATGAAACCAAGATTGAACTCTTTGGCCTGAATGCGAAGCTTCACGTCTAGAGAAAACCTGGCACCATCCCTACGGTGAAGCATGGGGGTGGCAGCATCAAGCTGTGGGGATGTTTTTCAGCGGCAGGGACTGGGAGACTAGACAGGATCGAGGGAAAGATGAACAGAGCAAAGTACAGAGAATATCCTTGGTGAAAACCTGCTCCAGAGCACTCAGGACCTCAAACTGGGGTGAAGGTTCACCTTCGAACAGGACAACGACCCTAAGCACACAGCCACGACAACGCAGGAGTGACTTCGGGACAAGTCTCTGAATGTCCTTGAATGGCCCAGCCAGAGCCTGGACTTGAACCCGATCGAACATCTCTGGAGAGATCTGAAATTAGCTGTGCAGCAACGCTCCCCATCCAACCTGACAGAGCTTGAGAGGATCTGCAGAGAAGAATGGAAGAAACTCCCCAAATACAGGTGTGCCAAGCTTGTAGCGTCATACCCAAGAAGACGCGAGGCTGTAATCACTGCCAAAGGTGCTTCAACAAAGTACTGAGTAAAGGGTCTGAGTACTTATGTAAATGTGTTATTTCACTTTTTATTTGTAATAAATTTTCAAAAATGTCTAAACCTGTTTTTGCTTTGTCAATATGGGGTATTGTGTGTAGATTGATGCGGGAAAAAACAATTTAATCCATTTTAGAATAAAGCTGTAACGTAACAAAATGTGGAAGAAGTCACGGGGTCTGAATACTTCCTGAATGCACTGTATGCCTTCCCCCCCATGCCCCTGCCCAGTCAAGTGAAATCCATAGATTAAGGCCTAATGAATTTATTTAAATTGACTGATTTCCTTCTATGAACTGTAACTCAGTAAAATCTGAGCAATTGTTGCACGTTGCGTTTATATTTTTGTTCATTTTAATTGAACAATGTCAGGATGAAAGAAAGTAAAACAAAACAAGCTGCGTCACAATCTCAGTTTTTAATCTGGTATTGGAGGTCACAGCAATAGCATATGTGTCTAAATAGGTTTTGAACAGATGCGTATTGGATGGCAAAGCCTGACAGAGATGGTCGCCTCGCTTCGAGATCTTAGGAAACTATGCAGTATTTTGTTTTTTATGTATTATTTCTTACATTGTTACCCCAGGAAATCTTAAGTCTTAAGTCTTATAAGATTACGACCAGGAATATGACTTTCCCAAAGCGGATCCTCTGTTCGGACCACCACCCAGGACAATGGAGCTAATTCCAGTAGGCGATCCAAAACAACGACGCCGCAGAAGGGGCAGACAAAGCAGCCACCCGTCCAGGCTCCGTAGACATGCACATCGCACACCGCTCCTGAATATACTACTAGCCAATGTCCTGTCTCTTGACAACAAGTTAGATGAAATTCGAGCAAGGGTTGCCTTCTAGAGAGACATCAGAGATTGTAACATTCTCTGTTTCAAGGAAACATGGCTCTCTCGGGATATGTTGTCGGAATCGGTTCGGCCACCGGGCTTCTCCATGCATCGCGCCGACAGAGATAAACACCTCTGGGAAAAGGAAGAGCTGCGGTGTATGCTTTATGATTAATGACTCATGGTGTAATCATAACAACATACAGGAACTCAAGTCCTTCTGCTCACCTGATCTAGAATTTCTTACAATCAAGTGCCGGCCATTTTACCTACCAAGAGAATTCTCGTCAGTAATAGTCACAGCTGTGTGCATTCCCCTTCAAACAGACACCAAGACGGCCCTGAAGGAACATCACTCTATGTAAACTGGAAACCATACATCCTGAGGCTGCATTTATTGTAGCTGGGGATTTTAACAAAGCAAATTTGAGAACATGTCTACCTAAATTCTTCCAGTTATTGATTGTGCTACCCGCATGCGCAATACCTTCGACCACTGCTACTCTGACTAACGCGAAGCAATACAAAGCCCTCCCCCACCCTCCCATCGGCAAATCTGACGACAATGCCATCTTGCTCCTTCCGTTTTATAGGGAGAAACTCAAACAGGATGTACAAGTGACGAGAACCATTCAACGCTGGTCCGACCAATCAGAAGCCACACTTCAAGATTGTTTTGATCATGCGGACTGGAATATGTTCCGATCAGCCTCAGAGAACAACATCGACGTATACGCTGACTCGGTGAGTGCATTTTATAAAGAAGTGCATTGGAGATGTTGTTCCCACTGTGACTATTAAAACCTACCCTAACCAGAAACCGTGGATAGATGATGGCATCCACGCAAAACTGAAAGCTCGATCCACCGCGTTTAACCATGGAAAGAGGTCTGGGAATATGTCTGAATATAAACAGACTAGCTATTTCCTCCGCAAGGAAATCAAACAAGCGAAATGCCAGTACAGGGACAGGGTCTACAGGAAATCACGGACTACAAAAAGAAATCCAGCCACGGCACGGACACTGACGTCACGCTCCCAGACAAACTAAACACCTTCCTTGCCCGCTTTGAGGATAATACAGTGCCACCGTCGAGGCCCACTAACAAGGACTGCGCTCCCCCTACCCCCTGTCCATCTCCGTGGCTGACGTGAGTAAAACATTTAAACGTGTTAACCCTCGCAAGGCTGCTGGCCCAGATGGCATCCCTAGCCGCGTCCTCAAAGCATGCGCAGACCAGCTGGCTGGTGTGTTTACGGACATATTCAATTGCTCCCTATCCCAGTCTGTTGTCCCCACATGCTTCAAGATGGCTACCATTGTTCCTGTACCCAAGAAGGCAAAGATAACTGAACTAAATGAATACCGCCCCGTAGCACTCACTTCTGTCATCATGAAGTGCTTTGAGAGACTAGTCAAGGATCATATCACCTCTACCCTACTGGCCACCCTAGACCCACTTCAGTTTGAATACCGCCCCAACAGTTCCACAGACGACGCCATCACACTGCACACTCCCCTATCCCATCTGTACAAAAGGAATACCTATGTAAGAATGCTGTCCATTGGCTACAGCTCAGAATTCAACACCATAGTACCCTCCAAGCTCATCATCAAGCTGGAGGCCCTGGGTCTCAACCCCGCCCTATGCAACTGGGACCTGGACTTTCTGACGGGCCGCCCCCAGGTGGGGAAGATAGGAAACAACATCTCCACTTCGCTGACCCTCAACACTGGGGCCCCACAATGGTGCATGCTCAGTTCCCTCCTGTACTCCCTGTTCATCCACGACTGCATGGCCATGCACGCCTCCAACTCAATCATCAAGTTTGCACACGACACAATAGTAGTGGGCTTGATTACCAACAACGACGAGACAGCCTACAGGGAGGAGGTGAGGGCCCTCGGAGTGTGGTGTCAGGAAAACAACCTCTCAGTCAACGTCAACAAACAAAGGAGATGATCGTGGACTTCAGGAAACAGCAGAGGGAGCACCCCCCCTATCAACATCGAAGGGACAGCAGTGGAGAACGTGGAACGTTTTAAGTTTGTTGGGGTACACATCACAGACAAACTGAAATAGTCCACTCACACAGACAGTGTGGTGAAGAAGGCGCAACAGCGCCTCTTCAACCTCAAGAGGCTGAAGAAATTTGGCTTGTCACCCAAAACCCTGACAAACTTTTACAGATGCACAATCGAGAGCATCCTGTCGGGCTATATCACAGCCTGGTACGGCAACTGCACCGCCCTCAACCGCAAGGCTCTCCAAAGGGTGGTGCGGTCTGCACAACTGATCACCGGAAACTACCTGCCCTCCATGACACCTACAGCACCCGATGTCACAGAAAGGCCAAAAAGATCATCAAGGACAACAACCACCCGAGCCACTGCCTGTTCACACCGCTACCATCCAGAAAGCGAGGTCAGTACAGGTGAATCAAAGCTGGGACAGAGTCACTGAAAAACAGCTTCTATCTCAAGGCCGTCAGACTGTTAAATAGCAATCACTAACTCAGAGAGGCTGCTGCCTACATTGAGACCCAATCACTGGCCACTTTAATAAATGGATGACTAGTCACTTTATGCAATGCACTCCAAATAATGGCACTTTAATAATCTTACATTACTCTAATCACATGTATATACTGCATTTTATACCATCTATTGCACTTTCGCCATTGCTCATCCATATACTTACATGTACATATTCTCATTCACCCCTTTAGATTTGTGTAAATTAGGTAGTTGTTATGGGAATTGTTAGATATTACTGTTAGATATTATTGTTAGATATTACTGCACTGTCGTGACTAGAAGCACAAGCATTTCGCTACACTCGCATTAACATCTGCTAACCATGTGTATGTAACAAATAACATTTGATTTGATGCCTGGCTGGCAGTGTTGAACTCCCATAGGGAGCTGCTGTCTAGGCTGAGCTGCCTAATAAAAGCCCAAATGTTCTTAACATCAACACAGACGCTTGTAAGACTCAGGGACATCAAGGAGGAGCAGGGCTGAGGGAGCAGAAGAGGATCCATAGGAGCTAATGATGAATGTAATAGTGTGTAACAGAGATGTACAACCAATGGAGGCAGATTGTCACAGACAATTAATGTCTCCCTCCACATTCTGTGTTTGTTTGCCTCCCCTGGGCTCTCGGCACGGCTTAACTAATGGTATGGCGGTCAAGGATATAAATCGTGTGTGACACCATGTGTGAAGCGCTCGATTACAAAGGGCCCGTCGGTTTTGTTTTGGCCCCGGCCCGGGGGAGGGATGGCCTCTGTGATCTGAATGCATCACCTCCATTTACCCACTGGCTCCTCCTTGGACAAAATGCACAAGGGGAAAGAGAAGCAAATCCTTCGTCGTGGACAGATCTCCTTCAGCCCCCAAAAACATTTGAATCTCAACAGGATTGTACTTGTATAAATTAATAAAAAATTTGTGCTTAAGGAAATTCTCTCCTTGAATTAATGCATTTTTGACTATTTTGTATGGAGGGTTTTGACATTGATTTTGCAAAATGACAGCTAATGTAATTTTTCCCTGGTGATGTAATCAGGGTCAAGAGAAAAAAATACCAGCTTTCCCCAAAAAAGATTCTTAAAAATCTATTTAGGTTTTCCTTTTTTTGTTTCTTTAAAGCAACATCAGTGCTCTTAGAATTCCTGGGGCGGCGATAGTTCTTCAAAGCAGTATGTTGCCAGATAAGTGAACGGATAAAAGACAAATCTTAAGAGGCTGGGGAGGTGTTGACTCGCAAAGCCCAACAAAGACACAAATAGATGAGATTTTTCTATATATATATTTTTTGTAATTATCTCGGAGGAGGAGGAGATGAGTTAACAGCCATGGAATTGTCTGCACCGGTTAGCTAACTTTAGCTTGTTTTTTCCCAGGTCTCCTTCATTCTTTCTTTGCCCCCATATTGACAAGGCCTCTGTGCCAAAGCCAGCCGCCGCTCACTCTGTCACAATAACAATTCTCACTGAAGGTCCCCACATTGTCTAATAGGCCAGGCATGGCCTGCAAAGTTAATTACAGCTTCCCTCCTAGAGAAATGCTTTTATCTCGACTCCCAACCTTCTCCTTCCCTTCTAAACACTGCCATCTTAGTGCCTAGTATTTGAAGTTATTGTACAGTTTAAAACAGAGCGGCCTAGTTATGACCATTCTGCGATCAGGGGATGCTTTTGTATCTCTGCCTCTTAACGATTTTAATTGTAGCTACTGTATGTGCCGGTGGGTCTTGTGCTGCAGTATAAGTGCTGAAAAAGCTATTTTCTCTCTACTCCACAGCAAGATAAGAGGTTTTTATAAGCAGATGTGGAGATTTTGAACCACCCCCAATCGATGTCTCAGTTTTATTATTAAGCTGTAACAGCTTAATTTCGCAGCACCACATGAGCATTGGGCTCTGACGGCACTTAATGAGTGTCATGCTCTTTTCAACCGTGTCAAATTTCTGACAACCCTCCATTTCTCCTCATGCTTCGCAGTAGGCTGTCGACGCCATAATGATAATTTAGAGAGAAAACAGCCTAGCACCCAAGCTGTGTACCAAATCATTTTGTCAAGAGCTCAACTGCAACTTTGGGGGCTGTGGAGGGAATAGATAAGTGGGTGAGATGAAAGTGAAAATCCCTACATTTTGTGCCCACTCTCTTCACTTTCCACTTTATCCCATTCCTGGTCTCTCTCCTTGTGCTCCACCTTAACTTGAGTGGCTTTGGATCAGAGTGAATGGAATTGAGTCCTCTTTGGGGGACAAACTGTGCCCCATTGCCAGCTAACCACAGGGCCACAGTGATAACACTCCTAACAGTGACAACAAGTGCGGCTGTGTGTGTTTCCTAGCGCTCCTGTGATCTAGTGCATGTGGTTTTCTATTGTCTTCTCTCCTAATTCAATTATGTGGTCCTCCTCGGTGGCCTCACTAACTTCCAATACTACAGAATCCTTTTCTCCCCCTCTCCAACTTCACTCCATCCCTCTCTCACACCTCCCTCCATCACCTCTCCATCTTCCTCTTTATACCTTTGCTCCATCACTCTCTTTCAGCTCTTCCCCACCTCACTTTTTCTCTACTCCTCTCCTCCCACTGATGTTGTGTTTTGTCCCTCCCCTACACACAGTGAGGGAGACTCATCTGACTCGGAGATTGAAGACTGTGTGGACGGGGTCAAGTCCTGGCTGTCCAAAAACAAGCGATCTACCAAGAACCTCTCAGATGACGGCAGCCTCAAGAGCTCCAGGTCAGTATGGCACATCTTCACCACTAAGGTCCTGTCTTTACCACTAAGGTCCTGTCTTCACCACTAAGGTCCTGTCTTCACCACTAAGGTCCTGTCTTCACCACTAAGGTCCTGTCTTCACCACTAAAGTCCTGTCTTCACCACTAAGGTCCTGTCTTCACCACTAAAGTCCTGTCTTCACCACTACGGTCCTGTCTTCACCACTAAAGTCCTGTCTTCACCACTACGGTCCTGTCTTCACCACTAAGGTCCTGTCTTCACCACTAAGGTCCTGTCTTCACCACTAAGGTCCTGTCTTCACCACTAAGGTCCTGTCTTCACCACTAAGGTCCTGTCTTCACCACTAAGGTCCTGTCTTCACCACTAAGGTCCTGTCTTCACCACTAAGGTCCTGTCTTCACCACTAAGGTCCTGTCTTCACCACTAAGGTCCTGTCTTCACCACTAAGGTCCTGTCTTCACCACTAAGGTCCTGTCTTCACCACTAAGGTCCCGTCTTCACCACTAAGGTCCCGTCTTCACCACTAAGGTCCCGTCTTCACCACTGCTAAACACACACGCACATTCCGCCTGCTTACAAAGCAGCCCAAACTGGTTTTAGTGTCCATCCCTATCAGGATGTTGACGTGGTCCAGCCTAGCACTTAGCTCCCAATGCAGATAAAACAATTAGACTGGAACACTTGGCTAGACATAGGGAGGTGTTATTATTACTACTGGTGTTTCCTCCAGCCTCTTTGTCTTTTATTGTCACTGCCTTGATGACAGCCGCCTCCCTGGCAGTTTTATCGACATGCCCGGTGGCCAGCTGGCATGCATACCTACACCCCTCCTCTCCCTCTCTCTCCCGTTCTCCCCTCTCCCTGAGATTAATGGATGTGTCTGACAGCTTCGATTGCCCTAGATTTGTCTCCTTACCAGAAGATGTAACTGTCCCACACCCCCACTTCAGCTGCTCACGGCTTTGAAATACTTTTAAGAGTTTTTAAATCTCTCTTAACTGTGTGTCCCCACAGACATCCTCCGTTCCTTCAGGAGAGCTCAGTTCCTTGATCTCAGTTCTGTGTGTTGGTTAAGATGGAAACACACACACATGGGAAGTGTGTGTCCAGCTCTCTTGCTGTGTGTGTCCAGCTCTCTCAAAATATTTAACCACAATGAGATGCTTGACTGGAATTCTTTGTAACATTTACACACATGAAATTCAAATGAATACCCCCCTACTAAACTAATTCAAAACAGAGACTTTGATTTTGGATAAAGGAATTGATTAGAACAAGACAACACATTTTGTTTGAGGGTATTTCTCGAGTCAGTACATATCTTAAATTTGTATCTTGTGCATCTGTTTTTTTCTGTGTTGAAGTTGTGAATCCAAACAGACATTCTCTACCCCACATTAATTTGAATCATTGTTATATCTACTTGTCTTTACTTTCTTCCTGCTACGTTCAATCTATGCTCATCTTATTCCTGTTTTAAGTATCATTCCACTCTCCTTTTTAAGTTTGTAATTCATCTATCATTCTTTCTCTCTTCCTCCTCTTCCACTTCCTCCCTTCTACTTCAACTTTTTTCTGTCCTGCCACTCCTCCCTCCCTCCCTCCTCTTTCTAGATTTGCTGTAAACGTAGACGCAAAGGAAGGGAAAGAGGGTAAGGAATGGAAGGAGTTTAACAAAGAGAGCAAAGAGAAAGAGGTAGATCAGAGCAGGCCGTTGTCTGTGATGAGTTCCCTGAGCTACAGGAAGTGCTCCAACATCAATGACTCCATCGGAGATAAAGGGGACGACAGCTCCCTCTTCAGTTCCCTCAAGAAGGAACAGGACTCCCAGGAGTCTATCACCTCCTTCCGTAAGGCCAAGCCCAAATGCTCCTCACCCCAGGATGACTCCTACTCAGTCAGCTCCAGCTCCTGGAGGAAGTCCCAGACTGGGAACGATGATGACCGTGGCTCGGTTATCTCCCAGGCCTACACTGAAGCCACCAGCAGGGCTAGGAAGGGCATGGACAGCCGCTGGGGAGACTTCGACAAAGAGTCCACCGTGTCCTCCATGGCCCCCAGCCGGGCCTGCGTTGCCACCACGCGCTGTGGCCTGAGCCCAGAGGACGACACCAAGTCGACCATCAGCCTGTGTATGTCCAGTCCCCTGAGCCGCCGCAGCACTTCTGCACACGGTACGGACGAGTCATATGGAAGAAGTGGTCGCTGCCCAAGCAGCCACTCTCTTAGTCGTCGTTCTGGGGGCAGGAGCCCTGGCAGCGTAAGCCGTGCTGACTCACGCGTATCTGACTTCCGCAGCTGCCGCCTCAGCGAGTTTGATGACATGGAGGACGGGCACAGCGGGGCCCTCACTGAGCGCTCCTCGGCCTACAGCCCCCACTCCTCCACGGGACGTAGCCTGTCCATGCCCCCGCCACCCGCCCGCTCCTACAGAGATGATAACGAGCTCCCTGACACCTCGGACATCAAGCCGGCCACCGTCAGCCACCGCAACTACCTGGACCCCGACCTGGAGAAGGCCATCAACGAGGTGCTCAACTTCAAACCCATCAAGTTCAAACGCACCAGCCTGGAAGACTCAGAGGCCGAGGCAGGGAGAAAAGAGGACGACACAGAGAACGACAGGAAGAGTGTGCTTAGCGTCAGGGGGAGAGGCGACAGGGAGGCGGACAGCGGGCGCAGCACCAGCAGTCTGAGACGCTCAGCGTCGGCCGTGGATTGTAGGAGGTCCTCCAGCAGTATGAGCAGCCGCAGCCACAGTGGAAAGAAGAGCAAAGGCAAGAAGAAGAAGAGGAGCCACAGCTCTGAGTCAGACAGCTCCGATGATGACCGCTGCAGCAAGAAGGGCAGCTCCAAGAACAAAGGCAAGAAGTCCAAAAAGACGTCCAAAAAGACGTCCAAAAAGGAGTCTTCTTCCTCCTCATCCTTGGATTCAGAGTCTGACTCAGAGTCTGGCTCCAGCTCTGGTGGTTCTACCATCTCCTACAAAAGCACCAACAGTGTGAAGAGAGCCCCTGGCCGCCAGGCCCCTAGCCCAGAGGGGGAGAGGGAGGCGGGGACGCCTGTTGAGGGGCAGCCCCCTCCTAACAAGAAGGAGGAGAAGAATAGGAAGAAGAAAGTGGACAACCTGATGATGAAGTATCTGTACAGACCAGACAGTGACTGAGGCTGGCAGTAGGTGATGCCTGTTGCCTGGTGTGGAGTGTAGGAGTGTGTCCACTGCATGGTGTGGTGGTCTAACCACAGAGAGGTTGCTCAGTCAATCCTCTCCTCCTGAGTATAATATAATATAACCTAAATATCCAGTCACCTTTTGAGAGCCTAATACCACATCAGTTGTGTTATGAATGACGCATCACTTTGACTTACTTGACCTATTCCTGTTAGGGCTTCAACAGTGCATCATCATTACTGTAGAGATGTACAATTTCACTTGGCTCATCTCAAGACATTTTTGTTTTCTATTTACACTCTCAATTCCTAAATACTAATTGAGGTCCTTAATTCACGAGAGCTCATCAGAAAGCAATTTGAATTTGCATCTCTTCAATGGCAATCATTGTGACATTGCTTTGCAGTGCCGTAATTCAGAGAGAGGGGGGTGGGGGAGAGATAAGCGTGTTGTGGATGCATTACAATGCCGATTAGCCTAGCAACAGGGGCTTAGATCGGAGGAAAAGACAAAGCTGATGTGGGTGTAGCCGTAGTGCTGCTCACTAGTTCTCCACCCAAACGTCAGCCTGATTTATGGCCCCGGAAATAAGAAAATACCAGGGGTCGTCAATTAAGACGGCCACCATAGATTTCCCCTGCAGCCCCATTAACTCTGGCCGTAATTAGACCCACTGCATCGATTTACACAAGCAGCAAGTTCTTTTTAGATGCCCGATTGACAGTAATTAACACTAGGTTTGCATTATTTAAACAGGCCTGAATGTTAAATCCCGTTCAGACTAACAATAGCGGTAGGCTGCAGGAAGACTATCTAATGACAGAGAGAGGGTACTGAAGCCAGCCACTGCACTGTAGGTGTGCCATTCTTCTGTTTTTGGAGAGGAAGCCAATGTGCGCATAGCAGATTCATTCAACCACAACCACAAACCAGAACCAGAATCCATCACATTCTCTCTGTGTAATAAGTTTGTTTTTTAGTTTAAAAAATGGTATACAAATGGACCTACTTTAGTTGTATAACTAAAGCTACAGTAGTATGCATCTGTGCATGTGTTTGTGTACATTTATAATGTCTAACATTACATAAAGGATAAGAACATTGGATCGATGTTTGGTAATTATCGTGCCCCACTGTGTCCCAACTATCCTCAGGAGTTGTCTTTTGATCCTTTTTCTTTCTCTCTTCTTCCAGTCCCCCTAGCCGAAGACGTTTCTGCTTGGACAAATCTGACGAAGAAGAGGAGGAAGAACAAAAAGAAGGTGGTGCGTCTCGAGGGTCCTACCGCTCCAGATATACACGTGGCAGCTACCTGAACAACAGTGACAGTGAAGACAAGCCCTCTGAGACAACGTAGTTAACACACACCAGCTAACACACGCTGCATGTTGAGAGGGCCCCAGTGGTGCACGATTGGACACACTGTGCTGTTATCACACACGTGCACACACTCACAACTACTCTGTTCTTCTAACCCTGCAACATGGCAATGATACTATGACTGTCATTATTATTCTACTGTTACAAAACAGCTTGCATTGCTAAGGTCTAGAGAAGGTGCCATAGTACATCAGTGTACAGTACACAACACCAATGGTTTCTCTCGCTCTCCACTGGGCCAACCCTGTCTTAATGTATTTCACCAGTCACATGTGACTGTGTGTCTCCATCTTGGATCTGGCCCCTCCAGTTGAACAGCACCTCCATTAATAAGGACTTGTCTTTCTTGTCTCTGCTAGCTGCATGAGGACAGCTGCTGCTTGGCTGGAGCCATCGTCTCCTCCTTCCTAGATTTTATCATGATCATGGTTGTAACTGAGCCAAGGAACTGTAGCTATGTTCCCTGATGTTTTATCACTGCATTGGGAGTCAAGAAAGAAAAAAAACAAGAGAAAATATATACCAAAAGCCTTTGTTGCAACTAGGTGTGTACACTGTGTTATTTCTTATTTGCTCGTCCTGGTAAAAAAGACCAGAGTTTATTTTTGGGAGAAGTGCTGTTGATATAAGTAGGGTCCTCTACAGCTGTGCTTAGGTTCTGTCTGCAGTGCCACGCTGCGCCACACCGAACAAAGACGCTTTCATCGGCTCATCTGCTTGTTTTTTATTACTTGTTTTTGCAGGATAATAATGTTTCCTAACAGGAAGACAACAGAAGAGAGCTGCAGCACCAAACTGCTTGTGATGAAAGTTTAGTCCTTTCTCTTCTTTTTAAAATCTTTTTGTTTTGATGTTTGAAATAAAATTAGAATTTGTTTTCAAGAGTGCTGCCATCAAGAACATGATTTCCAGGAGGTTTGAGTGTAGTGTACCCTATGAAATGGTTTGTCTCATTTTATTTCAACTTGAATCGAACTAAGTACTTTGCAGAAATGCTTTTAGGGGAGGGTCTTTGGCTCAGCTTGGGTTTTTTCTCTGTCATTGTGGTTGTTCTTATGCTTTTCACTTGTTTTCTTCTCTCCATTTGATGTGCTTTGCTTTCCAAAGGGAATGATATTCAACACCATGCTTTATGGTGGTTTGCCTTTAGTTTATATCTCCTTCAACACCCACATTTTGACCATACCATACTGGATTACACATGGTGAGGATTAGGTGTCCTCAACCAGCATGTTAAATCCACCACTCTGTAAACTGGATATAATGCATTCAAATCCTTTTCAGTGTTCCTGAAGCCTATTTGTCATGTAGGATTCATCAGTATTCTGTCCTGAACCAATGCTACCCTTTATAACAGCGCAACAGTTTAACCAGGAAGATATTAAAGACCCACGCTTTTACAGTTGCTTGGTGTTACAATGAACCCTTCGACTGTCTCTTTAGTATTTATGAATTAGCATTAATGAATTTAGCAGGCCTGCCAAAATGTGTATTATCCATCTGTACATGGCAAGTGGGGCCAAAACGATTTTGTTGATACTCTGCGTGAAGGGATAAGTTTGGTGTGATTGTATTACACATGATTTTTAAAGACACTCGTCTATCACATCCCCTTGTTCTTTATGCCAGGGTTTCCCAAACTCGGTCCTGCCCCTGTGCCGGGTGCATGTTTTGGTTTTTGCCCTAGCACTACACAGCGGATTCAAATAACCAAAGCTTGATGATGAGTTGGTTATTTGAATCCACTGTGTAGTGCATGGGCAAAAAACTAAACCAGGACCGAGTTTGGGAAACCCTGCTCTATGCAGTCAACGTGACTTTTAAAAGGAATTTTAAACTGTTTTATGATGTCGTTGTATGATACTCTTAAACCTGAGTCATCATAAAACACCTGGGGGAAAAAATGAAAACAAAGAAATTAGTGAACATAACATTGCTGACTGTACACATTAATATTTATATATATAAATATCTGTATTGATTCATATTAGCTTTCAAAATAGTTCATGTTTATTTTCGTTATTGAACAAAATGACCACTTGTTATAAGTAATAATTTTGCATTACAGTTTAATATATTGTAAATAAATGACGACTCCAGACTGTAATTTTCTTCTCTCTGTGGGTTTTTGTTTGATATTTTCTGCATTGGTGTTTCAGCCTCCAAGCTCCGGTCTCTCTTTTCAGACTTAAATATGCACATTAGAAAATAGTCTCGTAGTAAACATTTCTGGAGGGCATACTGTGGAAAAAAAGAAATGAAAGGAAAAGATAAATTCTGTTCTCTGATGCATCCACTTTGATGTTTTCTGCAGCTTTGAGAAATGTCAACAGTATCACTGACCCTGACTCTGAGGCCTTTCAAAACAGGAACACGAGTTCATATTGACTATGACCTTTATCTTGTTTTCAAAGAAATCTGTTCCCTCTTTTATGAACATTTCATGGCAAATGGTTTTTAGTCTGAGGACAAATGGAGGGATTCACTATACAGCAAAGGAGAGACCCGGCACTATTACAGTGTTTAGACTACCATGCATTCAGTAGTGCTTTGTTCATCATCTTCAACACAACAGTTATTAGCAGGGAAACCTTGTTTACTGTGTGGGAGACGCCACAACCACCACGGTAAATGCCATCAGTTTCCCCCATTATGTTAGCATTAGTCCTACTGTACGTAACTATAGGGGCAAGGCACAGCAGATAGCCGAATACTTAACGGAACAAATGGAAGCCCATTGTACTTAATTACAATAACTGTATGTCCCAAAAGATTAAGGTTGCATCCTAGTTAGTCACTGACAATAATAGTCTCCTCCATATGTAACTAGGAGCACAGTGCAGCAGATGGCAAAGTACTGCTCCTTATGTAACTAAGAGCATAGTCCAGCAGATAGTCAAGTACTACTCCTTATGTAACTAGGAGCACAGTGCAGCAGATGGCCAACTACTGCTCCTTATGTAACAAGGAGCACAGTGCAGCAGATAGTCAGGTACTGCTCCTTATGTAACTAGGAGCACAGTGCAGCAGATAGTCAGGTACTGCTCCTTATGTAACTAGGAGCACAGTGCAGCAGATAGTCAGGTACTGCTCCTTATGTAACTAGGAGCACAGTGCAGCAGATAGTCAGGTACTGCTCCTTATGTAACTAAGAGTACAGTGCATCAAATGACCAACTACTGCTCCTTATGTAACTAGGAGCACAGTGCAGCAGATAGTCAGGTACTGCTCCTTATGTAACTAGGAGCACAGTGCAGCAGATAGTCAGGTACTGCTCCTTATGTAACTAAGAGTACAGTGCATCAAATGACCAACTACTGCTCCTTATGTAGCAAGGAGCACAGTGCAGCGGATAGTCAGGTACTGCTCCTTATGTAACTAGGAGCACAGTGCAGCAGATAGTCAGGTACTGCTCCTTATGTAACTAGGAGCACAGTGCAGCAGATAGTCAGGTACTGCTCCTTATGTAACTAGGAGCACAGTGCAGCAGATAGTCAGGTACTGCTCCTTATGTAACTAGGAGCACAGTGCAGCAGATAGTCAAGTACTGCTCCTTATGTAACTAGGAGCACAGTGCAGCAGATAGTCAAGTACTGCTCCTTATGTAACTAGGAGCACAGTGCAGCAGATAGTCAGGTACTGCTCCTTATGTAACTAAGAGTACAGTGCATCAAATGACCAACTACTGCTCCTTATGTAACTAGGAGCACAGTGCAGCAGATAGTCAGGTACTGCTCCTTATGTAACTAGGAGCACAGTGCAGCAGATAGTCAGGTACTGCTCCTTATGTAACTAAGAGTACAGTGCATCAAATGACCAACTACTGCTCCTTATGTAGCAAGGAGCACAGTGCAGCGGATAGTCAGGTACTGCTCCTTATGTAACTAGGAGCACAGTGCAGCAGATAGTCAGGTACTGCTCCTTATGTAACTAGGAGCACAGTGCAGCAGATAGTCAGGTACTGCTCCTTATATAACTAGGAGCACAGTGCAGCAGATAGTCAGGTACTGCTCCTTATGTAACTAGGAGCACAGTGCAGCAGATAGTCAAGTACTGCTCCTTATGTAACTAGGAGCACAGTGCAGCAGATAGTCAAGTACTGCTCCTTATGTAACTAGGAGCACGGTGCAGCAGATAGTCAGGTACTGCTCCTTATGTAACTAGGAGCACGGTGCAGCAGATAGTCAGGTACTGCTCCTTATGTAACTAGGAGCACGGTGCAGCAGATAGCCAGGTACTGCTCCTTATGTAACTAGGAGCACAGTGCAGCAGATAGTCAGGTACTGCTCCTTATGTAACTAGGAGCACAGTGCAGCAGATAGTCAGGTACTGCTCCTTATGTAACTAGGAGCACAGTGCAGCAGATAGTCAGGTACTGCTCCTTATGTAACTAGGAGCACGGTGCAGCAGATAGTCAGGTACTGCTCCTTATGTAACTAAGAGTACAGTGCAGCAGATAGTCAGGTACTGCTCCTTATGTAACTAGGAGCACAGTGCAGCAGATAGTCAGGTACTGCTCCTTATGTAACTAGGAGCACAGTGCAGCAGATAGTCAAGTACTGCTCCTTATGTAACTAGGAGCACAGTGCAGCAGATAGTCAGGTACTGCTCCTTATGTAACTAGGAGCACGGTGCAGCAGATAGTCAGGTACTGCTCCTTATGTAACTAGGAGCACAGTGCAGCAGATAGTCAAGTACTGCTCCTTATGTAACTAGGAGCACAGTGCAGCAGATAGTCAAGTACTGCTCCTTATGTAACTAGGAGAACAGTGCAGCAGATAGTCAGGTACTGCTCCTTATGTAACTAGGAGCACAGTGCAGCAGATAGTCAGGTACTGCTCCTTATGTAACTAGGAGCACGGTGCAGCAGATAGCCAGGTACTGCTCCTTATGTAACTAGGAGCACAGTGCAGCAGATAGTCAGGTACTGCTCCTTATGTAACTAGGAGCACGGTGCAGCAGATAGCCAGGTACTGCTCCTTATGTAACTAGGAGCACGGTGCAGCAGATAGTCAGGTACTGCTCCATATGTAACTAGGAGCACAGTGCAGCAGATAGTCAAGTACTGCTCCTTATGTAACTAGGAGCACAGTGCAGCAGATAGTCAGGTACTGCTCCTTATGTAACTAGGAGCACGGTGCAGCAGATAGTCAGGTACTGCTCCTTATGTAACTAAGAGTACAGTGCAGCAGATAGTCAGGTACTGCTCCTTATGTAACTAGGAGCACAGTGCAGCAGATAGTCAGGTACTGCTCCTTATGTAACTAGGAGCACAGTGCAGCAGATAGTCAAGTACTGCTCCTTATGTAACTAGGAGCACGGTGCAGCAGATAGTCAGGTACTGCTCCTTATGTAACTAGGAGCACAGTGCAGCAGATAGTCAGGTACTGCTCCTTATGTAACTAGGAGCACAGTGCAGCAGATAGTCAAGTACTGCTCCTTATGTAACTAGGAACACAGTGCAGCAGATAGTCAGGTACTGCTCCTTATGTAACTAGGAGCACGGTGCAGCAGATAGTCAGGTACTGCTCCTTATGTAACTAGGAGCACAGTGCAGCAGATAGTCAGGTACTGCTATCACCCAAGAACAAAAGGGAAGAAGCCCATTGTAGCATTGCAGTACTGTATGTCCCAACAGATAACCAGTGACAGAAATAATCATCTCCCCTTTCCACTATTATCAAATATCTGACAGCCACGCCCATATTGCCAAGGTGACCTTTTAATACTGCACCTTCCAAATACCATCATTCAGAATCAATACACTTTCTCTACAACAGGGCTAATGCACTCTAGTTCATAAAGTAGCCTCTCAATCACTGTCTCTCTCATTGTAGAGACAGTAGCTAGTTTACTGTGTTTGAAAATTGGTTGCACAACATCCTACAGAGCACTAAATGTGATACAACTAGTAAAATGTATTGTAGTTTTCATTCACACACTGAATTGTCTTTGAAGTGCTACAATACACAGCACACAAGACATAACTCTCCATGGACCTACAGTTCCAGTCAAAAGTTTGGACACACCTACTCATTCAAGGGGTTTTCTTTATTTTTACTATTTTCTACATTGTAGAATAATAGTGAAGACATCATTTACATTACATTTAAGTCATTTAGCAGACGCTCTTATCCAGAGCGACTTACAAGTACATACATTCATACATATTCATCCTGGTCCCCCCGTGGGAAACGAACCCACAACCCTGGCGTTGCGAGCGCCATGCTCTACCAACTGAGCTACACGGGACATCAAAACTATGAAATAACACATGGAATCAAGTAGTAACCAAAAAAGTTTAATAGATTTTAGATTTTTCAAAGTAGCCACCCTTTGCACACTCTTGGCATTCTCTCAACCAGCTTCACCTGGAATACTTTTCCAACAGTCTTGAAGGAGTTTCCACATATGCTGAGCACTTGTTGGCTGCTTTTCCTTCACTCTGCGGTCCAACTCATCCCAAACCATCTCAATCGGGTTGAGGTCGGGTGATTGTGGAGGCCATGTTATCTGATGCAGAACTCCATCACTCTCCTCCTTGGTCAAATAGCCCTTACACAGCCTGGAGGTGTGTTGGGTCATTGTCCTGTTGAAAAACAAATGATAGTCCCACTAAGCGCAAACCAGATGGGATGGCGTATTGCTGCAGAATGCTGTGGTAGCCATGCTGGTTAAGTGTGCCTTAAATTCTAAATAAATCACTGACATTGTTACCAGCAAAGCATCCCCACACCATCACACCTCCTCCTCCATGCTTCACGGTGGGAACCACACATGTAGAGATCATCCGTTCCCCTACTCTGCGTCTCACAAAGACACAGCAGTTGGAACCAAAAATCTCAAATTTGGACTCTTCAGCACAAAGGATAGATTTCCACCGGTCTAATGTCCATTGCTCGTGTTTCTTGGCCCAAGCAAATCTCTTCTTATTGGTGTCCTTGTAGTGGTTTCTTTGCAGCAATTCAACCACGAAGGCCTGATTCAAGCAGTCTCTTCTGAACAGTTGATGTTGAGATGTGTCTGTTACTTGAACTCTGTGAAGCATTTTTTTGGGATGCAATTTCTGAGGCTGGTAACTCTAATGAGTTAACTCAGAGGTAACTTTAGGTCTTCTTTTCATGTGGCGGTCCTCATGAGAGACAGTTTCATCATTGCGCTTGGTGGTTTTTGAGACTGCACTTGAAGAAACTTTTGAAGTTCTTGAAATGTTCCGTATTGACTGACCTTCATGTCTTAAAGTAATGATGGACTGTCATTTCTCTTTGCTTATTTGAGCTGTTCTTGCCATAATATGGACCTGGTCTTTTACCAAATAGGGCTATCTTCTGTATACCACCCCTACATGTCACAACACAACTGATTGGCTCAGATGCATTAAGAAGGAAAGCAATTCCACAAATTAACTTTTAACAAGGCACACCTGTTAATTTAAACGCATTCCAGGTGACTACCTCATGACGCTGGTTGAGAGATTGCCAAGATTCTACAAAGCTGTCAAGGCAAAGGGTGGCTACTTTGAAGAATATAAAATATATTTTGATTTGTTTAACACTTCTTTGGTTACTACATGATTCCATATGTGTTACTTCGTAGTTTTGATGTCTTCACTATTATTGTACAATGTAGAAAATAGTAAAAATAATGAAAACCCTGGAATGAGTAAGTGTGTCCAAACTTTTGACTGGTACTGTATATAGGGGAACACTATAACTTGATAAAAACCAGTGACGGATGTCAATGTGCAATATTTTTATGATGGGCCTTATTCTATCATAGCACTCATATAATTGTCTGGTTTTTGAGAATGACGAGATAGTAATTGTTCTGGAAAGTGGATTTATATTGGGGGAGGAGCAAGATCTAATCTGTCAAACTGTCAATATTCAATCTCATATTTTGATTTGGGCATAGATTGCGCCATGCATTTTACCCCTCATTTAACTCATTTAACCTCATTTAACTTGTGGATCTTCTCCTGCTGTGACCAGAAATAAAGCCATTAGAAGTTCTTTCCAGGAAAGATATGAGGAAAAATCAAAATGTATGCATTTCTATGTCATGTTTTTTTATGAAGAGTTAAAAGACTGTGGGGGGCAGGTCTGCTTTGTTTTTGTATGAACGGTACAGGCACATAGGGCACAAACCACACATTATTGCCTCCCAGCCAAACTAATGAGTAATTATCTAAAGCAAAGAGGATGACATCTCTGATTATTGGTGTTGTGCCATTTTATAGGCCTTTGGTCAGTCATGACATTACTAAATACTCTTTAGCCTACATAAAATCACAAAATAGAATATTAGAAGCTGTAATTGGAACTGTGAAATGCTCTTGTTCATTTAAAATATAAAAACCTTTCATCTATAACCTGACTTATGCTTATTATTTTTATTGAAGTAAACAGTATACATCTCACATTAAACTTCTCTGGTGGAGGTGTTTGGAATTAAGACTTAAACACAAATTATTCTAGACGTTAATTAAGAGATTGATTCACCAAGATCAAAGAGTAATTTTGACTGAAGATCTTGAAAAATATTACAAGTAATAATTATGTATGATGAATACATTTAACAGTTTTAAAAGCCTGCTCTTGTTGGATGTCCCAGATTGGCAAGGTAATACTGTATCATTCTTGGAAATATCCAAGTACCACATTTGCATTGCAGAAAGACATCCAGAATTCAGACATTCCAGAATTCAGACATTCCAGAAAGACATCCAGAATTCAGACATTCCAGAATTCAGACATTCCAGAATTCAGACATTCCAGAATGACATCCAGAATTCAGACATTCCAGAATGACACCTCTATGCTACAGAATGTTTGTGTAATGAACACGATGGGAGACAAAGAGCTGTTTTCAAGCGCAGGGCACAGCAGGTGTTTATTGTAAAGGACCACAATAGGAGGCAGGTAGCTGGGTCCAGGGGCAGGCAGAAGGTCATACACAGGGGTCCAAAAAGGCAACAGTACAGGCAGGGAAAAGGCTAGTAACGTCATCCGGGAGATCAGGCAATATGTTGATAACAGGAAATCCAATAGGCAAAAGGCATCATTAGTGAGGCAGGCAAAAACTATCATATTCAATTACGGGAAAAACAGAGCTCAGAATAGGAATGTGTCACAAAACAAACAATACCTCACAATGATGGGGTGCAAAGAACTGAACTAAATAGTGTGTGATAATGACATACAGGTGTGTGAACAGGTGATCAGAATTCAGGTGATTGGGATCTGGAGAGTGAGCTGCGTTCAGGGGATCTATGTGTTTGAGAGTGTGAGCTGGAAAGTGAGCTGCGTTCAAGGGATCTACGTGTTTGAGAGTGTGAGTTGGAAGCAGACGTTACAGCTTCACACAATTTAAAAAACATTTTATTTATTTCACTTTTATTTAACTAGGCAAGTTAGAACAAATTCTAATTTACAATGACGGCCAAACCCAGACAACGCTGGGCCAATTGTGCACCGCCCTATGGGACTCCCAATCACAGCCGATTGTGATACAGCCTGGAATCGATCCAGGGTCTGTAGTGACACCTCTAGCACTGAGATGCAGTGCCTTAGACCTCTGCGCCATATCCCATGTCTATATATCAGCCAAACCGTCTTCAGGCAGAACATTAGTACCTTGTAGCGCTCTAATTGCCTCATGTATGGAAAAGCTCTTTGATTGGTGCTGAGGGCCTGTGGGTGGACTCTGATTGGTGTTAGCAGAGTGTCATGGCAGGAGTCCTCTTCCTGGGTCTAACAGTGTACCATACGTCTGCCTTATTTCAGACTCCCTGGGAAGATCTCAGTTGCATACTCCTGGCTGTTGGAGGGAGTAGCAGGGAGGAAACGGGGAAGATCACAATTGCATACTCCTTGTGTCCTCTCTCCTCCTCTCCTCAAAACTCATTGGATGAAAAAGCCAGAGGTCCCTGACCTTCCTCTCCAATGGGTTTTGAGAAGGAGACAAGGAGAGAGGACACGAGGAGTATGCAATTGTGATCTTCCCCGTTTCCTCCCTGCTACTCCCCCCAACAGCCAGCTAGCAGGAAATGACTAGAGGCAAGGCCAAATGTGTCAGCATTTGTAAGTTATTCTGCTCCCTCTTGCTCAATGGGAGTTCTCAGGAAGACTTCCCTAAACAAGCGGGTATGCAGACATTCGACATCGGGAGCAGAAGCCACCTCTTACTGTAGCTACAGTAGCCAGAGGCAATATAGAGGGTCGGAAGCTAGAGAGAGATTTACATCAGAAGGGATGTGTTGCACATTTGCTGGATGGCAGGCAGCACATTAAAAATGAATTATACATTAATTGGGGTCTTCCTACAATGATATTTCTCCCTCTTTTCAGATAGAACTGAATTTAAGTGCATGTGAGGTGCATTACTATCTTGGATTCTTTGCTATTACTAGAGCTAGCTTTCCCTGACTGGAAAATAACCCCTCTCTGTCCAGTACATTACTAACTCCCATCTTTGAATTCACTTAAAATAATTTGTATCAATATAGCACACTATCATGAGAATGGTGGAAATTGCCCATTCAGTAGTTACCCTTGCCAGAGAGAGAGAAAGAAGAGGGGAGGGAAAGACAGCGGGAATGGAAGGTTAAGATGGGGACAGGAGGGTGGGGAATGGGGGAGAGAGAGGAGAGAGGGCAGGAGGAATAAGAGGATGGGATAGCAAGGAATGGGAGGGAAGTGTGGAGGAGGTGACGAAGAGATGTAAAAGCATCTGATACCTTCAGTGTTCTCCCTGTCTCCCGGCAACAGTGCCACCAAGCTCATTACACTTCCAAATGCTGCTGCTGCTGTATCCTCTTCCCCCTGGGCCTCCCCGTGACAGGCTGTCTTGTTTTTTGGCTGACTCGTGACCCCTGCTTCTGACCCCCATGTCACATCAACGGCACACTGCCCAGCCCAATTGTCATTTGCTCTGGCATGCAAGCTGTTCAATAATGTTTCATCTTCAACTAGAAGGGGGGAGAGGGCCAGAAGGAATAGTAACGTGTGGTCCTGCCTGGTCTGTCTCTGTGTGGTGGTCAGCGTTGTCTGGAAGCAACATAAACTGTTTAATCAGCTGTCCAATGACATGTCATGCAGTACTTTAAATTAGCTGTGCAATTTAGTAAGGGAATAAGGAATGGAATATTGATCGGCCATTTTGCACCATGCAGCGCAGTCCTCAACACACCATAAACACCAAGATCAATGAATCAATGCACCATCAATACATACTTGGCCAGTCCTCCTAGTACTTGTTAGGATATTTATCTGAAGCTCTGGTTTACGGTTTGGTTCTCCTTTCCCTATCCATCCCCCCTCCAGGAGTAAACTATGACATCATAAGCCACTCCATCCACCCCCATGGTTCTCTCGAGGCGGACAAAACAACAGTGTTTAGGCTATATTAGTCAACCTATTCAACATATTAGTCAACCTATTCAACATATTAGTCAACCTATTCAACATATTAGTCAACCTATTCAACATATTAGTCAACCTATTCAACATATTAGTCAACCTATTCAACATATTAGTCAACCTATTCAACATACTAGTCAACCTCTTCAACATACTAGTCAACCTATTCAACATATTCGTCAACCTGACGAACAGTGGTTGAATTGAGCCGGGTTCCTGCATCTAAGGCCAAAAAGATAAGTAGCATAAAAAGTAGAATAAAAGTAGGATAGCCTCAAACACAACCCTAATCCCTGCTTCACGTCTACATCTCGGTTCAACCCTAACCCCAGCCTCTACCACAACCCTAGCCT
The DNA here is from genome assembly GCF_029448725.1 of Salvelinus fontinalis. Lineage (NCBI taxonomy): Eukaryota > Metazoa > Chordata > Actinopteri > Salmoniformes > Salmonidae > Salvelinus > Salvelinus fontinalis. Next base: position 24,457,144 of record NC_074697.1, read on the forward strand.
CTACTACAACCCTAACCCCAGCCTCAACCACAACCTTAACCCCAGTCTCTACCACAACCCTAGCCTCTACTACAAACCTAACCCATCCTCTACCACAACCCTAGCCTCTACTACAACCCTAACCCCAGGCTCTACCACAACCCTAACCCCAGCCTCTACCACAAGCCTAGCCTCTACTACAACCCTAACCCCAGCCTCTACTACAACCCTAACCCCAGCTTCAACCACAATTCTAACCCCAGCCTCTACCACAACCCTAGCCTCTACTACAACCCTAACCCCAGCCTCTACCACAACCCTAGCCTCTACTACAACCCTAACCCCAGCCTCTACTACAACCCTAACCCCAGCCTCTACCACAAGTCTAGCCTCTACTACAACCCTAACCCCAGCTTCAACCACAATTCTAACCCCAGCCTCTACCACAACCCTAGCCTCTACTACAACCCTAACCCCAGCCTCTACTACAACCCTAACCCCAGCCTCAACAACAATCCTAACCCCAGCCTCTACTACAACCCTAACCCCAGTCTCAACCACAACCCTAGTCTCTACCACAACCCTAGCCTCTACTACAACCCTGACCCCAGCCTCTACCACAACCCTAATCTCTACTACAACCCTAGCTCCAGCCTCTATCACAACCCCAGCCTCTACTACAACCCTGACCCCAGGCTCTACCACAACCCCAGCCTCTACTACAACCCTGACACCAGCCTCTACCACAACCCTAACGTCTACTACAACCCTGACCCCAGCCTCTACCACAATCCTGACCCCAGGCTCTACCACAACCCTAACCTCTACTACAACCCTAACCCCAGCCTCTACCACAACCCTGACCCCAGCCTCTACCACAACCCTGACCCCAGCCTCTACCACAACCCTGACCCCAGCCTCTACCACAACCCTGACCCCAGCCTCTACCACAACCCTGACCCCAGCCTCTACCACAACCCTAACTCCAGCCTCTGCCACAACCCTGACCCCAGACCCTACCACAACCCTAACCCCAGTTTCTACATTAATCCTAACCCCAGCCTCTACCACAACCCTGACCCCAGCCTCTACCACAACCCTGACCCCAGTCTCTACCACAACCCTAACTCCAGCCTCTGCCAAAACCCTGACCCCAGACCCTACCACAACCCTAACCCCAGTTTCTACATTAATCCTAACCCCAGCCTCTACCACAACACTGACCCCAGCCTCTACCACAACCCTGACCCCAGCCTCTACCACAACCCTGACCCCAGCCTCTACCACAACCCTAACTCCAGCCTCTGCCACAACCCTGACCCCAGCCTCTACCACAACCCTAACCCCAGTTTCTACATTAATCCTAACCCCAGCCTCTACCACAACCCTGACCCCAGCCTCTACCACAACCCTGACCCCAGCCTCTACCACAACCCTGACCCCAGACCCTACCACAACCCTGACCCCAGCCTCTACCACAACCCTGACCCCAGACCCTACCACAACCCTGACCCCAGCCTCTACCACAACCCTAACTCCAGCCTCTGCCACAACCCTGACCCCAGACCCTACCACAACCCTAACCCCAGTTTCTACATTAATCCTAACCCCAGCCTCTACCACAACCCTGACCCCAGCCTCTACCACAACCCTGACCCCAGCCTCTACCACAACCCTGACCCCAGCCTCTACCACAACCCTGACCCCAGACCCTACCACAACCCTGACCCCAGCCTCTACCACAACCCTAACTCCAGCCTCTGCCACAACCCTGACCCCAGACCCTACCACAACCCTAACCCCAGTTTCTACATTAATCCTAACCCCAGCCTCTACCACAACCCTGACCCCAGCCTCTACCACAACCCTGACCCCAGCCTCTACCACAACCCTAACTCCAGCCTCTGCCACAACCCTAACTCCAGCCTCTACCACAACCCTGACCCCAGCCTCTACCACAACCCTGACCCCAGCCTCTACCACAACCCTGACCCCAGCCTCTGCCACAACCCTGACTCCAGCCTCTGCCACAACCCTAACTCCAGCCTCTGCCACAACCCTAACTCCAGCCTCTACCACAACCCTGACCCCAGCCTCTACCACAACCCTAACTCCAGCCTCTGCCACAACCCTGACCCCAGCCTCTACCACAACCCTGACCCCAGCCTCTACCACAACCCTAACCCCAGCCTCTACCACAACCCTAACTCCAGCCTCTGCCACAACCCTGACCCCAGCCTCTACCACAATCCTAACCCCAGTTTCTACATTAATCCTAACCCCAGCCTCTACCACAACCCTGACCCCAGCCTCTACCACAACCCTGACCCCAGCCTCTACCACAACCCTGACCCCAGACCCTACCACAACCCTGACCCCAGCCTCTACCACAACCCTAACTCCAGCCTCTACCACAACCCTGACCCCAGCCTCTACCACAACCCTGACCCCAGCCTCTGCCACAACCCTGACCCCAACTCTTGCCTTATGTTAAAACCTGTCTCAACCTTACTCCTGACCCGCCCAAATAGAGCTCCCCCACACCAAATTCTCCATTTAACACGTTGGCTAACCTGGCTTTATCAAATGAGTTGAATTGAAACATCACCCTTGGGCCAAGAGCAGCAAACAGCGAGCTGAAATTCCCTCCCTTTCCCTAGATGTATATTGTCCTGTCAAGGCCTTGTAACTACTTCACCACATGGATGTGTGTGATTCCTCCCTCACAATGGTTGCAGGCAGGCAGAATGGCTTGAGTTGTTAACCTCCCACCACCGTTATGCCCCGGTGACCTCTCTGCTCTCCTTTTCCCTCCTGCTTCATGCCTCATCCTCCTCCACCGTACTGTAGGTCCCTAGCAGGGTATGGTTGGTGGATGCCCAGGGGTCCTGCTGCTGCCTAGAGGCTCAGTAACCCATGGATACTGTTAATCATGGAGACAGGAGGGCCGACTGACGCCATGCCTGGAGCCTGGAGCTTTGCATGGAAGACTGACCTTACACCAATGCTCACCTCTGGGGTTTTGTGTGGGAGGGGCGTGACCATATGACAGTGGTTTACCTCCAAAAGGACTCTGCTTTTTACATTACAGATGGTGGTGAGGTCATCAAAAGGTCTCAACACAAGATTGTTAATATCTACTGCACAGACTAGACAGTATTTAGGATGACAACTTCTCGTTGGGACTGCTCCTCAGTTTACATTACGAAACAGCATTTTCCCTCAGTTTGACCTCAGTCTGACCTTTTTATGCCATGATCTTCGCAGTGGAGTATCTAACATTTAGTTTATTTATGGGGGACAAAATATGGATACATTTGCCACACTACGGAACATATTTAGAAGTTACTTTGTAACTTTATTAGTTACGAGGTTATTCAAACTTTGGATTCATTTAACATTTTAATACACTTGATAAAGTTGCATTTTAATGTCAAATGTAATTACGTTTGTAAAAACAACAAATGATGACATTAGCCCCAAGCAAGCTGAGTATACTTACGAAACTAATCTTTCAAGTGTTTATTTATTGTGAAATGGAGACCAGAATGACCTACCACCCAAAAGGTAATTGTAGCACTTGAAACACCCAAACTCAAACTCATTTGAATATTAATAGACAAACACAACCTGTACGTGCTAAAGGCCAAATCACAGCTTATCGTGTGGTAAACACAACAACATTCTCATGTGTTCGAACAGCTAAAATGAAAATGTAACCAGTCTATGGATGTCTCACAGCATTCCTTATTTCTCCCCATCTTGTCCTCAGTGTGAGGTGACTGTTTCCAGTTGTCATCTCCGTACTCTTTTGATAACAGGTAATGATGAGGACGATGTAATCGGTTAGTAGTTCAGACAGGTGCCTAGCTACCAAACAACACCTAACATACTGCATGTTGCTATGCTGCTTCAGTTGAATACCAGCCTTCCTCCAACCACCTGTTTCAGCTCCACCATGGTTCCCCATTCCAACCACCCCTGTGTACCACTCATTACTCACACCATTCCATTTACCTTGCACAAATTCCTCCAAATCATAGTCATTTCCATGGCTACAGTGCCATGAAAAAGTATCTGCCCCCTATTTTTGCTTTTTTACCTAAATGTACCTAAATTCCTCCACACTGATGTGAGAGACAGATCAACAACTACAGGAAGTGTTTGGTTGGAGTCATTGCAGCTAAAGGTGGCACAACCAGTTATTGAGTTTAAGGGAGCAATTACTTTTTCACACAGGGGAATTGCATAACTTTGTTTATGAAATAAATTAAATAAGTATGTCATTGTTGTGTTATTTGTTCACTTAGGTTCCCTTTATCTAATAGTAGGTTTTGGTTGAAGATCTGGTAACATTCAGTATGAAAAATATGTAAAAATAGAGAAAATCAGGGGAAAAGGGGGAAAATACTTTTTCACGTCAGCACTCACTCTCATAGTTGACAGTCATTTTGTGTTTTCTGTCTCTCTCACACGTTTGTTTTTAAGATTAAGACTCTGAACCATCTGGGCCTATTTAGAAGACTTGTGACAACCTAGGGGCAGACGGAGAGGGAACAGAACATTTTGAGGAAAAACACTGAGTGGATCTGTGATATGTTCGTTGTTTTATCTTCCATGGAAGCTGACAAAGAGCTCTGATTAGAGAAAAGAAGAGCCACTGTTCTATTAGTATTGAAGCAGTGGTAGAAATATATTTGAATATGCAAATCTGAGATGAAAACCTTAAGCCCCTTAAGCATCTCTTTTCAAATTCATGGCAGGTGTTCTATCGGATAAGAGCCCCACTCTTGCCCTCTGAACCTACCTAGCAGACAGGACAAATAACCCTGCTGAGGAGAAAAAATAAAAACAGGTCTTGCTTATCTGTCTGTGTTACCGCCTTCTAGCAGTGTGGTGATGTGGAAAACGCTGCTATCATTGTCAGTTTCCTGTCATTCTCTGAGCTACATTTCTCCCTGTTTCTCCATGTCACATGGGCAGCAACAAGGGTGAGTTTTATGGTTCCTCATGGTGGCATGTCTCCCTTCAGGCTACGTTCATCCCACCACCAGCCCTCCTTCTCTGTCAGCTCAGGTTTACGACTATATTATAATACGGCCTATATCTGATTAACTGAGGGTAAAGTCTAATTGCCCCATCTGACAGACCATCATTATCCTTTGACTATCAAGTGCTTAAAGGGATAGTTCAACCAAATTACATGAACTTGTATTTGTGGCAAAGTAAATTGTACAAAAAGGCACTAGAACCCAGAACCATAAAGCTGGCTAACTGCCCATAGAGAGGCAGAAAAAGGGGACTACTTTCAAAAGTTACTCTGCTGATTAAAAGGGTATCCCATGCATTCATGTTCAGAAGTAGATTTTCAAGTGTGTCCTTTCCCCCTGAATATTGCTGGGTGAATATTTGCGTTTTCATGTTTAATGTTCTCCTAATTCTCTATCAATTCAAAGTCACTTAGAGCTGAGGGACTGAGTGGTGCGCTGATCTCGCTGCACTCGCTGTGTCATTTTCTCATTCCCGCTGATGGCTGTGGTTGGCAACCATTGTAACAGGCTGGCTGATTAGTGATTAAAATGTTTACATGGGGAAAAAGGTACAGGCAGAGGCACACGCCGCTAAAGGCTACACACTGCACACACAGCTGGCTGCGCAAAGACAAATGGCTCCACGGCTGATGTCTTTTTAACTATGTGCTTCACTTGAAACAGGCCTCACTCGGAGTGAGAAGGGGAGAGGTAGTGATGCAGAAAACCATACGGGCCAATAAGGGTACCATTTTTCCCCAAGTTTAATACCATTTGTCACAGATGAACGCGTTTACAGTTGTACAACAATGTTATAGTTGGCCTTTAGATTCTCTATCAGCTGGCCTACCATTATGGCCTTCCTCTTAGACTTTGTTGCTTTCATGAGATGTTTAAAATAACAAAAAAAATATATCTAACCTATTTTTTAGTTGCTCTTTTATTATGTGCATTACAAATGTAATACATTATTATTAGTATTGTCTGAAATGCTGCAGGACGGGTCCCAGGTCCAAGCAGAGGCTATGAGAGTATGATTTACAGAGCAGTACAAACACAGCAGCTGATAGATCAGCTTTAGTGAATCATTGATTTGTTTCCTCTTCTCATTTCAAGGCTCTCCATTTCAAAGTTCTGACGAAGGCCGATACGTAAAGCTTATTAAAGATCGGTGATACTATCAAGAGCAGTGTGCAGTTTCCTTTTTCCTTCATAAGGCTCTCCTCCCTACATCACTTTTCTCAATGATTAGCTGGAAAATTAAGTATTTATTTACGAACGGCCATTGTTTGTTTAGGCTTCAGACACACTGGTATGAAAACCTTTAATTTCTTCATTTTGTAAAGGTCTGGTTCCTGAGGTTGTTAAAGCCAGCGGTCCCGATCCTACAGTGCTGACTTGGAGGGGGCTTGGAAGCGTCTGATTCTGAAGGGGGAGAGGTCATAGGAGGGCACTTCTCCCTGGCTCAGTTCACACAGCAGCTTGCCAACGATTGGGCCAAACTTGAATCCATGACCTGGGGGGAGAACCAATCACAGTAAGTGAGGCAGGTAGGTCCTCAAACTCAGAGGCTGCATCTCAAGAACACCCTATCGGCTTTATATAGCCTCTATAAAAACTTTATATAGGCTCTATAAAGACTTTATGTAGGCTTTATAAAGGCTTTATATAGGCTCTATAAAGGCTTTATATAGGCTCTATAAAGGCTTTATATAGGCTCTATAAAGGCTTTATATAGGCTCTATAAAGGCTTTATATAGGCTCTATAAAGGCTTTATATAGGCTCTATAAAGACTTTATATAGGCTCTATAAAGACTTTATATAGGCTCTATAAAGACTTTATATAGGCTCTATAAAGACTTTATATAGGCTCTATAAGGACTTTATATAGGCTCTATAAAGACTTTATATAGGCTCTATAAAGACTTTATATAGGCTCTATAAAGACTTTATATAGGCTCTATAAAGACTTTATATAGGCTTTATAAAGGGGGGAATCGTGCACTAAATAGGGCAAATGGTGTCATTTCAGGTTGGCCTAGAGTCTATAATATGCTGAAATATATAACCTGCACCTTGTGGAACACCACAATGGGCCTCTATTAATAGCTTGTGTGTTTCTGGCCCATTGTCTGAGTCGGGCGTCTGTTTGAGCCCTGCATGACGGAGCACATCAAAGAGGACAGGAGCTATTGCTCTGACCGTCACAGGGCATCTATTCATTTAAGTGGGCTCAAGCCAGAGATAAATTAAGGAGATGTGTCCCTCCTTTCAGCGATGAGCCTGCCGTGAGCTGTCAGCCTATGGGTGAGATGAGGAAACAGACACTGTACTCAGGAGAGGTGGATCTTCTTGTTGCTATGGGTCTGAGGGAAAGGAAAACTCTGAATGTTAACCAGGCTTAAGAATGCCTTGCGTGAGTTTTGTCTCTGCCTGATAAACTTCTCAGCGCTCCCATGGATCCAGACGGGCTTTGAAGTCATAAAAGCCTCAGCGATTTACATCCGGGGCTATAGCGAACAAACTGTAGGTCACTCTGACAGTTCGCTGCATGCGTTTTTCGTAGGAAGAGGCGATGGGCCCTCAATGGCCCAAACCAGCTGGGTGCCTTTGTAACTATGGCAACTCCCAGGACTTGCTTTAAAGCACTTGTGCCCATGGCTTTTGATTACTCAAACAGAGGAGAGGAGAAAGAGGAGCTGCAAGTTTTTTGTAGCATTGCGATTAGCCCTGTGCACTGATTGAACACAGCATAGTGCTGCACAGTCTTTACTAGAGCACATGGTTAAAACACTGATAATAATGGTAAATGCAAGCAGAACAGGTTAATAGACCGTGATGAACAGTCACCTCACCTATGGTTAATTTTCCATAGAAAAAGGACTTGAAAATCAAAATGTCTTACCCCTCAGATTCCACCACCAAGGGACCAATGCGTTCAGAAGCAAAACACTTCTTCAATTCATACTTTCCCTTGTATTGATTATGTGGCTTGTCAAATGGCTTCCTCTAACCCTTGTATTGATTATGTGGCTTGTCAAATGGCTTCCTCTAACCCTTGTATTGATTATGTGGCTTGTCAAATGGCTTCCTCTAACCCTTGTATTGATTATGTGGCTTGTCAAATGGCTTCCTCTAACCCTTGTATTGATTATCTGGCTTGTCAAATGGCTTCCTCTAACCCTTGTATTAATTATGTGGCTTGTCAAATGGCTTCCTCTAACCCTTGTATTGATTATGTGGCTTGTCAAATGGCTTCCTCTAACCCTTGTATTGATTATGTGGCTTGTCAAATGGCTTCCTCTAACCCTTGGAGTTAATCCTCCTTGTTATCCATGTAGCACTCTCTCTCACCAGCCAACTGCACTGTGTGCCAGCCAGGTCCTTTAAAAGCTATTACAAGTGAAAATTAATTATACATATAATTACTGTAGGAGGCGGCTATCAGAGCAGATGGAACAGGAGCCAGGAGACCCCAGCCGTTGGCCCTTTGGGCCAGGGAGAAGCCCCCCACACTGCCTCACCCGCACCACACAGACAAACATACAGACAGAGAGAGACAGAGAGAGTGAGAGCAGACAGAGAGGGCCCCTGGGCCCTGAGAGCATCTCAAAGACGTTAATTAGGGAATAAAACGGGTCTGGACTCATAGCTCGACTTTTCACCCTTCACAGCCAGCTTGAAAGACTGTCTAATTAAAGGTTGTCTGACTTTTCCCTGTGTAAGATCTCACTCTAAGATACAGCTACAGTACATAGAGCTGAAGTAGATACAGAGGGCTCTGTGATGTTCAGCACCACTCTGGACCTGAGTGTGTGCCGGGTCTCAGTGGTGAAAAAACATTTGTGCTCATCCACACACATCCACTATTTTACTGTATGTTGTGAGTGACACTATGGATGCAGTCATGTTGGGGTATGATGTGGGGCTGCAAGACATGTTATGTTGGGCCACAAAGGCTCAGAGGACAATACTCATGTTTAGCACGTACACACCCGAGAAGCCTGCTCCGATGATGATGTTACTATGAGTGGGATGGTGGTCCAGGACAAAATGGTCGTCTGGCGTGACCTGCAACAGAAAGATATGGTGAATTGAGAGAGAGAACAAGAGAGGGGGAGGCAATTCAGGCGAAATGTGTCAATAAGATATTGATGGAGGGAGCGAGAGAGAATGGGAGGGAAAGAGAGAGAAAAAAACTGAGGGAACTAGCAGCTTGGTTAAAGAAACTCATCTGAGAAGAATAAATCCTGTCCATTTTGGACCCCAACTGCCATCTGTTTGGGGATTGGAGATGATATCCAGTAGTGGACAGTGGGGTGAGTTGAAGCAAAGGGGTAAGTGGAGCCACCCTTGTTTCTAGGACACCATACACAAAATGTATCATTTGACCAAATATAATTTAATATAGTCTGTGAAGGAAGAAACCATATAGAAAAAATGGTAAGCAAGTTACACAACATGACCAAAATGATCTGGACACCTGCTCATCCAACATCTCATTCCATTAATATGGAGCTGGTCCCCCCTTCGCTGCTATAACAGCCTCCACTCTTCTGGGAAGGCTTTCCACTAGATGTTGGAATATTGCTGCGGGGACTTGCTTCCATTCAGCCACAAGAGCAGTAGTGAGGTTGAGCACTGATGTTGGACATTCCAATTGGGCGTTCCAATTCATCCCAAAGGTGTTCGATGGGGTTGAGGTCACAGCTCTGTGCAGGCAAGTCAAGTTTTTCCACACCAATCTTGACAAACAATTTCTGTATGGACCTCACTTTGTACACGGGGGATTTGTCATGCTGAAAAATGAAAGGGCCTTCCCCAAACTGTTGTCACAAAGTTGGAAGCACAAAATCGTCTAGAATGTCATTGTGTGCTGTAGAGTTAAGATTGCCCTTCACTGGAACTAAGGGGCCTAGGCCAACCCATGAAAAACAGCCCCAGACCATTATTCCTCCTCCACCAAACTTTACAGTTGGCACTAAGCATTCAGGCAGGTAAGTGTTGCCCTGGCATCCGCCAAACCCAGATTCATCCGTCAGACTGCCAGATGGTGAAGCGTGATTCATCACTCTAGAGAACACGTTTCCATTGCTCCAGAGGCCAATGGCGGCGAGCTTTACACCACTCTAGCTAACGCTTGGCATTGCGCATGGTGATCTTATGCATATGTGCTGCTCCCGACCAACAGTTCTTGTGCTGACGTTGCTTCCAGAGGCAGTTTGAAACTCAATAGTGAGTTTTGCAACCGAAGACAGATGGTTTTTATGCGCTACACGCTTCAGTACTCGGCGGTCCCATTCTCTGAGCTTGTGTGGCCTACCACTTCGCGGCTGAGCCGTTTTTGCTCCTAGACGTTTCCACTTCACAATAACAGCACTTACAGTTGAACGGGGGAGCTCTAGCAGGGCAGAAATTTGACGAACTCACTTGTTGTAAAGTTGGCATCCTATGACGGTGCCATGTTGAAAGTTGCTGAGCTCTTCAGTAAAGCCATTCTACTGCCAATGTTTGTCTATGGAGATTGCATGGCTGTGTGCTCGATTTTATACACCTGTCAGCAACGGGTGTGGCTGAAATAGATTAATCCACTCATTTGAAAGGTAGGTCCAAAAAACTGATTTTCAACAAGTCAAATGATTGTATTGTTGGGCCTCCCAAATGGGTGGTCTAAGGCCACTAGAGATTCTGGGTTCGAGTCCAGGCTCTGTCGCAGCCGACCGCGACCGGGAGGCCCATGGGGCAGCGCACAATTGGCCCCGTGTCGTCCGGGTTAGGGAGGGTTTGGCCGGCAGGGATATCCTTGTCTCATCGCGCACTAGCGACTCCTGTGGCGGGCCGGGCGCACTGCACGCTGACCAGGTCGCTAGGTGTACGGTGTTTCCTCCGACACATTGGTGAGGCTGGCTTCCGGGTTGGATGTGCGTTGTGTCAAGAAGCAGTGCGGCTTGGTTGGGTTGTGTTTCGGTGGACGCATGGCTCTCGACCTTCGCCTCTCCCGAGTCCGTACGGGAGTTGCAGCGATGAAACAAGACTGTAACTACCAATTGGATACCACGAAATTGGGGAGAAAAAGGGGTGAAAATACAAAAAAAAAAAAAAAATGTATGTATTGTTAGAAGTTTCATTCTTGTATCTAAACCAAAGTAGATAATAAAGATTGTTCTATACATCAGTTGGGGTCTTTATAAGCTTCAATATGAGGTCCTAAACCTAGCAGCTATGTGGGCTAATATAGTCAAAACGTTTGCCTTGGGGTATATTCAGGCAATTGTTGAGGCAATGGCAAGTTAAACAAATTGTTTTCTTCCCAGGCATAATGCAAGGCCTTATCGCTGGGATATGAGGTAACTACAGGGCCTGGCCTGTCCTATGTTAAAAGTGTTTAAAAAAGTACAAAGTGTTTGTTAGATGTTAAGTCTGTGTTGAAATATGCTTAAAATGGCTAAAAGACAAACAAGTGATTGTGTTAGGGAAATAAAGATAGACATGGTTTTAAATGGTAGTGGTAATATTTTATTGAGTTCAGAAATTTGTAGGCAGCTCAACTTACCACATACCCGGACAAGCTATGTTTTCAAAACTGTAATGTTTACATGAATTCTGATTTGTTTTCTGGGATATACAACATCCTGAAATATATGTAGACGGAGTGATGCTGAATGTAAAAATGGCTCAACTTACCCCACTCTCCCTACTGTGCCTCACTCTCCCTACTGTGCCTCACTCTCCCTACTGTGCCCCACTCTCCCTACTGTGCCTCACTCTCCCTACTGTGCCTCACTCTCCCTACTGTGCCTCACTCTCCCTACTGTGCCCCACTCTCCCTACTGTGCCCCACTCTCCCTACTGTGCCCCATTCTCCCTACTGTGCCCCACTCTCCCTACTGTGCCCCACTCTCCCTACTGTGCCTCACTCTCCCTACTGTGCCCCATTCTTCCTACTGTGCCCCACTCTCCCTACTGTGCCCCATTCACCCTACTGTGCCCCACTCTCCCTACTGTGCCCCACTCTCCCTACTGTGCCCCACTCTCCCTACTGTGCCCCACTCTCCCTACTGTGCCCCACCCTCCCTACTGTGCCCCACCCTCCCTACTGTGCCCCACTCTCCCTACTGTGCCCCACTCTCCCTACTGTGCCCCACTCTCCCTACTGTGCCCCACTCTCCCTACTGTGCCCCACTCTCCCTACTGTGCCCCACTCTCCCTACTGTGCCCCACTCTCCATGCAGTAGGCTACTCTGACTAAGGGGCAGGAATGACATGTGGTTTCCAATGATATTCAGTGTCTGTGATGCTTTCCATTAGTGTTTGAATCCCAAAGGTAATGCAGCCGTGCAGCATGTGATGTGATTGGCATGGCAAACAGGGCAATGGTTCTCTCTCTGCATTTCAACTCCAGAACCACCCTCATCCCATTTCTATTCTGTACCTTGCCTTGGTAGGAAGATCAAAGATTTTTAGATTATAAATAATGAAGCCCAACTGAAAAGATTTTGGTATTCTAATTGTTCAGAGTAAATTGCCATTGTGGGCCATTACTGTATTACGGCCATTACTGGGATACAGTAAGCAGCAGAGATGTTAACGGTGGGTACATGTTTTTTTCATTGAACCTTTATTTAACTAGGCAAGTCAGTTAAGAACAAATTATTATTTACAATGACCGCCTACCCCAGCCAAACCCAGACGACACTGGGCCAATTGCGCACCACCCTATGGGACTCCCAATCACAGCTGGTTGTGATTCAGCCTGGAATCAAACCAGGGTCTGTAGTGACACCTCTAGCACTGAGATGCAGTGCCTTAGACCACTGTGCCACTCGGGAGCCCCATGCAGCTCTGAAACGGGTAATACTCACTGTGTACATGCAGGTCTCCACCACAGCAGGGATGGGCACCAGGCCAGGGAAGCAGCGGGTGATGTAGCGCTGTAGGATGTCTATGTCCCCCTTGTCCATCTGTCTGTCTCTCTCATCAGGGTCCGTCTCAGGGCCCGTGTGGTAGCAAATCTTCAAAAAGAGAAGAAAAACAACATCAACTGACCTTTATGCAAACAAACTGTATTGAACGTAATTAGAGTCTGAGTGCCCTTACCAGGAACATCGACTGTACGTAGAACAGTATAAGGCCTATGTCATGTAAATGCAATGTTCTATGAAGTGTCCACATTTTGTTTTGAAAGGTAATTAAAAGTGTGGCAGCATTTTGTTTTGAAAGGTAAATAAAAATGGTTTAGCCTGAGCGAGCATTAGCCATCTATCTACAGTACATGGGTTACAAAGCACTGTTGACTACACCACAGAGTGAATCATGTGATGAGGCACAGCCATCTGTCCATCTCCTTTGCATGCATGTGCTGCTATTACTCTCCCAACTCCTGCTGGCTCGCCATCATGCTCAAAATAGAGATGGAATAGAAAATGGAAGCGCAACACAGACAAGATTCCCCTGTGATTATGTATCCGGAAGTGTTGGAGAACTTTGGGGGCTGACAGTGTTGCTGCCCTACTTCTGAGCTCAGCAATAGTTGAATGTATTTCTATTTAAATTCAACATAATAAGACTGGGAAACAGTGTAATAAAGGTGGTTTGGTGAACTTGTGTGGTTAGTAACCTTGCTTGAGACCTAAAGCAAATGCATCATTGAATCTTGTGTGGAACATAATGGTAACTACAAGCCCAAACCTTCATCAGGCCTGGGTACTCATTGGACGGGAGGCCGTAGATGTCATGCTTGGCCTCCTCTGACTCCAGCTGGATGAAGCAGGGGAAGCGGTGCTGGACGTTGTAGGAGCCAGGGATCTTCTCTCTCCAGTAGCACACGTTGATCTTTAGCACCTAGTTAACCAGGGGAGCCACAGACATCAGCACAGTGCAAGGACCCGGGGCCCAGGTATAGGCCTCCATAAAAATTATTCTTAGTTTGATTAGGGATTTGATTAAAGAAGATCCTTGCACTCGGGAAGATGTTTCCCTCCCCTCCTACCTCCCTCAAAGACAAAAAAAAAGACTCAGAGACTCCAGCCAACCTAGTCATAGACTGTTCTCTCTGCTACAGTATGGCAAGCGGTACCGGAGCGCCAAGTCTAGGTCCAAGAGGCTTCTAAACAGCTTCTAACCCCTAGCCATAACATCTAATCAAATAGCTACCCAGACTATTTGAATTGCCCCCCCCCCCCCCCACACACACACACACACTTTTACACTGCTGCTACTCTCTGTTATTATCTATGCATAGTCACTTTAATAACTCTAACTCCTGCATGTACATATTACCTCAACTACCTCGACTAACCAGTGCCCCCGCACATAGACTCTGTACCTGTACCCCCTATATATAGCCTCGCTATTGTTATTTTACTGCTGCTCTTGAATTGTTTGTTACTATTATTTCTTATTTCACTGTAAAAGTCTGTATTTGGCGCGTGTGACAAATAAAATTTGATTTGATGTTACCCATTACCATCGTTGTATCGAATCCAACTGAAATTACAAAGGTAGCGGTGGTGTAGCGGCAGTGAGAATGGGGATTTAATGAAATGCATACACACTCAGACAAATCACATCTTCCCAGTACGTGGTAATAAGGAAACAATGTTCACTAGCTTTCAGTTTAATAAACTAACAGGCATCCGTCTCATTCTGGGGACCATCAAAATTCAGTAGGTGGAGAGAGAGCAGTATTTAAGGCAAGCTCATACCTCATACTTTCTCTGTGCTCACTCAGGCATGGCTTCCACGGGCCCCTCTCGCTATCCTGAATAATGCAATTCCAATACAAACTCCAATTCTCAAATTAAATAACGCCCAGTATTTCTTTCATCACCTTTTCTTTTGGGTGGGTGATATATTGTGAGATTGCTTGGCTGGCTCCATCACCTACCGCCACGTGTAAAAGATAGTCTAGGAATGGGTTTGTTTAGTTTATTCCTCATAGTAGACCGAATGTTCCGCCAGCACTGGGCTGCAGACTCTCCCTCTTGGTTTGCTGTGAAACAACCAGAGCTATGGCGAGTCATCACTCCCTGCTTATAGTCTGGGGGAGGGAAGCCTATATTGAGTGAGATTGGACTTGTTTTTCGACCTGGGGTTGGACAAAATGTTGCCCTTATCTACTGACATTAATGACGTGATGGGGTGTGGGTTTTATGGTGCATGCTGAACTCTGGAACAGAGCTTTAAATCCTTTATGCTTTAAATCCTTTCTTAAATCTCGTGTCGTCAAATACATGCTCCATAAAGCTCAATTGCAACTGCCTTATTGTCTATTTGTGTTTGAGTGCATAACATCTGTGACACTGCGGTTTGACCATATCAAAGATATGGAGCATATCATAGTATGCCTTGTGTGACAGTAGTGGACTGCATTCCACTGGAGTGCATTGGAGTGTGAGCTCCTGTTAGAGGTAGTGAGTTGGCTGGTTCTACAGTGAGTAGCCTACCTGCAGTGGTAGCTGAAGGCCTGTGTGGGACAGCAGGGTGTTGGCCCAGGGTCCAGCTGTGATCACCAAGCGCTTAGCTCTGTACACCCCACTGACTGTCGTCACGGTTACCACAGAGCCCGGTGTGATGTCAATCACCTTCTGTGCGTCCTTGATCACGCCCCCCAGTTTCTGGAACTGTCCCTGGTGATGGAGAGAGAGAGAACGATTACGGTTAGTGTAAGGTGTGTTCAAAATGAATGAGACCAAACTGACACAGAGGAACCTTAGTAACTGAAGTGGAATAGTATCAAGCAGGTAACATGTAAATAAACCTAACACAATGCAAGTGAAGTTTACAGTCCATATAAGCATCCCAGTCACAACAAATCCTGAGGTGAACTTCTCCTCCGTTGAGGGTTAATTAAAGTTTAACAAGAAGTGGAATGTGGATGTCTATGCAGGTATAAGACAGACAACCAAGGGGCAGGGCAGCTGAAACCGTAATAAAGCAGTCTTAATATCTAGTAGATTAGAGTGCAGGTCATAGACCTGGATGCCTATGTGAGTCTGAGAGATACAACCTATCTGCTGATTGTGATGAATTGTCTATAGAGATCCGAGACAGGATCGTGTCGAGGCACAGATCTGGGGAAGATACCAAAAATGTCTGTAGCATTAAAGGTCCCGAAAATCACAGTGGCCTCCATCATTCTTACATGGAAGAAGTTTGGAATCTCCAAGACTCTTCCTAGAGTTGGTAGTAGCTGGTAAGTTGTAGTAAGCTGTTAGTAGCCCATGTGCCGAACCCTAATAATTTGGTCCCTTTCCCCCTCATAACTTGGTGGTGCACATGTAGCCTATAACCTGTTTTAGAGAAATGTAATCATCGAATATTGTAAGAGCTTTCATTGTCTGCTTATATGCCCCCTTATTTATCCTACGGTTCTGACTTGGTGTACAGGGATAATATTGTAAGAACGACCCATGTTATGAATTCTTTCGCTGTACATTTTGAAATTGCTGAACAGTTATATTGACTACGTCTGTCCTAGCTTGCTCATTAATGTCTTCATCGAAATGACGTATTGCCTCTTATGCGCTCATTGTTCCCTTATGCCATAGTTTGCACATCTCAATTGTCAGTAGTAACCACATTTGTTTAAGCAAGTCAGCAATATCAGCTATGTTTTTCTAAAAGGCAGTAAATGAGGCTGAATGAACTGTTTCTCGGCCAGACAAGGCTCCGCAGATATCCAGGTGTAGCGGTGATAAGGATTCACTCCATGGTGCTGAAAATAAAACTCGGCTGTTGGGACAGCTTTATGTAGGCCCTAACAGTTTGTGGGTACCGTTTGTCACCGTTATAGTGCAATTTATGTATTGTTTAGTGTTGTGTTGTGGCGTTGCTGGCATGCATCAACAACAAACATTGAGTTTTCCCCACCAAGATTTACATGCTAAAATCACCACTGCACGATTAGTGGAAAAAAACTCATGGTTATGCACATGTGCAAACTCTCAAAGACACAGATACCCCACCCCTTCACAAAACATCAATGAATCACGATCGACGCTGGCAGATTGTGAGACAGAATGTTGATAGGAGGTTATGAAACTAGACAGACAGAATGAGAATGCATGGTGGTAATCTTACCGGCTGCAGAAACATCTATTATCACGACTAATGACAAGTTGTAATGTATGCTTTATGCTTGATCTGAACAACAGAGAGGAAAAATCTGTTCAATCAATACAAGACAGGATAATTGTTCCGAGGCAGCAGTAAAATAATAAAGCATTTCACTTGGTGTTTTCAGGCTGTTTCTCTCCAATGCTTTGTTTCTCCCTGCCAATGTCTGAATAAACTCAATTCAATGCTATAAAAAGTTCCTATGTCGATTGTTATTGTTGTAAAAAAAACACTACTTTTGTCATTGTAGTATGTGTACCTAGGCATATGAATTAAATATGGTATATGAGAGCTATTTGTCATCGTTCAGTTCATATTTTCTTTGTCAATCTGTCTCCCTCACGCCATATACAGTATTCCCAAATTGTGTGTACAAGCCATCATGTATTTCCTAATTAGTGGTCAAAACACAATTACCTAGCTGCTGATAAGCACTAATGAATGATCATTACAGAGCCAAACACTCATTGGGGTAATGTAAAGGACAAACAGGACAACACTAAAGGAAAGGGAGAGCTGTACTTTATGGAGGTCTTATCACACCCTAGAAGAGGCACTGAGACAATGTGGGTTAAAGGTACATGGCCAATCAATTAACTGCATCTGGTAATAATGACCTCCTCTAGGATGCAAACATAATCCAGAATGCCTTTTACAGATTTGTAAGCAATACATACCAAACTGTTTGCCACTTTTACCTTTACACTTTTGAGTGTTCGGTCAGCGTACAGCATCTTACCTGTACAGTTTTGAGTGTGCGGTCAGCGTACAGCATCTTACCTGTACCGTTTTGAGTGTGCGGTCAGCGTACAGCATCTTACCTGTACCGTTTTGAGCGTGCGGTCAGCGTACAGCATCTTACCTGTACCGTTTTGAGTGTTCGGTCAGCGTACAGCATCTTACCTGTACAGTTTTGAGTGTGCGGTCAGCGTACAGCATCTTACCTGTACAGTTTTGAGTGTGCGGTCAGCGTACAGCATCTTACCTGTATCGTTTTGAGTGTGCGGTCAGCGTACAGCATCTTACCTGTACCGTTTTGAGTGTGCGGTCAGCGTACAGCATCTTACCTGTACCGTTTTGAGCGTGCGGTCAGTGTACAGCATCTTACCTGTACAGTTTTGAGTGTGCGGTCAGTGTACAGCATCTTACCTGTACAGTTTTGAGTGTGCGGTCAGAGTACAGCATCTTACCTGTACCGTTTTGAGTGTTCGGTCAGTGTACAGCTGTAACGGCGGTCCTCCTCCTCTTCGCCCGAAAAGGAGGAGTATTGAGGGAACCAAGGCGCAGCGAAGTTTGAACACATATTTATTTAACAAAGACACGAACTTGTATAAACTAACAAAACAACAAAACGGTGAAGACAGACCTATACGACGAACTTACATAAAACAAGAAGAACGCACGAATAGGACAATTAGACTACACAAACCGAACAAACCGTAACAGTCCTGTATGGTGCAAACAATTACACAGACACGGAAGACATCACCCACAACGAACACTGTGACAACGCCTACCTAAATATGACTCTTAATTAGAGGAACGCCAAACACCTGCCTCTAATTAAGAGCCATACCAGGCAACCCAAAACCAACACAGAAACAGAAAACATAGAATGCCCACCCAACCTCACGTCCTGACCAACTAACACACATAACAAACTAACATAAATAGGTCAGGAACGTGACATAACCCCCCCCATAAGGTGCGAACTCCGGGCGCACCAGCACAAAGTCTAGGGGAGGGTCTGGGTGGGCATCTAACCACGGTGGTGGCTCAGGCTCCGGGCGAGGTCCCCACCCCACCATAGTCAATCCCAACCTCCATCTACCCCTAAAAATGTCCACCCATATCCCACAAAATCCTCTTTGTAACATCCATGACAGGGACAGCACCTGGACAGAGGAATAAATCAAGACAGAGGGATAGATAAGAATAAAGAGGTAGATCAAGATAGAGAGGGAGATCATAATAGAGGGGCAACTCCGGACTGAAAGGCAGCTCCGGACAGAGAGACAGCTCTGGACTGATGGGCAGTTCTGGGTATATAGCCATTTCTGGCTGAAGGGCAGCTCATGGCTGACTGACGGCTCTCGACGCTCATGGCTGGCTGACGGCTCTCGACGCTCATGGCTGGCTGACGGCTCTCGACGCTCATGGCTGGCTGACGGCTCTCGACGCTCATGGCAGGCTGACGGCTCTCGACGCTCATGGCAGGCTGACGGCTCTCGACGCTCATGGCAGGCTGACGGCTCTCGACGCTCATGGCAGGCTGACGGCTCTCGACGCTCATGGCTGGCTGACGGCTCTCGACGCTCATGGCTCTCTGGCGGCTCTGGCTGCTCATGGCTCGCTGGCGGCTCTGGCAGATCCTGTCTGGTTGGCGGCTCTGGCAGATCCTGTCTGGTTGGCGGCTCTGGCAGATCCTGTCTGGTTGGCGGCTCTGGAAGATCCTGTCTGGTTGGCGGCTCTGTTAGATCCTGTCTGACGGGCGGCTCTAGCGGCTCCTGTCTGGCGGGCGGCTCTAGCGGCTCCTGTCTGGCGGACGGCTCTGTAGGCTCATGGCAGACGGGCGGCTTTGCAGGCTCATTGCAGACGGATGGCTCAGACGGCGCTGGGGAGACGGATGGCTCAGATGGCGCTGGGGAGACGGATGGCTCAGATGGCGCTGGGGAGACGAATGGCTCTGGCCGGATAAGGCGCACTGTAGACCTGGTGCGTGGTGCCGGAACTGGAGGCACCGGGCTAAGGACACGCACCTTCATACTAGTGCGGGGAGCAGGGACAGGGCACACTGGACTCTCAAAGCCCACTCTATACCTGGTGCGTGGTACCAGCACTGGTGACACCGGGCTGAGGACAAGCACATCAGGATTAGTAGGGGGAGAAGAAACAGTGTGTACAGGGCTCTGGAGACGCACAGGAGGCTTAGTGCGTGGTGCCGGAACTGGAGGCACCGAACTGGATACACGCACTACAGGGAGAGTGCGTGGAGGAGGAACTGGGCTCAGGAGACGCACTGGTAGCCTAGTGCGTAGTGTAGGCACTGTAGGTACTAGGCTGGGGCGGGGAGGTGGCGCCGGAAATACCGGACCGTGGAGGCGTACTGGCACTCTTGAGCATTGAGCCTGCCCAACCTTACCTGGTTGAATGCTCCCGGTTGCCCGACCAGTGCGGGGAGGTGGAATAACCCGCACCGGCCTATGTAGGCGAACCGGGGAAACCATGCGTAAGGCAGGTGCCATGTATGCCGGCCCGAGGAGACGCACTGGAGACCAGACGCGTTGAGCCGGCCTCATGACACCTGGCTCAATACCCAATCTAGCCCTACCAGTGCGGGGAGGTGGAATAACCCGCACTGGCCTATGCACTCGTACAGGAGACACCGTGCGCTCTACTGCGTAACACGGCGCCTGCCCGTACTCCCGCTCTCCACGGTAAGCCTGGGAAGTGGGCGCAGGTCTCCTACCTGCCCTTGGCCCACTACCTCTTAGCCCCCCCCCCCCAATAAATTTTTGGGTGTTACTCACGGGCTTTTTGGGCTTCCGTGCAAGACGCGTTCCCTCATAACTCCGGTTCCTCTCTCCGGTAGCCTCTGCTCTCCTCAGTGCCTCCAGCTGTTCCCATGGGAGGCGATCCCTACCAGCCAGGATCTCCTCCCATGTGTAGCAACCTTTCCCGTCCAATATATCGTCCCAAGTCCATTCCTCCTTCTTTTCCTGTCCCTTACTCCGTTTACTCCGCTGCTTGGCTCTGGATTGGTGGGTGATTCTGTAACGGAGGTCCTCCTCCTCTTCGCCCGAAAAGGAGGAGTATTGAGGGAACCAAGGCGCAGCGAAGTTTGAACACATATTTATTTAACAAAGACACGAACTTGTATAAACTAACAAAACAACAAAACGGTGAAGACAGACCTATACGACGAACTTACATAAAACAAAAAGAACGCACGAATAGGACAATTAGACTACACAAACCGAACAAACCGTAACAGTCCCGTATGGTGCAAACAATTACACAGACACGGAAGACATCACCCACAACGAACACTGTGACAACGCCTACCTAAATATGACTCTTAATTAGAGGAACGCCAAACACCTGCCTCTAATTAAGAGCCATACCAGGCAACCCAAAACCAACACAGAAACAGAAAACATAGAATGCCCACCCAACCTCACGTCCTGACCAACTAACACACATAACAAACTAACATAAATAGGTCAGGAACGTGACAACAGCATCTTACCTGTACCGTTTTGAGTGTGCGGTCAGTGTACAGCATCTTACCTGTACCGTTTTGAGTGTGCGGTCAGTGTACAGCATCTTACCTGTACCGTTTTGAGTGTGCGGTCAGCGTACAGCATCTTACCTGTACCGTTTTGAGTGTTCGGTCAGTGTACAGCATCTTACCTGTACCGTTTTGAGTGTTCGGTCAGTGTACAGCATCTTACCTGTACCGTTTTGAGTGTTCGGTCAGTGTACAGCATCTTACCTGTACCGTCTTCAGTGTTCGGTCAGCGTACAGCATCTTACCTGTACCGTTTTGAGTGTTCGGTCAGTGTACAGCATCTTACCTGTACCGTTTTGAGTGTTCGGTCAGCGTACAGCATCTTACCTGTACAGTTTTGAGTGTTCGGTCAGTGTACAGCATCTTGCCTGTACCGTTTTGAGTGTTCGGTCAGCGTACAGCATCTTACCTGTACCGTTTTGAGTGTTCGGTCAGTGTACAGCATCTTGCCTGTACCGTTTTGAGTGTTCGGTCAGTGTACAGCATCTTACCTGTACCGTTTTGAGTGTTCGGTCAGTGTACAGCATCTTACCTGTACCGTTTTGAGTGTTCGGTCAGTGTACAGCATCTTGCCTGTACCGTTTTGAGTGTTCGGTCAGTGTACAGGATCTTACCTGTACCGTTTTGAGTGTTCGGTCAGCGTACAGCATCTTACCTGTACCGTTTTGAGTGTTCGGTCAGCGTACAGCATCTTACCTGTACCGTTTTGAGTGTTCGGTCAGCGTACAGCATCTTACCTGTACCGTTTTGAGTGTTCGGTCAGCGTACAGCATCTTACCTGTACCGTTTTGAGTGTGCGGTCAGCGTACAGCACTCCGGCAGTGGTGTCCACCAGGGCTGCGTTTCCCTGGGACAGGTTAACATGGGGGATGTGTTGGCTGAACTCCTCCCTCGGCAGGATGACTATGGGAACCTTGTTCCTCTCCAGGGTGGACTTGAACACCTGGTAGTCCCCCTGCTCTGGACCCATCACTAGCAGACCTGTACGTCTGGGAGAGGAGGTCATAATCATCATGTAGTGAATGTCCCATTTTCATTTGTGGAAATAAATCAACTAAGATAAACTAAGGCCTAGATTCAATCCGTATCACGGAAGATCCGCACAATAGCACAATTCAAATGTAGAATCTAGTTTTCGCGTTTACGGAGAATGAATTCACGGTATACGTTGCATATGTTGGCTCAGCCGGAAATTACCTTTAAATTACAATTGCGCTATAATGCGGATCTTCCGTGATACGGAATTGATCTAGCGCTAAACTAAAACCTTTGGGGTTCAGAGAACCATGCTCACATGATGAATAACCATGTCTGAGACCTGAAGACATGCGTTAGCCCCCCAAGCTAATGGCTTTTAGCTCAGCAGACTAACACAGTCTTGTGATACCACCGGAGGCTGCTAAGGGGAGGATGGCTCATAATAATGGCTGGAACGGAGCGAATGGAATGACATTTGAAACCATTGTAACAATTCTGCTCCAGCCATTACTGTGAGCCCGTCCTCCCCAATTAAGGTGCCAACCTCCTGTGTGATACATAGAAGACCCTGGATCAAAACCCAGTCGTCACATTTGCAAGTGGTTTGAACCACACAATCAATCAACAGCTTACCTGTAAGCATACTGTAAATCACAGATGGCCTCTTACAATCTAATCTAATGAAGGCAATCTGATGAAACAACAGTTTGTAAACCGAGTACACTGAGAATAATTAATCCTAGCCTGTGGTAAGTTATAAGATCTCAGAGTGAAAGGTTATGAAAAACAGGAGGCCCTAATGCAGCAGTCTGGTTGATGGATGGATGGCCTGCCCTATGAGAACAGTGCTTTCTAAAGGCTGCTCCAACATCTGTCAACCGACATGACGCATGAGCCAGCACCTGCTAACGGCCTTACCCGTTCATCAGAGAATTTTAGGTGTGTGTGTGTGTGTGTGTGTGTGTGTGTGTGTGTGTGTGTGTGTGTGTGTGTGTGTGTGTGTGTGTGTGTGTGTGTGTGTGTGTGTGTGTGTGTGTGTGTGTGTGTGTGTGTGTGTGTGCACATGTGTGTGAGAACGAAGGAGAGAGTGAAGCGTGAGTGCACGTAAGGTCCTAAACATGATACATGCTTCCATGCCACCCATGTCACGCTGTGTGACACTGGTTTGCTGGTTGCAATGTATGTGTGGCCATACTACTATGCAGAACGGCCTGTAGTCAAAGGGCTTTTGGTTATCGTCCAACCCATCTCAAAGTCTATCCTCAGGGTTGAGAAATACAAATACAAATTGTTCAGAAAGATTCACGCAGCCATAGCTTCAATATTTCTCATTGTGCTGCAGTTTTAGCCAGCCCAAGGGCACAGGTGGCCTTAGTGTGGGGACCGATCAGTCATCTGTCGTGGATGGCTGCTCCGAGGGAGGGAGATCTATAGCTATTGTGTGCTTGCCTTGGGAACATAACATGGGTGCGGTACAAGACTGGTGATTGATCCATCAGCCATCTAACAGTATAATGATCAATGTGTTATGCAGCTGACTGATACTGACAACCAAAATGGGTTTCAAACTAAGACAATGGTTCAGGGAAGCTTTAGGTGGAGAGGCAGAGGTTGAAGGCTCTGACAGTCTGGCTCTAACTTTGATCCTGCTGTAGTATTTACAAGAACAAACCCTCCTCGCTCTGGGAATGAGAATTGGGGTTTATTGAGATGAAAAATCCTTGTTCCACATTCAAAGGCAGGCAGGGAGCTGTCTGGGGTGATTCAGTGACGTGCGAGGTCATGAGAAAGTCATCCATCTATAGCTCACAGATTGAGTTGCTGCTTGAACACTGGTGAAACACATTGAATGTGACAAATCTGTGTTCTGGTATAAAGCTTTCACAATGTTCTTCTAACGCTGCTTCCCCCTATTGAGACAGACCTTATACATTTTCTTAAGGTACTCACCTGTACAGCTTGACGTTAGCCTCTTTCTCCAGCTGAGACCAGAGCTGATAACACTCCTCCATCATGTGGGTGTAGTAGTCCTCGTCATAGGCCTTGCGGATGATGCGTGTCTGGCCATGAGAGCTGCCACGAGAGTGCGGCAGAACAAACTGAGGAACAAGGCATTCAGAAACAGAGTTGGAGTTTCCATTGTCATATTCACATGACCTTTTATTCTAGCCTTTTGGGGCCCTAAGCAAAACTTTGTCATGGAGCATAGAGAAAACATTGCTGTTTTAAAGCAAGTTTGCACAATTTTACACATTATACCATGGGGTGGAGAGAAGATTTTGCAGTTTTATAAATCATGCAATTCTACTAATTTTGCCATGGGGTGGAGAGAAACCTTTGCAGTTTCACAGCAAATTTTCGGCAATTCTACACATTTTGCCATTTTCTTATGATTTCTGAGTGAGTGACTAAGAAAATCAATGGGGGCCCCCTGGAGGTCAGGCCCCCTGGAGGTCAGGCCCCCTGGAGGTCAGTAATTCTAACATGATTACTATATTACTAAGGGGTGGCAGGTAGCCTAGTAGTTAGAGCATTAACTGTTGCTAGATCGAATCCTGGAGCTGATAAGGTTAAAATCTGTCGTGCTGCCCCTGAACAAGGCAGTTAACACTGTGTTCCAAGGGTAGGCCATCATTGTAAATAAGAATTTGTTCTTAACTGACTTGCCTAGTTAAATAAAGATAAAAATAAATAAAAAGTACTACAAGATTAGATAGCTGGCTAGACTAATTTACCAATCTAAAAAATGTTAGCTGACGTGGTCTGATTTAGTGACTTGTCAGTGATTGACATAACAAGAGAAAAACTGCTTACACATAACAGCCAGTCCAAATATAAAAATACAAAGAAAAACGTTATCACTTCTAAATAAATAATAACCCAGTCAATCATGCAATTATGCGATGTAAGCTCAGTTGGTAGACATGGCGATTCCCACGAGGGACCATCACGACAATGTATGCACTCACTACAGTAAATCACTTTGGATAAAAGCGTCTGCTAAATTACAAAAAGTAGACTACCAACAAGTCGTTGCATTGTAGTTGACACCATATAAATTATGTCGTTGGTTGACACGTTGTAACTGTTGCCAAATCGCTTTATAAATTACAAACCTGTTCAAGTAGAAGTGTTTTCTTGTTCTTTTTCGCAAGGTTATAGGCAGTGAAAGAGCCCTGAACCCCGGCTCCTATCACTATGCAGTCGTAGTCTCGGGAAGACATGTCTTGAGTCTGATTTAGCCTGTATTCACCGCGCACCGCGACTCCACATTTGACCCGTGTTAAATTACTCCTGCTCAGTTCAGCCCCCTTGCCAAAGTTTCCGTTATGTAACAACGACTGGCAGCATGTTCAAGTCTACACTACATTTGCGGCGTTCAGAACAACTGTGGACTCGAATAATACGAGGTTAAATCATGACTTCAGTGATCCTCACGTCGGAAAGTCGGAGCTCTAGAAAGATTTGTAATTCCGAGTTGGATGACCATTCAGATCGATTTTTCCCAGTCGGAGATTTCCGATTTCCCAGTTCTGAGTTCCCAGTTGTTTTGAAAGCACTGAAGTCGGAAGTCCGAGATTATTTCCGATTTCCCAGTTCTGAGTTCCCAGTTGTTTTGAACGCGGCAACTCTCCCCACAGCGTGCATGCTAAATATGGCCGTATTTAAATTACACAAAATATTACAGAATTAAAAGCTCTTGTTCTTATATGATCCACATCCAGAAGAAATGTTGGCGAAGAAATCAGCTGTAGGCCTACAAAACATGTTTCGTTGGTCAGTCCTCCATACAATTGCGGTGCTATTGTGAACATGGAAAAACAAGCGGGTTTAGGAATTCAAAATGATGTTATTTGACAAAAAAACTCATATTTAAAATAAAATTAAAACTCATAATTTCATACAATTTCATACAATTTCCAATCTGTATAACTTCCAAAAGCAAGAGGAAAAAAATGTTATACAACATTAGTAGAGATTTTGCAACCCCCCCAAGTTTGCAACCCTCTTGCCTTGAACATTTTGAGAGGGTCAGTCTTGTTGGCCAAATACATGGGAAATAGTGTATTCTCGGTCATTTTAAATGGCAGCAAAGTCAAATATATCAAGGGTTAGTTAGCTCAGACAGAGACATAGATAGCTATGCCTATCTAAGATGATTGATCCTGTTGCCATGGTTATACTAGGTCCCCCCCCTTCCCAATTTGCTATGAGGACATCTCCATGCTCCAATTGTTCTTATGGTTACAATAATTGCACACCATTTATGAGTTAGTGTAAAAGTAAAGATAGTATCTTCCAACTCAACCAACAACCAGGCACAAACAAATTGTGATAATTTATTTTTTCATTAGCTTACTTAATTTCCAGAATTCACAACTCGAGTGTTTTACATAGAGTCACATCCTGACCAAATTGGCATCCTAAAAAATAAGAACAACAAAATAACAACACTGAAATGTGTTGTTTTACAGGGTCAGACTTTCTTTTTTTTTGTTACTTAACCTTTATTTAACTAGGCAAGTCAGTTAAGAACAAATTCTTATTAAGTATTTTGCTCAAGGGCATTTTGACAGATATGTCAGCTCGGGTATTCAAACCAGCAACCTTTCGGTTACGAGTCCAACGCTCTAACCACTAGGCTACCTGCCACCTGCTATCTAGGAATCATATTTGCAAATGCACACAACCTTCCATTCTGCAGCTTAGAATTGGTCTGGCTGTGACATATATTGAGAGGACAGCACATTGATTTTCCTTCCCTCCCTCCCTCTCTCTTTCTTTCTTTCTTTCTCGCGCTCTCTCTCTCTCTCTCTCACTCTGTGGACAGACAACGCGTTTCTCTGAATGGCTCTCATTTGCAATCGATCAGCACACAGATAGCTCATCCCCATTGACCCCCTAGACAGACAGACAGACAGACAGACAGACAGACAGACAGACAGACAGACAGACAGACAGACAGACAGACAGACAGACAGGAGAATAGAGGGACCTTGGCGCCGAGGTGAGGCACAATCTCCTTTAAAAACACACAACAGCAACCAGCACATGCTCCCCTGCAAACTCACACCCTGACACTTTTGACCAAAAGTATCTTCTTTTCAACACACTTTTTGAGACGAAGTGTCATTTCAAAGATACTAATCTCAATCTCCTACACTGTGACATAATAAGACCTGATGAAACTGATATCGAGCCCCTCTCGTTTTTAAGCACATGAAGTAGTTAACCTACTGGTAATGAAATGGTCAGCAACCCGGTCATGATTTGGAGGGAATTAGAGCTATTGAGGGTGTTAGTAGCCTGTTATTACCATATATCTGCAACCCACCATAGCTGTGGTTCTGTGTGTAACGGGTGGTTTGGGATGTGGGTGGAGGAAGGTGGAGGAGGGTGGAGGGCTGACTATAGCGGTGGCTCTGTGTGTAACAGGGTGATGGTCTGTGGCGTGGGCAGTGGGCAGTGGGCAGGACAGCAGGCTGACCAGATGGGTCCTGTGGTACATCAGGCCTGCAGAGGGTCAGCTGGTCACGCCCCACTGTTCTGCCCTGTCATGCACAGCTGAAGGGTGAGCCCCCCCCACAGACTCTGGGCTGCCATATCACACCTAATTAACCAAGCAGAGAGCACATCCTTCCTCTTTATGTCTGTCACACCCCCACTGGATTGTTGCTAGAATCATTAAAAGAGTGACTAAAAATCTTTCATGTTTTCTGATGAGACTTACTGACATTACAGTATATTTAGACAGACTAGGTTTTCATTAGCCATCTGCATTTAACCCTATTTACACTCTAATCCTTTAACCATATGGTGAATGTACAATTCCAGATTACCTGTGTCTGCTATTATTTCATGTTGAGGCATGTGTGTCCTGATCATGTGTCCATCGCCTGCTCATAGTGGCATTGCTGGTCGTCATGATTGTTCCCAGCCAGGCCTTATTCTGCAGCTAGAGACCAGCTAGACTGCTAAACTCTGTGGAGAGATGAAATGAGACATTGTGTTGTTTACGACTAGAAAGCCTTATTGGGACACTGAAATCACCATCTGCCGGCAGTGAAAGTTTACTCCCTGCTAGCGCATGGCAGAAGAGTGCCGCTGAGACACCAGCGAAACCCCCCCTGCTGTAATATGATGAACGCCATTTACCTCTTTACTTTGTAAAGTCTGCTCCCCTTTCTGCTCTGCCTGGAGCTAGCAGCATATAAAACTGCAGTGTCAGGACATTCTAGGGAACATTACCATGTCTCAACATCAGGAACTGTTTGAATGGATAAGAATGATGTTGTTGCAAAAGTTTTAGTGACTCAAGGGGAAAAGATTTGCATTCAACATTTCTTTGATGTTGGGAGCTACTCTATTACGTAAGCTCTGTTTACATTTTTCACTTAGAAGTTTCCAGAGAAAATTTGCAGGTAGGCTTTTTGCGACCTTTACAGTTTAGACAAAAAATATCAATTCTTGGTAGACTTTTTGTGCTAGGTCTAAATGTTTCATGTATGGCTACTATCATGCTTCTAGACTTCTCCTCATTTTCGCTCTTTGGTCACCTGGATAGATTGTCATCCAGAAAACAAGATGTAGTACAGCTCCATATTGGAAATGGTCAAGCTTGAAAATAAGATTCCGCACAAGCCAGAACATTTTACTACCATTCTAGTGCTATTTACCTGGCATTTACGGCCAGCTATTTATACCAAGTCATGTTTAAATATAAAGTACCTGCTGTAAATATTCATGATTGCCCATGCCATTACAGGAGGAGGCTCAGGTCTGTCTAATGAATAACTGAAGTCCATGAATAATAAATAGTTTGCGCTTACCCCCCTCTGCCTCACAGACTGAGTATCTTTCAACTGGGAGCTGTGCCAGTAGAGGCAAGAGAACATAAGCACAAAACTGGGGTCTTATAGGCTATGTGATGGTGAACCATAAGAGCAAATGTTTTACATTTCTCCCAGAATAAATCTGTTCTCTTTGACCCAAATCATTCCCCCTTCCCCCTACTGTATGTCTCCGTTGAGCTAATGATTCCACTGGATTGCTCCTCTCCTCTGTACATGGATGGGTTTAGGATTAGATGGCCCTATTTCTGACAATTTAATGGCGGGTCTTTGATGCACATATAGTGAGGGAGGGAGAGCAGGATTACCTTCACTTCTGGAGTGCACTCTTGGATAAGTGGTAATATTTGTGTGTGTGTGTGTGTGTGTGTGTGTGTGTGTGTGTGTGTGTGTGTGTGTGTGTGTGTGTGTGTGTGTGTGTGTTTGTGTGTGCATGCGTGTGCGTGTGGGTGCATTTATGAGTCCACATGTTAATGTGTAACCTTGCATTTATAAAACCAGTGATCTGCCATATACAGTTGAAGTCGGAAGTTTACATACACTTAGGTTGGAGTCATTAAAACTCGTTTTTCAACCACTCCACACATTTCTTGTCAACAAACTATAGTTTTGGCAAGTCGGTTAGGACATTACTTTGTGCATGACACAAATCATTTTTCCAACAATTGTTTACAGACAGATTATTTCACTTATCATTCACTGTATCACAATTCCAGTGGGTCAGAAGTTTACAAACACTAAATTGACTGTGCCTTTAAACAGCTTGGAAAATTCCAGAAAATTATGTCATGGCTTTAGAAGCTTCTGATAGGCTAATTGACATAATTTGAGTCAATTGGAGGTGTACCTGTGTATGTATTTCATTGCCTACCTTCAAACTCAGTGCCTCTTTGCTTGACATCATGGGAAAATCAAAAGAAATCAGCCAAGACCTCAGAAAAAAAAATTGTAGACCTCCGCAAGTCTGGTTCATCCTTGGGAGCAATTTCCAAATGCCTGAAGGTACTACGTTGATCTGTACAAACAACAGTACACAAGTATAAACACCATGGGACCACGCAGCCATCATACCGCTCAGGAAGGAGACACGTTCTGTCTCCTAGAGAGGAATGTACTTTGGTGCGAAAAGTGCAAATCAATCCCAAACAACAGCAAAGGACCTTGTGAAGATGCTGGAGGAAACAGGTACAAAAGTATCTATATCCACAGTAAAACGAGTCCTATATCGATATAACCTGAAAGGCCGCTCAGCAAGAAAGAAGCCACTGCTCCACAACCGCCATAAAAAGGCCACACTACAGTTTGCAACTGCGCATAGGGACAAAGATCGTACTTTTTGGCGAAATGTTCTCTGGTCTGATGAAACAAAAATAGAAATATTTGGCAGTAATGACCATCGTTAAGTTTGGAGGAAAAAGGGGGAGAATTGCAAGCTTGAGAACACCATCCCAACCGTGAAGCACGGGGGTGGCAGCATCATCTTGTGGTGGTGCTTTGCAGCAGGAGGGACTGGTGCACTTCACAAAATAGATGGCATCATGAGGATGGAAAATTATTTGGATATATTGAAGCAACATCTCAAGACATCAGTCAGGAGGTTAAACGTGGTATCAAATGGGTCTTCCAAATGGACAATGACCCCAAGCATACTTCCAAAGTTGTGGCAAAATGGCTTAAGGACAACAAAGTCAAGGTATTGGAGTGGCCATCACAAAGCCCTGACCTCAATCCCATAGAAAATATGTGGGCAGAACTGAAAAGGCGTGTGCGAGTAAAGAGGCCTACAAACCTGACTCAGTTACACCAGCTCTGTCAGGAGGAATGTGCCAAAATTCCAACTTATCGTGGGAAGCTTGTGGAAGGCTGTCCGAAACGTTTGACCTAAGTTAAACAATTTAAAAGCAATGCTACCAAATACTAATTGAGTATGTAAACTTCTGACCCACAGGGAATGTGATGAAAGAAATAAAAGCTGAAATAAATCATTCTCTCCACTATTATTCTGACATTTCACATTCTTAACATAAAGTGGTGATCCCTAAGACAGGGAAATGTCAGGAATTGTGAAAACTGAGTTTAACTGTATTTGGCTAAGGTGTATGTAAACTTTCAACTTCAACTGTGGGTCCTTCCCTGACCCTGATCATGAATATGATATATGATATATTATTACAGTTATTGTTCTGTAATACTGTTTAGCATGTTCAACCTTTATTCTCTGTCGTACATGACAGTCTAATGATTACTGCATCAATGGAGACACACACATACAGTTGAAGTCGGAAGTTTACATGCACTTAGGTTGGAGTCATTAAAACTCGTTTTTCAACCACTCCACAAATTACTTGTTAACAAACTAAAGTTTTGGCAAGTCGGTTAGGACATCTACTGTGTGCATGACACAAGTAATTTTTCCAACAATTGCTTACAGACATATTATAAATAAAAGCTAAAACATATTATAAATAAAAGCTGAAATAAATCATTATTTTGACTATTATTCTGACATTTCACATTCTTAAAATAAAGTGGTGATCGTAACTGGCCTATGACAGGGAATTTTTACTAGGATTAAATGTCAGGAATTGTAAAAAAAAAAAACTGAGTTTAAATGTATTTTGCTAAGGTGTATGTAAACTTCCGACTTCAACTGTAGCTATTTGGTGGAATATGTTGTTTGCAAATATTTTGAATATTTATTAAGCCAGGCGTTTCAACCCTGCATTTATGACATTTCTTCCAGGAATAGTGCACACGCCATCATTAAATAACACATCTCTGGGTAGCCTGTGGCTCAACGTGGGAGGTAGGGACAGCTGTCCATATCTCTCCCTCTGGAGCTGCCAGACATGCATAGATTCACTAATGAAAAACACAGGGAGACCAAGGCTAGAATCAACCTACAAAGGATTGTTTTATATTTAGCAACTTACATAGGTAACTTCTACTGTTCAATGGAATTTGGTGTCAAGAATGGTAAGACTATGTTCATGCTACACACATTGTACTGAAATCCATCCATTTTGTACAACCTTAAATCTCATAGAAAGTTACATAATAACACTTGTTATAGTGAATGCCTGTGAGCTGCTGCTTCATGTAGGTCTACATCTGTAGTGGACTTGATCTGAGGATCCACTGGGTCCACTTAAAAGTCCTCTTGAACACTGTTCTCCAAAATTAGTGAAACTGTACTAAAGTGACTTCTCCGTGTCGTGGTTTTGCCCCCAGGCTGTGTCCAGGACAGTACAAATGAACTTTGCCCTTTAGCTTGTATTTGGAGATGAGGAATGTCAGTGCAGGTCAGATTTGCTGTAGGCTCTGCAGCGCACAGTGACAGAAAAACTGCTGGTCTGTGAAAGCAGGAAGATGTGAAGATGTGTAGAGTAATGAGTCTGTTGACAACTGTCAGGACTTTACCTGGTAGAGTGCCCTATGCCTTGACAAGATGTGCAACAGTTTGTGCATCATTTTAAGGAAGTCATATTATATGATGTGTTATGCTGTTTGAAACACCCGTCAGGTAAAGCAGAGGGTTTTGTTAGATTTTTTCATCACATAATAGTGAGACTTTTTAGGCCTCTGGGAGGCTTTCAGTTCAAGGAGATTACCTGCTCACCTGAAGAGACTGTCAAAACTGGTGGGCATGCAAAATAAAACTCAACAAATGAGTTTTGAGCACAGAAGTTGCAAGTTCAGTGGTTTTCATCCTCGCCCAACTAATTCTAAAAAGTATTCTACTTTTTTTTGTTGAACCAGTCAGAATACACAGAAGCGCCATGTGAAACAATTATTCTTTGGGACAGGTGTCGCCATGGTGCAAGGCTCTCCATTCCCCCAAGCTAAATGTTTTCTGCTTCCTCTTGCATTTATCTGGGAGACCAAGCACACGAACGTCGGCATAACAAATATCTGGCCAGCGGAGATGAATGTATCCCTGGGGAAGGAGGGTGGAGGTGGGGGTTGTGGAGAAGAATGTATCCCCAGAGAAGGAGGGTGGCGGTTTAGTTTAGTTTATGAGGATCCCCATTAGCTACTGCACATGCAGCAGCTACTCTTCCTGGGTTCCACATAAAACATACAAATGCATGACAAACTACAGAACAGCAACAGAAAAGAACAACATAAAATATTACATTACATTACATTACATTACATTACATTCAAAATAAAAAATTAAATAATCCAAGTAATACTGGCACCAAATGGTGTGGGAGGTGGAGATGAATGTGTTCCCAGGGAAGGAGGGTGGAGGTGGGGGTGGTGGAGAGGAATGTGTCCCCAGGGAAGGACGGCGGAGGTGGGGGTGGTGGAGAAGAATGTGTCCCCAGGAAAGGAGGGTGGAGTTGGGGGTGGTGGAGAAGAATGTGTCCCCAGGGAAGGACGGCGGAGGTGGGGGTGGTGGAGAAGAATGTGTCCCCAGGGAAGGACGGCGGAGGTGGGGGTGGTGGAGAAGAATGTGTCCCCAGGAAAGGAGGGTGGAGTTGGGGGTGGTGGAGAAGAATGTGTTCCCAGGGAAGGAGGGTGGAGGTGGGGGTGGTGGAGAAGAATGTGTCCCCAGGAAAGGAGGGTGGAGTTGGGGGTGGTGGAGAAGAATGTGTCCCCAGGAAAGGAGGGTGGAGGTGGGGGTGGTGGAGATGAATGTGTTCCTGGGGAAGGAGGGTGGAGGTGGGGGTGGTGGAGATGAATGTGTTCCTGGGGAAGGAGGGTGGAGGTGAGGGTGGTGGCAGGAGGAGAGCCAGAGGATGATGATCTGTGTCTGGGGCATTGTGTCTTTTCCTTCTTTTTCCAACTCTAGATCAGAGACAGGGGACTCTAGACAGCTCCTCTCTCTTGAGTAATAGCAGTGTGACAACAAGGTTGGTGAGGGGAGTCTTGGGTATGCAGGTCACACCTGGTCAAGGTGCAGTCAGTCTACCTCACGAGGGGAAAATTACCAGGGCACACTTCACTGAGCAGAGCATAGTTGGAATTTTCCAACAGCGGAAAATCTTAACGGATTAAAAACTAGCTGTGGATATAGCATACGAATTGTTGGATTATGTCCCTTTAAAGTCTTTATTTTATAATCTATTTCTAACTAATGGATGAACAACATAACAAAAACAATTGGTACATGATATTCTATGACCAGAAACATCGATATCTCAAAACCCTAATGATTCCCTCTGTCTCACCTTGATATATTGTGTACAGACTTCGTATTCCACTTAGCAAGCAGGCCGCGTCTGTATTGAGGCATAAAGAAAACTAGTTATGTATACCACATAGCATATCATGCTGAATAAAACCTTGATTAGATTGCTTTTTATCTCTTTTCCCTTATTCCCTTGTTGTACCAGACAGGCTGTGCAGCCAGAATATCTTCATCAGGAAGGAAGCGCCTGGGGATCTATCCTTGGGGCAGAATGGAAATGAATTCAGGGGATGGATGTCTAATAGAGCTGGCAAGGACACTTTTCCTTATTAAGACAAATAAGCCCCTGAAGGTGGAGAGATGCTTTAATATAGGAGGAAGGGAAGAGGGGATGAGGGGGGAGGGAAGGAGCGGAGAGGGGAGAAGTGGGGGAGGGTAGGGGGAGAGGAGGTATTTTGTGCAAGTATTACTTAGATTACTCTCATTTTGCATTTAATTAAATAATGTGTAGCCAATGA
The DNA here is from genome assembly GCF_029448725.1 of Salvelinus fontinalis. Classification (NCBI taxonomy): domain Eukaryota; kingdom Metazoa; phylum Chordata; class Actinopteri; order Salmoniformes; family Salmonidae; genus Salvelinus; species Salvelinus fontinalis. Next base: position 24,492,046 of record NC_074697.1, read on the forward strand.
GGTAAGATAATTAGTGTTACTTGCAGGAGGGAGTATAAGGATCTGATTTATTTATTGGATAATATAACACAAGGCCTACTTTTGTAGTTGGTCACCCAGTCGTAGGTCAACCCTATGATCTAAAAAGTAATCAAGTCCAAAACCTTGGATATGTACGGTTTCTCACTCCTAGCCTTTTGCAGCCTTTCATCACAGAACACAATGAAGAGTTAACAGTGTATGTATTTGACTGATTTGATTTGCTGTTCCAATAGCTGCTGTCTGCGCTGGGACAGTAAGTGACAGTGTGATTGGCAGACTCTGAATGGAGAGGAAATGAGGGAGAGCGTAGGATTTCAGCAGAACCAGAGCAGAGCAACATCTAAAGACAGCTAATTCCCTGAGCGCAGAGCTAAACTATAACTGGCACAATGCGATCTTGGGCATATTAGATTCCTCAAGACATTACACAAATTGACAAAGAGAAAACTATTTTTGTGGAAGAAGCCTCATACAGGAAAGGATTGTAGAACCTACAGTATTTAAATGTATCAGATGCTATGAAATAAGATTTCACTCTTGTGCATAATTTTAAGGCAGTATGAACGCAATTATTCATGGTGTCGTCTTTTGATTCTAATCATATTGGTAATATTTGAGTATGCATGACCATATTTGTTTACAGTGTGTGTGTGTGTGTGTGTGTGTGTGTGTGTGTGTGTGTGTGTGTGTGTGTGTGTGTGTGTGTGTGTGTGTGTGTGTGTGTGTGTGTGTGTGTGTGTGTGTGTGTGTGTGTGTGTGTGTGTGTGTGTGTGAATCCTTATAGTTTATTTTGTATACAAGGCCAGCATTGAGAATTTAAACCTAGTTTCTATGCCAGAGGCTACTTAGAGACACAGCAGACATTTGTTTGTTTGGATTCTAATGTTGTCTCAGTAAAAACACCATACCACACAATGTTGTTGACATCATTCTCATGGTGAGACAATCGATAGCTGAGGGTCGACACATGCTGGGAGGACGGAACCAGAACTAAGGCAAACTAAGACAGTAGTTGTGACTGAAATGGCACCCTATTCCCTATCTAGTGTACTCCTTTGGACATAACCCTATGGGCTCTGGATTAAAGTAGTGCATTATATAGTGAGTAAGGTACCATTCAGATATAGCCAGTGATGTAGCCAGTGAGACCAGTTACCCAGAGTCTGCTCTGTGTCAGCACAGTGGGTCACTCTTGTTCAGTGCTCATCACTCTCAGTTGTAGTAAAGCAAGGCATACCTATTTTACATTAATGTCTTCTGTCAGACACTTATCCAGGGCGACTTACAGGAGCAATCAGGGTTAATTGCCTTGCTCATGGGCACATCAACATATTATTTTCACTTAGTCAGCCTGGGGATTTGAACCAGCGACCTTTCAGTTACTGGCCAAGTTCTCTTTCGCAAGGGAGCCCTGCATACACAAAATGTACAAAATACAATACACACACACACACACACACACACACACACACACACACACACACACACACACACACACACACACACACACACACACACACACACACACACACACACACACACACACACACAAAACGATTTCCCTCTATTTAGCCATAATTACCAGTTTCATTAACAGGCTTTGAATAGTCATGAATCTGAGCCAGTGTGTGGTCCCACAAACAGCAAAGAGGTTTTAGGAGAAAGAAAGCACGTCCCCCCAGAAACGATACACTCCAAGAGGAAACACAGTGAAGAGACGACCTGCATTACCATTCAATCAGTAGCATTCCCAATATCTTAGCACGGGCAGCATCACTTAACAATTCTATATTATGTCCATAAACCCCTCTGTCTACTGCCATGTTTGATTTGAAAGTGTTGCTCTCTCTCTCTCGTGCAGATTTAGCTATTTCCAGAGTGCAACATGCTAATGAGAAATAACTCACTGTATAGGTCATATCTGTAAAATATGTTTTTCAAAACGTTATATTTTCTTCTCCAATTTTTTTGTTGTATTTTGGTATAATAATCCAGACATAAAAGTGTTAAAGGAGTGATTATGGTGAAATGTTTATTTTTCGAATACTTTTTCACTAATAACATAAGCAACCTATTTACAGTTCTACGTGTAGGAGCAATATGATGTTTTCATTGCAATGCTAGTGCTGCACCGTGCATGTTAACAAGACTGTTAGCGTTCACAATAATTGTTAGTGAGTTTGTAATGGATTGGAAACGGCTGTAATCGATTTGTCCGTTGATGTTGTTATCAAAGTTAAGGAACTAAACACAGCCATTGTCATACGAAGGTCATTTACATGAGGGCAGTATTACATTATATACGGTAAAGATACAAACTTTCCACAGTGCTGAATTCAGTTGTTCCAGTTGCTGTCGCTAGGAGCTTTCCGCGGTGCTGAAACGACGATGGTGAGCTGACTTGAAGAAAAAGAACGGCATACCCAACGAGAAATCGACTTAGCGAGCGTTGGAATTGAACAGTCTCTGTCTATCAGCTGATAACGACATCAGGACATAGCTCCCATAAGAGTGGAGCGCCCGTGCTGCGCAGTGTGCGATCCCGAGGTCTCACGGCAAGTGGCTTTTACAGAGCACGAGCAGTCTCTATTTCATTTTAAGGAAAAGTGTTGATCCCAAGGACATTATTTTCTGTTAGCAGAGGACCAATAGTGAAAGGAAGCATGAGTGCGGCACGAGATTACAAAGTCGTTATGATGGTTCTCTTTGCAATGATGACGGACATAGGCGCTGAAGGTAAGATGCTCAATCATATAACAGAAGACTATTTGGTCGCTTGTGCACATGTTTCTTGCAATGCAATTCTGTTCCCGACCCGCCGGTGTTATCTTGCCACTGTATCCAATTATGTGTGACTATTTTTGTTGGTAGGCCATCTGGGAAACTATGTGTTTGTGTTTGTGGGAGCACAGTCACAGTTGGCTATCGGTCGTGTTTCCTCCTATACTGAGGTTTAAATGGTCCCCTTACGGCAATTCTTCTCAAATAACTCACGTGGAGAAGAGAATATATCGTTCTATTAACGGCAGATGTTGTAGCCTACTATTATATTGTTAGGGTATATTATAGTGTTAGGCGATACAGTAGCCTATGTATTGCCTGCAATGAAGAATTCACCACAAGCCATACTAATTGCAATTGGCTATTCGGTTAGTTAAACAGATTCATTTCATTTATTTAAAGAAGTTATACATTAACTAGTGATAGTAATTTAGAAATCATTTAAGCAAATTCCAAATCCAAACTTTAAATAATTATAAGTATTGTAACAACTTAAACAATCGTAGACTAATAAAGTGTGGTAAACCTATCTTAATTTGTGTCAAATATCATGTCCTTTGAAGTGTATTTTAATCGGTAATCATTATAGGCCCATATATAACCTACATGGATTGAACATGTAATTAATTCTTGCTTGGCAGTGGGCCAATCATTTTTAATAATTCATGAATATCGTGTCAATGTCTATCTCATATTTTAAGAAATGTGTTCAAAGGAGATCTAATCATGAAATAAGATGTATATTAGTTCTAAGAACGTTGGAATGACCTACATTGGTTTTACAGCTGGCTGCACTCTTCCTGCCTTTGATTTGACAACATTACTGAATAAAGTACTATCTTTTTGAAAATCCTCGAGCTGCGCACTGTATGGGTAGGGGGGTTAGGATAGTTTGGAATAAATAAACCTATACAGACAATATTTTCTTGGCCTGCATCGGATAATTCTACCCACATAAATATTTGTTAAAAGGTTGGTCTTGACTTGCACCCACGGTGTACTTCACACGAGTCTCACGTAAACATGGATGTCACACAACGTCGATCATGGCAGACCCATCATACATGTACAGTATGTCCAATCTGCAGAATATGTTTGGTTCTGTTTTTCCCCCCATATTTGAGTGCCCCTGTGCAGGGGCTGGAACCTATTACATTTCAGTTTGTGTCACATCAGGAAGGATTGAAATTCCAATGAAATAATTAAAATCCCAATTGAAAATAAATACTGTGCAATATTTAAATAATTGGTCTTTCAATTCATATCCTGAATTTACTGAGAGAAAATAAATATTTTGAGGAGATGTTTAGTAGAATAGAACGGTATGAACAAAGGAAGAAAAAAAGGAGGGTATCTATGTTGTGGTAAAATATGTCAGACTTTGGCAGAATCATGCACATATTTATCTGATAAAGTAATACTTCAACCTATTATAACCCCAATTTATACAGAGTTTTAGATCCACGAATACATATCCGATATTATAAAGACTAATAGCTATTAAACGGCTCCTTCACGCGTGCAGCTGGGAAAACCTGGCCCCAGAGGGAATGTTCATATTCTGCATTGATCCCACATCACAGTATCAGCCTGACCTTTTGACCTCAGAAGTCCGTGGGCCTCCCTGTCCTTATCAGTCACCTTCTATTGAACCTCTGAAGCTGCAATTTACTGCAGAACAGAAGCACCTGTAAAAGCACTCTAGCTAATGTGAGGCTCCATCAGTCCAGTTTGAGCACTGAGCAAGAGGTTCAGTGAGCTAAAAGCTGGAGCCCATATTAAATTAATAGTATTGTGCTGTGCTAAAAATGGGTGACAAATTGATGAAGAATGGGTGAGGGTAATATAGGTTGACTTAAGGTTGGTCAGTAATCGTCCATCTTTTTTTGTTGTTGAATCAATGTACTGTACACTGAGTGTACAAATCATTAAGAACACCTGCTCTTTCCATGACATAGACTGACCAGGTGAATCCATGTGAAAGCTATGATCCCTTATTGATGGCACTTGCTAAATCCACATCAATCAGTGTATATGAAGGGGAGGAGACAGGTTAAAAAATGATTTTTAAGCCTTGAGACAATTGAGACATGAATTGTGTGTATGCCAATCAGAGGGTGAATGGGCAAGACAAAATATTTAAGTGCCTTTGAACGGGGTATGGTAGTAGGTGCCAGGCACACCGGTTTGAGTGTGTCAAGAACTGCAACACTGCTGGGTTTTTCATGCTCAACAGTTTCTTGTGTGTATCAACAATGGTCCACCACCCAATGGACATCCAGCCAACTTGACACAACTGTGGGAATCATTGATATCAACATGGGCCAGCATCCCTGTGGAATGCTTTCAAGACCTTGTAGAGTCTATGCCTCAATGAATTGAGGCTGTTCTGAGGGCAAATGGGGGTTGCAACTTAATATTAGGAAGGTGTTCCTAATATTTTGTACCCTGAGTGTATTTACAATCTGTCCATAAATCTAGTTATTCTCATAGGCTGCATTAATTGAGGGCGGGATGCAAAAGCCTGCGTAGTTGTGTGTCAGGGCCTCTAATGTCAACATGCTGTTTCACAGCACATTGTGTGTTTCTACTGGTTTTATGTTGTGTTTGTGAGAATCATAGTGGAGGAAGAAGTTTGTGTCTGCTCACAGCGAGAAGGCATAACCTCTGCTACTCCTCTCTAATTATAATGAAAATTACAATACAATCTCAGCGCTATCATTGATAGTGCAGGGTGCTGTGTCTTTATTGGCCGATAGGGGGCACATGAGGCCAGTGATGCTGCCGCTTTTGAGCGTCCCCTCTTGATATGGTCCTCAGGGTGGACTGTAATCATAATGGGAACAGGAGAGAATCAGTTCCCTCTCCCGGGAACATCCTATTCCTCTCTGCCCCTTATACTGTCCCTGTGCGACGGATCCCTGTGCTCGGACACTTCCCACAACTATCCGGCACCACCATGAAGTATGCGTGGGAGGACAGTGGACTGGAAAGGGGAGTTTTGATCTTATTTTATTAGGATCTCTTTTAGTCCTCATTTGGACTAATCTTCCAAGAGTCCTTAAACATGAAAATACAATCTATAATAGGATCACATTTTCACATATAACACACTGTTACAAGCAGACATAACACACTGACATATTGACCAGATAAATACTCTAACTGTCTAAAAATATAGATTGATTCCTTCATCTACCATAGTCCCACACATCCTTCCAATATATTTTATTTAATTGGTTCTAAAATATTGTTTGAATTTATATATTAAAACGTTTCTGGTTTGCTCAGATACATTATTCAATTTCTTTATTGCTCTAAATCAAAATGTTATTTTGCCTATTTCTCTTTTCTGTCTGGATAACACAGATGGTGGACAATCTATTTCTAGTATTTACTGAATGTCTGCCTCTTACCAACTGAATACTGTTGTGAATAGAGTTTGGCCGTTTTAAATGAAATAAGCCTCTTCTTTTCAATTATCTTGTTGCTTGATGACCAACCAAGAGCATTGAGCATGACTACAACAGAAGAACCATATCTCCACCTTAAAACAATCCTTGCTGCTTTGTTCTGTGCAATCTGCAGCCTCCTATTTGAACTTGCTGATGCATGTCCCCAGACCACAGAACAGTAGTTCATCTGACAGCCAATTAATGCTTGGGTTGTTTGCTTAAGAATCTTTCCCAGTAAATTTTTAGCTATCCTTCTGATCATGCATGAAGTTTTAAAAAACATTTGTTTTTTACATACAGTGGGGAGAACAAGTATTTGATACACTGCCGATTTTGCAGGTTTTCCTACTTACAAAGCATGTAGAGGTCTGTAATTTTTATCATAGGCACACTTCAACTGTGAGAGACGGAATCTAAAACCAAAATCCAGAAAATCACATTGTATGATTTTAAGTAATTCATTTGCATTTTATTGCATGACATAAGTATTTGATACATCAGAAAAGCAGAACTAAATATTTGGTACAGAAACCTTTGTTTACAATTACAGAGATCATACGTTTCCTGTAGTTCTTGAGAAGGTTTGCACACACTGCAGCAGGGATTTTGGCCCACTCCTCCATACAGACCTTCTCCAGATGCTTCAGGTTTCGGGGCTGTCGCTGGGCAATACGGACTTTCAGCTCCCTCCAAAGATTTTCAATTGGGCTCAGGTCTGGAGACTGGCTAGGCCATTCCAGGACCTTGAGATGCTTCTTACGGAGCCACTACTTAGTTGCCCTGGTTGTGTGTTTCGGGTCGTTGTCATGCTGGAAGACCCAGCCACAACCCATCTTCAATGCTCTTACTGAGGGAAGGAGGTTGTTGGCCAAGATCTTGCGATACATGGCCCCATCCATCCGCCCCTCAATACGGTGCAGTTGTCCTGTCCCCTTTGCAGAAAAGCATCCCCAAAGAATGATGTTTCCACCTCCATGCTTCGCGGTTGGGATGGTGTTCTTGGGGTTGTACTCATCCTTCTTCTTCCTCCAAACACGGCGAGTGGAGTTTAGACCAAAAAGCTCTATTTTTGTCTCATCAGACCACATGACCTTCTCCCATTCCTCCTCTGGATCATCCAGATGGTCATTGGCAAACTTCAGACGGGCCTGGACATGCGCTGGCTTGAGCAGGGGGACCTTGCGTGCGCTACAGGATTTTAATCCATGACGGCGTAGTGTGTTACTAATGGTTTTCTTTGAGACTGTGGTCCCAGCTCTCTTCAGGTCATTGACCAGGTCCTGCCGTGTAGTTCTGGACTGATCCCTCACCTTCCTCATGATCATTGATGCCCCACGAGGTGAGATCTTGCATGGAGCCCCAGACCGAGGGTGATTGACCGTCATCTTGAACTTCTTCCATTTTCTAATAATTGCGCCAACAGTTGTTGCCTTCTCACCAAGCTGCTTGCCTATTGTCCTGTAGCCCATCCCATCCTTGTGCAGGTCTACAACTATATACCTGATGTCCTTACACAGCTCTCTGGTCTCGGCCATTGTGGAGAGGTTGGAGTCTGTTTGATTGAGTGTGTGGACAGGTGTCTTTTATACAGGTACGAGTTCAAACAGGTGCAGTTAATACAGGTAATGAGTGGAGAACAGGAGGGCTTCTTAAAGAAAAACTAAAAGGTCTGTGAGAGCTGGAATTCTTACTGGTTGGTAGGTGATCAAATACTTATGTCATGCAATAAAATGCAAATGAATTACTTAAAAATCATACAATGTGATTTTCTGGATTTTTGTTTTAGATTCCATCTCTCACAGTTGAAGTGTACCTATGGTAAACATTACAGACCTCTACATGCTTTGTAAGTAGGAAAACCTGCAAAATTGGCAGTGTTTCAAATACTTGTTCTCCCCACTGTAGATTAGTTATTTGAGACGACCATGATAAGCAGTTGTCTAGCTGCACACCAAGTAGTTTGGTTTCTGCCACTTCCTCAATTTGTACTCCCCCCATACTTAATTGTATCCCATGCTGTGTTGGCCTTTTCCTGGTGGAACAGACCAACAAAACTTGGTTCTTGGTGTTCAAAACAAGTTTGTTCTGGCAAACCCACTCCCTGATATTTCCAAGATGTACTTGTAGAGCTTGCTGTACCTGTTATACTGATTGTCTCGCTGTATAAATTGTAGTATCATCTGCAAATATAGTAGCTTGAGTTTCAGATAAAGCATAAGGAAGGTTGTTGGTATATATTAAGTAAAGAAGTGGTCCAAGGCAGCTGCCCTGCGGTATTCCACAGTTTAAAAGGGGAAGAAAAGGACCCATTGATATAGGTGGACTGTTTCCTGTCAGTTAGATATGACTGTACCCAATTCAATGCTGTTCCTTAACATAATGCAATAATCTTGTCAAAATTATTTAATGATCCACTAAATCAAATGCTGCACTAAAATCTAAAAATAGTACACCCACAAACCTTCCATTATTCATAGCATTGAGGTACTGGTCAGTCATGTCAACCAATGCAGTGGTAGTGGAATGGTTGTTGCGATAAGCATACTGATTGGCTGTAATCAGACCATTCTTTTCCATCTACTCTTATATTTGTCTACCCACAATACCCTCCAATATCTTACTGAGTGAAGGGTCGATTGGTCGACTATGGGCAGGAGTAATGGGATCTTTGCTGTCTTTCGGGATTGGACACAGTTTAGCATGCTTCCATACATTTGCAAATGTCCCCTTTTCCAGTGACCAATTAAATCTGTATTTCAGTGGAGCTGAAATCTGGGGAGCATTATAGCAAAGTAAAAAGCAGCAAAATGATTGACAAAATCAGCTGTTTTTGTTATTGTTCTCCCGTCAACATCCACACTAGATGGGCATGATGAGATAGATGTACCAAGTCATGTCTGTGAGCTTTGGGGTCCCGCTCTGTGTCTGTTTTCTCCATATTGATGCCCTGATAATATAACTAGCCTAGCGCTGAGCTAGAGGGCTGGAGGTCTGGAGGGCTGAAGGGCTGGGGATCTGGAGGGCTGGAGGGCTGGTGGTGTGGAGGTCTGGAGGGCTGGTAGTCTGGAGGTCTGGAGGGCTGAAGGGCTGGGGATCTGGAAGGCTGGAGGGCTGGTGGTGTGGAGGTCTGGAGGGCTGGTGGTCTGGAGGTCTGGAGGGCTGGTGGTCTGGCGGGCTGGTGGTGTGGAGGTCTGGAGGGCTGGTGGTCTGGCGGTCTGGGGGTCTGGTGGTGTGGAGGTCTGGAGGGCTGGTGGTCTGGCGGGCTGATGGTGTGTAGGTCTGGAGGGCTGGTGGTCTGGCAGTCTGGAGGGCTGGTGGTGTGGAGGGCTGGTGGTCTGGGGGTCTGGTGGTGTGGAGGTCTGGAGGGCTGGTGGTGTGGAGGGCTGGTGGTCTGGGGGTCTGGTGGTGTGGAGGTCTGGAGGGCTGGTGGTGTGGAGGGCTGGTGGTCTGGGGTCTGGTGGTGTGGAGGTCTGAGGGTCTGGTGGTGTGGAGGTCTGGAGGGCTGGTGGTCTGGTGGTGTGGAGGTCTGGAGAGCTGGTGGTCTGGAGGGTTGGGGGTCTGGAGGCGACTCCCTGCACTGCCACCTCTGTCATCTACTGACACAGGTCTGATAGGAGATTAGTATGGCTAGCTGGGGGGGGGGGGGGGGGGGGGGGGAGAGAGAGAGAGAGAGAGAGAGAGCTGAGACAAATGGCTGGTGCAGGAAAGACTGGCTACAGCTAGAACAACATCAAACACATGCACACACACACGCATGCACACCCTTGGAGTACACACACACATGGAAACACACACACATGTACACAGAAATGAATCCTCCTGTTTTAACTTATTGAATCGAGTAGATCTGAACACAGAAACATTTTCATGTGATGTAGTGAATTGAACAAAAGCGCCCGGCCATATTCCCCGTTGGTATCTGTGTGGGCACAGAGCACAGCTTTTCATTTTCAATGATCAATTACCCCAGACAACCATACGTGTGTGGAAGGGTATGTTTGAGAACAAGCTTTTGTGTGTGTGTGTGTGTGTGTGTGTGTGTGTGTGTGTGTGTGTGTGTGTGTGTGTGTGTGTGTGTGTGTGTGTGTGTGTGTGTGTGTCTGTGTGTGTGTGTGTGTGTGTGTGTGTGTGGAATCAGAGATGGGAGATGATACATTTTCCAGATTTGAAGTCGTTGTCAATCACTCTGTATTGCAATATTAGAACAAGTGTCATCAATCGAAAGCCATGTGTGATGTCTGAGGCTTGGCACACAGATTCCAATTATGAAGGCCTCATCTTTGCTGTCTTTTATGTTTTATTAAGTTAAGCTTTCCATGTTGGAGCTCTGAGCTTGACCTGAATATGCTACTATCACTACTTTCTTCTAATTGTAGCGGTTGTTTTTCTCCCTATAGCACACAAACACTGCATCTGTCTGTGTGTGTGTGTGTGTATGCATGCAAACACACACACACACACACATGCTTGCAAGGAGAAATCAGAATCAAGCTCTGCTCAGCTTTTTTAGCTCCCCCCTAATTACTGGCTATTAAAAATCTGCGCCCCCATTTATACAGCCCTCTTCTAAGCTTGTCTTTAAGAGTAACATTTTACTGCCATTCATGTTATATAAAAGAGTACGAATATAGATCTTGGAGGTTGTGATGAGAGGTGATGTTTCGTCCGAGAGGATGCCACGTTCCTTGACACGCTGCAGCTGGTGTAGATATTGTAGTGAAGATGACAGACCTTTTATGAAAACGATCAAGGCACAAGGCGAGACCCAGATGCAGACACAGGAGGCAAATGGTTGGAGTCTTACAATGTTTATTCATCCAAAAAGTGGTATGCAAAGAGAATGGTCGTGTACAGGTAAAAGGTCAAAACCAGTTCAGAGTCCAATAGGTACCGAAGGGCAGGCAGATTCAAGGTCAGGGCAGGCAGGGTGATCAAGCAGGCGGGAAAGTAGTCCAGAGTCAGGCAGTGGTCAAAACCGGGAGGACTAGCAAAAGAGAATAGAAAAGGAGTACGGAGAAAAAGACACGTGACTAAACATACAAGATGAACTGGCACAGAGAGACAGAAAACACAGGGATAAATACACTAGGGAAAATAAATGGCACCTGGAGGGGGTGGAGACAATCACAGGGACAGGTGAAACAGATCAGGGGCGTGACAGAAAACAAGGATATTGAATATAGGCTAAACAGGCTAAACTTCCACCCAGCTTCCTTCCTTCCTTCCTTCCTTCCTTCCTTCCTTCCTTCCTTCCTTCCTTCCTTCCTTCCTTCCTTCCTTCCTTCCTTCCTTCCTTCCTTCCTTCCACTCTCTCTCTCTCTCTCTCTTTCTCTCTTCATTCCTCTCTCCTTGTCCCCGCCGCAGAGAAAAAGCAATTTGCTCTGTGTGTCAGTTATCTGACGCAATCAGCATTACTTCACGGCATGTAGGGGGGGAAAAAAAGCTGGAAATAGGGGACATCTCCTTTAATTAAACACCATAGATGCTTCGAGATTTGACAAAGATTATATAATTTGGGAGGATTGAAAATGTTCAACACATGCTTTTCTATTACCGGTGATTAACCTGTCCCAACGAGCTCCTCCCTGTGCCATCAGAGGCTGTTCAGCCAATGTATACCCTCAATTGTTTCAGAGTTTCCCTTTTGACACACTCAATTGGAAATGAGTGTTATTGTAAAGCAGCCGTCTGATCCAGTCTCCCGGGGAAGGAAGGAAGAGGGCTCAGTCTGATCCACTCTCCCGGGGAAGGAAGAGGGCTCCGTCTGATCCAGTCTCCCGGGGAAGGAAGGAAGAGGGCTCCGTCTGATCCTGTCTCCCGGGGAAGGAAGAGGGCTCCGTCTGATCCAGTCTCCCGGGGAAGGAAGGAAGAGGGCTCAGTCTGATCCACTCTCCCGGGGAAGGAAGAGGGCTCCGTCTGATCCAGTCTCCCGGGGAAGGAAGGAAGAGGGCTCCGTCTGATCCTGTCTCCCGGGGAAGGAAGAGGGCTCCGTCTGATCCAGTCTCCCGGGGAAGGAAGGAAGAGGGCTCCGTCTGATCCAGTCTCCCGGGGAAGGAAGGAAGAGGGCTCCGTCTGATCCCGTCTCCCGGGGAAGGAAGGAAGAGGGCTCCGTCTGATCCAGTCTCCCGGGGAAGGAAGAGGGCTCAGTCTGATCCAGTCTCCCGGGGAAGGAAGAGGGCTCAGTCTGATCCCGTCTCCCGGGGAAGGAAGAGGGCTCCGTCTGATCCAGTCTCCCGGGGAAGGAAGGAAGAGGGCTTCGTCTGATCCCGTCTCCCGGGGAAGGAAGTGGGCTCCGTCTGATCCAGTCTCCCGGGGAAGGAAGAGGGCTCCGTCTGATCCAGTCTCCTGGGGAAGGAAGAGGGCTCCGTCTGATCCAGTCTCTCAGGGAAGGAAGAGGGCTCCGTCTGATCCAGTCTCCCGGGGAAGGAAGAGGGCTCAGTCTGATCCAGTCTCCCGGGGAAGGAAGAGGGCTCCGTCTGATCCCGTCTCCCGGGGAAGTAAGAGGGCTCCGTCTGATCCAGTCTCCCGGGGAAGGAAGGACGAGGGCTCAGTCTGATCCAGTCTCCCGGGGAAGGAAGGAAGAGGGCTCAGTCTGATCCAGTCTCCCAGTGAAGGAAGAGGGCTCAGTCTGATCCAGTCTCCCGGGGAAGGAAGGAAGAGGGCTCAGTCTGATCCAGTCTCCCGGGGAAGGAAGGAAGAGGGCTCAGTCTGATTCAGTCTCCCGGGGAAGGAAGCAAGAGGGCTCAGTCTGATCCAGCGTTCCGGAGAACGAAGGAAGAAGGCTCAGTCTGATCCAGTCTCCCGGGGAAGGAAGGAAGAGGGCTCAGTCTGATCCAGTCTCCCGGGGAAGGAAGGAAGAGGGCTGAGTCTGATCCCGTCTCCCGGGGAAGGAAGAGGGCTCCGTCTGATCCAGTCTCCCGGGGAAGGAAGGAAGAAGACTCAGTCTGATCCAGTCTCCCGGGGAAGGAAGGAAGAGGGCTCCGTCTGATCCAGTCTCCCGGGGAAGGAAGGAAGAGGGCTCAGTCTGATCCCGTCTCCCGGGGAAGGAAGGAAGAGGGCTCAGTCTGATCCAGTCTCCCAGGGAAGGAAGGAAGAGGGCTCAGTCTGATCCAGTCTCCCGGGGAAGGAAGAGGGCTCCGTCTGATCCAGTCTCCCGGGGAAGGAAGGAAGAAGGCTCAGTCTGATCCAGTCTCCCGGGGAAGGAAGGAAGAGGGCTCCGTCTGATCCCGTCTCCCGGGGAAGGAAGGAAGAGGGCTCCGTCTGATCCAGTCTCCCGGGGAAGGAAGGAAGAGGGCTCAGGCTGATCCAGTCTCCCGGGGAAGGAAGGAAGAGGGCTCAGTCTGATCCAGTCTCCCGGGGAAGGAAGAGGGCTCCGTCTGATCCAGTCTCCCGGGGAAGGAAGGAAGAAGGCTCAGTCTGATCCAGTCTCCCGGGGAAGGAAGGAAGAGGGCTCCGTCTGATCCCGTCTCCCGGGGAAGGAAGGAAGAGGGCTCCGTCTGATCCAGTCTCCCGGGGAAGGAAGGAAGAGGGCTCAGTCTGATCCAGTCTCCCGGGGAAGGAAGGAAGAGGGCTCAGTCTGATCCAGTCTCCCGGGGAAGGAAGGAAGGAAGAGGGCTCAGTCTGATCCAGTCTTCCGGGGAAGGAAGGAAGAGGGCTCAGTCTGATCCAGTCTCCCGGGGAAGGAAAGAAGAGGGCTCCGTCTGATCCAGTCTCCCGGGGAAGGAAGGAAGAGGGCTCAATCTGATCCCGTCTCCCGGGGAAGGAAGGAAGAGGGCTCAGTCGGATCCAGTCTCCCGGGGAAGGAAGGAAGAGGGCTCCGTCTGAATAGATCCTTTGACACATCCCAGGCGGTGCAGCGAAGCACTGAGAGTACGGTGGAACTGAACGCTGTCATTCTCTTCTCCTCCGTCTTTTCCCCTCTGCTTGCGTGTCTCTCTGAATCGAGCCACTGCCCCTGAGAAATATTTACCCTAGCTGCTGTCAGTGAGGTTTCCTGAAGGCTGTGTTCATCTGGTTTACTATATCTCCATCTCTGAATGGAACAATACGTCTCCTTTGTGACAAAAGTCCTCGAGTTATAGTATATGAGGATAAAGTCACAAATATGAGTAGACATCCGAGTAAACATCCGAGTAAACATCCGAGTAAACATCCGAGTAAACATCCGAGTAAACACCCGAGTAAACACCCGAGTAAACATCCGAGTAAACATCTGAGTAGTTCTACCTGTTTACGCTCCATTACTGGGAATGCAGCCCCCTGTCATCTTCAAACGTAATTTATGAACATTAACGCTATTCATGTGTGAATGACTGGTGATGTCACATAGCAGCCTTTGCTTTCTCTCCCGGCTAGCTGGCTGCTGAGAGGCTTGGGGACGTTCATTACAAATCAATGGCCAATTTGGTCTGCACTATGGCCGTATGCCCCCATGCATTACTCTCCAGGCTGTCTCCGCCTGGCTCTACTCCATAATGTAAATAAATCCTGCCTCGCATTTGTATTGTGTTGCTTGGGCTAATGACCTGACGCACACAGTCAGTAAGAGACATAACATCACGCTTGAATTGAAATCCACTAGAAAAGTTTCCGGAGCTAGATGGTTTTCTTTTTTCTTATGTGTTCTTATTAAGATGAAGTTTGGTGTTTCTTTTTTCACACACTCCTCATCTGCTTTTCTATTCCCTCCTCCCTCGCTACCTCAACCGTCCTCACCATGAAGCTCAGTCAGTCTATCGATCTGACCACTGAGGAGGAGAGCAAACGTTAGTGCAGGGAATCAGTACCAACCAATCCTCTCCTCTCCTCTCATGGATTGGGAAACTGTGTACACCTGGCTAATTGGGGCTGGCGTGTGGTGAACATGCAGAGCTGAGGGCCTCTCTGGAACCATTAGGCCCTTGGACAGCTCTCTTTCTTTTCCCCACGTTTGGTTCACACTGCCAGGTCGTGTCTGGAGGGCTCTTCATCTAGACGGGCGAACCAGGATCAGACCAGACCTGGAGGAAATCAGCTGTGGTCGTGTGCACAGGCAGCAGGTAAGAACTTTCACAGGAAGCAGGTCAACACTTCCACAGGCAGCAGGTCAACAGGTCAATACTTCCACAGGCAGCAGGTCAACACTTCCAAAGGCAGCAGGCCAACACTTCCACAGGCAGCAGGCCAACACTTCCACAGGCAGCAGGCCAACACTTCCACAGGCAGCAGGTCAACACTTCCACAGGCAGCAGGTCAACACTTCCACAGGCAGCAGGTCAACACTTCCACAGGCAGCAGGTCAACACTTCCACAGGCAGCAGGCCAACACTTCCACAGGCAGCAGGTCAACACTTCCACAGGCAGCAGGCCAACACTTCCACAGGCAGCAGGCCAACACTTCCACAGGGAGCAGGTCAACACTTCCACAGGCAGCAGGCCAACACTTCCACAGGCAGCAGGTCAACACTTGCTTAACTCGTCTGAAAGTAAACAACACACTTTGTTTCTTCTCATCAGACATGTTTTGGACCTTCGTGTTTTATGCAGGAGAGGTCAAGTAGATAGTGGCAGTGCTGTTTGTTTGTTCTTAGTTGGTCAACTCCAGTCATGTTGTTTTATTTACCATGATGACAACCACAAGACTGACTGTCCTGAATCCATTTGGTGGAATATGGGCCCTCTACCACTTGTACTGTAATTGTAATTTACCACCATCACACCCACCTCACACTTGGCTTTTACCATAAAGTCTCTCAGTCCTCATGAAGATGTGATTAATGTGTTGCTGTGGATTTTGCTCACTTCACTCTATATGCTTTAAGGCAGTCCTACGGGACTCTTGCTCCTGCTCGGAGTACAACTTAGACGTCCATGGCTTACGTAAAGGACATCACATTGTTACTTGCAATAGGCCGAAATGCAAAAAGATAGTTAGTTAAAGCTGTTACTAGATAACAAGAGACCTTCCTCCCTCTCCATTCTTTCTCTTTCTGAATGAGCATTTTTAGTGAGCGTTATTTGCCAGCTCTGTTCATGCCCTTCGTAGTGGGGATGTATGCAGCTTTGACAGACTCAAGCTATTTTAAAGGAAAAGATTGTGTAAAGTTCTAGTAGTGTTCTGTTGGGGTTATTCTCAGTGTCCCTCTGTTCATTGCCACATATGTACATACTTTGTAGTCATGCTGTTTCACAGCTTTTGCTTATTAACAGTTAGCCAACCCATCATGCTCTCCTTGAGGATGATATGAAAGCAGAGACTGTCATGCAAGCTGCTGTGGGGAGATGTTGCCATATAAATACTACAGACCCCCCCACCCCCTTCTGGTTTTCAAATGTACATCACAGTTATAAAACATGTTTTTTATTGTACATGGTTGAAAATGGTCAAGTGTAAGACATGGTAAGTTTAAATGGATGCTTTGCGCCTGTGAATTTGATTCTTCACAACTGATTTAGGGAACATAATACAGAGGTTGTGAGTGAATGTTGGCCCTGAACCTTTTGAAGGATATTATTTTAGGAGGAATCACTCTGGGCTTATCAAGGTTGGCATTGGCAATTATATGAGTAGAAAGGGAGACTAAATGTCCCTTCTCCCATGCCTGTGGAGCAGAACAGTCTGTCTGTCATGAACTGACCATATGAAGCGCTCGTGTCAGATATCCTCGGAGCCCTAGTCTCTACGGTAATAAAGATGAATAATGCAAATCCTTGGAAATGGCGGCGGATCCCATCGGAAGGAATCAGCATCGTCGTTATTTACCTTGCTGTCAGGCTGGCTCTAGCTCATCACAGAGAGGTAAACAGATGGCCACTGAAGGCCCCAAGAATGGAGATGCATAAGTAAGACAAATGCTGCAGCTCAGGGTTTAGGTGTTAATCTTACAACATACACTTTTAGTTCAGGTTGTATACAGAATAGTGGGGTTTTACACAGAGGGATTCATAGAGACACCTGAGGCTGGACTTTTAGCCTGTTCATTGAGCATAGCTTACCTAGTTTAGATAATGTGAAGAATATTTCAATGGCTAAAGTTTATTAATTTTAATCTTCCTTTTCAAAGTTGACACAAAAGCTGGCACTGCTAGTTATGTTGGGAAGACTGCTGCATTCCACGTCAATAATAGTTGAATTTCAAACAAGTTTTTTTTCATAGGACATTTCTGAAAGTCAATGAAAAGAGGTTATTTACCCAGTATGCAGGACACATTAACTCTGCAGAGAAAATGCTGTGTCTTGAGTGGTTAGAGGATGTGAATGAGCCACACGCAGAGAGAGAGAGAGAGAGAGAGCGAGAGAGAGTGTGAGAGAGAGAGAGAGAGAGAGAGAGAGAGAGAGAGAGAGAGAGAGAGAGAGAGAGAGAGAGAGAGAGCCCTACTACAGTGACAACCACCTGCATTCATCCACAGAGCATCGAGCTCTATTCCAATGTAGAAAAGTGCCGGCTGTCTTCTCTCAACATAAAGACACTCAAGCAGCCTTTTCAATCAATCCTCCATTTTCTCTGCACCACCTGGGCATGGATGGAGGAGAAAGGCAAATGAAAAGCACTTAGTTCAATCCGTTCCCCAAACACTTATTTATTTAGAATTATACAACAGGTGGGTCTAATCCTGAATGCTGATTGGTTAGGGTAATTTGCTTAATATTTGTAGAAAGCAGGCAGGCCTGAGGGACTGTACATGGTTATTTGGACATGGGTCTTTGTGTCTTTCTGCCTTGGTCAAACACCCTGTCTCTATTGGTCTCTCGGGAACCTGAATAAAAGACAGGGAATTTCTGTTTTAGAGACATTTCCCTTCCTTGAAAGTAGTAATTTGAGGGATACAATTAATCTAGTACTGTAATTGAACATAACAATGGTGAGGTTGCCTGTTTGGTGGTTTATCCAACCCCCTCAGCAATTGTGTTTCTCTTAAATCTTCAATCTGAAGCTCTTGGATGTTCATGGATCTCTCTGTAGCCTGGTTTGTTTCCTCGCTGACTATACACATCTATCTCATAGGAGACAGCTATTGACATACGCTATGCTGTCTGAGATATTGATTACTTACCAGGGGACACATTGCCCCTGTTGACCTCAGACTTCTGGATGTCTCTGTGAAACCTGTATTTCAGAGAACTGCTCACCCAGAAGAAGTGCTATATTTCCTCCAGCTCAGTCACCATCAAACTGGAAAAAACATTTCCTTTGACGTGACAAGCCATTTCAACGTACATAAGTTGCTATTGGGGTATATAATTGTCAAAGCACACAACCTTCCATTTGAGATAATATCTGAACTAAAATACACAAATCAATTTGTGGTTAAAAGGCAAAGCCATAAACTAGCAGTGCTCTGGGTCAAATAAATGTCAGAATACATAATTGTTAGATCCATTAGAATACACAGTTTGAAAACACAACTAAATTAGGGATCTCCTCTGGAAACTCAGGGTCTGAACTGTGCAGCTCCCAGGGAAATTGACCAGCTGCTCACTGTGGCCCTGCAGCTCTGCAACCCTGCCCCCGGTGGAACCTCCATTAAACAACGTGTCGTCCTCAATCCCCAGCCGGCTCCACAGAGTCACAGAGCCACTATGGCCGCCGCAATGCAATCTACTGCCACCGCAGTCAGTTGACCGTGCTGAAACTGGCCCTAACCTCTGTCATAAAAGATTGGAGGCGTGTACGAGGGCCCTCTGTACTCTGATTTAAAGGGTTCTCGAGTGGAAAAGATGGAGAGCGCTGGAGAGATCGGTCATCTTTTGTGAAGGCCATGACTATCGATTTTGAACGGGTCCACTGCATTCATTGTGCGGAGGGTTTAGCAAGTGAATTTTTATTCCCGTAGCTCATAGAAGTGGGCTGACCAGAACTTTTAGATTGAGATACTTGAAATCTGTGCTTGAAATGTTATTCCAGTGCACAGTCATTTCCCGATAGAAGATGCAGCTTCAGCTGTCAGTGTTTCATTTGTTTTGTGGTGATGATGGCCCCCACCGTCCACCCTGTGATTAAAAGGCAATCTGATTGTCAAACTTACGATATCATATGACCTTCTATGACAGGTTGAATTGCCAAATCTTATTGCTTTGACTTTAGTCCCCATGACAACACAGCCGGGTACAGTTAAATCACTGTGGGCGGATACTATTGTACAGAGGGATAGAAACACCTTTGAAATGACTGACAGGCACCCTCATGCCATGGAGAGAATGAAACAAGGTTGCTATTGCTCTAAGGACAAATCAAATCAAATTATATTTATCACATGCGCCGAGTACAACTGGTGTAAACCTTACAGTGAAATGCTTGCTTACGAACCTTTTCCAACGATGCAGTTTAAATGATTATTATATCTTTTTTATAGTAACTAACATAAAAAATAAAAGAATGGAGCTATATAGAGGCAGTAGCAGTAGCAGATCAACAGCTCTGTGAAAAGGAAGGATGTGCCAATTAAATATGTTGTTGCTAAGGGACTCTGTGTCTTGTCCTTCAGCCTAATTTAATTTTGTGTGGAATTAATAACAGTCTTGCTTCATGTTTGTTGTATGGAAAGAGTTGAGACAAAATGTGTTGTGACAAAATATCATGTGCACTGCATCCACAAGACTGCTAATAGGTAGGAACTGATCAAAAAAGGAAGGATCTCTTCCATGAATAACACTTAGAAAGTCTTGTGCTTTCATGCAGGAAATCTGTGCATCAGTCCTTTGAAAAAGGCACGTTTTCATTCGTGAGTGAAGGACTATTGCAATCTCCCTGTTGCAGGAGCCCTCTGTAAGGAAGAAAGGACAGGGGGTGAATAGAAAATGAAAAAGAGAGAAAGAGAGAGTGGAATGTGGTGTTTGAAGGAGAAGAGTTCCAGCCAGGAATTGCTTCATTCCATCTATGTAATTATCCTTGGTTCCATTGCTGGTAGTGATGATGGAGGACTGTGACGCACGCACGCATGCACGCACGCACGCACGCACGCACGCACGCACACACACACACACACACACACACACACACACACACACACACACACACACACACACACACACACACACACACACACACACACACACACACACACACACACACACACACACACACACACACACACACACACACACACACACACACACAGCCAGACAAGTGTTTAGATTTCCAAAACAGCCCTGCCTTTGACCTCCCTCCAACCCACTCTGGGAGCAGGCAGATTACATTGATAGAGGTGTATTGTTTTCATTGATTTGCTATACTTTGCAATATGTCACTCATCTGTGTTTAACTGGGCGCACTGAATGCTGTCCAGGGAGTACAGTGGTGGACCAGTGGCCCTCAGCAACAACACAGCCTGGCTTCAGCTCAATTACCCACAGTTAATTAACAGTCACTCTGCTGTTGGAACTACTGTGAACAAAAGTGACGAATGCACTGTTTATGTACTGTACTGGATGAATGTTAGGACTTATCATAAATGTGGAATTGCTGAAAACATTATATTTCTAAACTATTAAACATAATCGATATGAGGCATTAGTGTACATCAGTGTACATTAGGCTGGAAATTAAATTAGAATCTGTATGTGTGAGGCATACCTATTTGGACAGTATAAGGTCTGTCGGTAATTGTATTGATTTAAAAAGTAAGCATAGCAAGCCATCCTTTTCCCCTACATCCCTTTTTACCTCCTTCCCTTTTTTCATTTTTTTGATTTATTTCACCTTTATTTAACCAGGTAGGCAAGTTGAGAACAAGTTCTCATTTACAATTGCGACCTGGCCAAGATAAAGCAAAGCAGTTCGACACATACAACAACACAGAGTTACACATGGAGTAAA
The DNA here is from genome assembly GCF_029448725.1 of Salvelinus fontinalis. NCBI lineage: Eukaryota > Metazoa > Chordata > Actinopteri > Salmoniformes > Salmonidae > Salvelinus > Salvelinus fontinalis. The sequence goes on from NC_074697.1 coordinate 24,513,098, forward strand.
ACAAACAAACAGTCAATAATACAGTAGAAAAATAAGTATATATACAATGTGAGCAAATGAGGTGAGATAAGGGAGGTAAAGGCCAAAAAAGGCCATGGTGGCGAGTTAAATACAATATAGCAAGTAAAACACTGGAATGGTAGATTTGCAGTGGAAGAATGTGCAAAGTAGAAATAGAAATAATGGGGTGCAAAGGAGCAAAATAAATAAATAAATACAGTAGGGGAAGAGGTAGTTGTTTGGGCTAAATTATAGATGGGCTATGTACAGGTACAGTAATCTGTGAGCTGCTCTGACAGCTGGTGCTTAAAGCTAGTGAGGGAGATAAGTGTTTCCAGTTTCAGAGATTTTTGTAGTTCGTTCCAGTAATTGGCAGCAGAGAACTGGAAGGAGAGGCGGCCAAAGGAGTAATTGGCTTTGGGGGTGACCAGAGAGATATACCTGCTGGAGCGCGTGCTACAGGTGGGTGCTGCTATGGTGACCAGCGAGCTGAGATAAGGGGGGACTTTACCTAGCAGGGTCTTGTAGATTACCTGGAGCCAGTAGGTTTGGCGACAAGTATTAAGCGAGGGCCAGCCAACGAGAGAGGATGGCACTGTGATAGACTGCATCCAATTTATTGAGTAGGGTATTGGAGGCTATTTTGTAAATGACATCGCCGAAGTCAAGGATCGGTAGGATGGTCAGTTTTACGAGGGTATGTTTGGCAGCCTGAGTGAAGGATGCTTTGTTGCAAAATAGGCCAATTCTAGATTTAACTTTGGATTGGAGATGTTTGATGTGAGTCTGGAAGGAGAGTTCACAGTCTAACCAGACACCTAGGTATTTGTAGTTGTCCACATATTCTAAATCAGAACCGTCCAGAGTAGTGATGCTGGACGGGCGGGCAGGTGCAGGCAGCGATCGGTTGAAGAGCATGCATTTAGTTTTACTTGTATTTAAGAGCAGTTGGAGGCCATGGAAGGAGAGTTGTATGGCATTGAAGCTCGTCTGGAGGGTTGTTAACACAGTGTCCAAAGAAGGGCCAGAAGTATACAGAATGGTGTCGTCTGCGTAGAGGTGGATCAGAGACTTACCAGCAGCAAGAGCGACATCATTGATGTATACAGAGAAGAGAGTCGGCCCAAGAGACTGCCAGAGGCCCGGACAACAGGCCCTCCGATTTGACACACTGAACTCTATCAGAGAAGTAGTTGGTGAACCAGGCGAGGCAGTCATTTGAGAAGCCAAGGCTATTGAGTCTGCCGATGAGGATGTGGTGATTGACAGAGTCGAAAGCCTTGGCCAGGTCAAGGAATACGGCTGCACAGGATTGTTTCCTATCGATGGTGGTTAAGCTATCGTTTAGGACCTTGAGCGTGGCTGAGGTGCACCCATGACCAGCTTTGAAACCAGATTGCATAGCGGAGAAGGTGCGGTGGGATTCGAAATGGTCGGTAATCTGTTTGTTGACTTGGCTTTCGAAGACATTAGAAAGGCAGGGCAGGATGGATATAGGTCTGTAGCAGTTTGGGTCTGGAGTGTCCCCCCCTTTGAAGAGGGGGATGATCACAGCTGCTTTCCAATTTTTGGGATCTCAGACGACACGAAAGAGAGGTTGAACAGGTTAGTAATAGGGGTTGCAACAATTTCGCCAGATCATTTTAGAAAGAAAGGGTTCAGATTGTCTAGCCCGGGTGATTTGTAGGGGTCCAGATTTTGCAGCACTTTCAGAACATCAGCTGACTGGATTTGGGAGAAGGAGAATTGGGGAAGGCTTGGGCGAGTTGCTGTGGGGGGTGCAGTGCTGTTGACCGGGGTAGGGGTAGCCAGGTGGAAAGCATGGCCAGCCGTAGAAAAATGCTTATTGAAATTCTCAATTATAGTGGATTTATTGGTGGTGACAGAGTTTCCTATCCTCAGTGCAGCGGGCAGCTGGGAGGAGGTGCTCTTATTCTCCATGGACTTTACAGTGTCCCAGAACTGTTTTGAGTTTGTGTTGCAGGAAGCACATTTCTGTTTGAAAAAGCTAGCCTTGGCTTTTCTAACTGCCTGTGTATATTAGTTTCTAACTTCTCTGAAAAGTTGCATATCACGGGGGCTGTTCGATGCTAATGCAGAACACCACAGGATGTTTTTGTGTTGGTTAAGGGCAGTCAGGTCTGGAGAGAACCAAGGGCTATATCTGTTCCTGGTTCTACATTTCTTGAATGGGGCATGCAGGCATTTAAAAAAAATAACCAGGCATTCTCTACTGACGGGATGAGGTCAATATCCTTCCAGGATACCCGGGCCAGGTCGATTAGAAAGGCCTGCTCACTGAAGTGTTTCAGGGAGCGTTTGACAGTGATGAGTGGAGGTCGTTTAACCGCTGACCCATTATGGATGCAGGCAATGAGGCAGTGATCGCTGAGATCTTGGTTGATAACAGCAGAGGTGTATTTAGAGGGCAAGTTGGTTAGGATGATATCTATGAGGGTGCCCGTGTTTACGGCTTTGGGGTGGTACCTGGTAGGTTCATTGATAATTTGTGTGAAATTGAGGGCATCAAGCTTAGATTGTAGGATGGCTGGGGTGTTAAGCATGTCCCAGTTTAGGTCACCTAGCAGCACGATCTCTGAAGATAGATGGGGGGCAATCAGTTCACATATGGTGTCCAGAGCACAGCTGGGGGCCGAGGGTGGTCTATAGCAGGCGGCAACGGTGAGAGACTTGTTTTTAGAGAGGTGGATTTTTAAAAGTAGAAGTTCAAATTATTTGGGTACAGACTTGGATAGTAGGACAGAACTCGCAGGCTATCTCTGCAGTAGATTGCAACACCGCCCCCTTTGGCCGTTCTATCTTGTCTGAAAATGTTGTAGTTAGGGATGGAGATTTCAGAGTTTTTGGTGGTCTTCCTAAGCCAGGATTCAGGATTCATTCTTTTCATGTATAGCAGCTGGTCCTCTCTGCCCCTTCTCTTCTCTGCCTCCATTACATGACCTCCTCATCTCTCTCCTCTCCCTCCATTACATGACCTCCTCATCTCTCTCTTCTCTCCTCTGCCTACATAACGTGACCTCCCCATCTCCTCTGCCTCCAACACATGACCTCCTCATCTCTCTCTCATCTGCCTCCATTACATGACCTCCTCATCTCTCTCTCCTCTTCCTCCATTACATGACCTCCTCATCTCTCTCTCCTCTCCCTCCATTACATGATCTCCTCATCTCTCGCTCTCCTCTGCCTCCATTACATGATCTACTCATCTCTCTCTCCTCTCCCTCCATTACATGACCCCCTCATCTCTCTCTCCTCTCCCTCCATTACATGACCCCCTCATCTCTTCTCTCCTCTGCCTCCATTACATGACCTCATCTCTCTCTCCTCTCCCTCCATTACATGGCCTCCTCATCTCTCTCTCCTCTCCCTCCATTACATGACCTCCTCATCTCTCGCTCTCCTCTGCCTCCATTACATGATCTACTCATCTCTCTCTCCTCTCCCTCCATTACATGACCCCCTCATCTCTCTCTCCTCTCCCTCCATTACATGACCCCCTCATCTCTCTCTCCTCTGCCTCCATGACCTCCTCATCTCTCTCCTCTCCCTCCATTACATGGCCTCCTCATCTCTCTCTCATCTGCCTCCATTACATGACCTCCTCATCTCTCTCTCCTCTGCCTCCATTACATGATCTACTCATCTCTCTCTCCTCTCCCTCCATTACATGGCCTCCTCATCTCTCTCTCCTCTGCCTCCATTACATGATCTACTCATCTCTCTCTCCTCTGCCTCATTACATGACCTCCTCATCTCTTCCCTTCTCTGCCTCCATTACATGATCTACTCATCTCTCTCTCCTCTGCCTCATTACATGATCTACTCATCTCTCTCTCCTCTGCCTCCATTACATGATCTACTCATCTCTCTCTCCTCTGCCTCCATTACATGATCTACTCATCTCTCTCTCCTCTGCCTCCATTACATGACCTCCTCATCTCTCTCTCCTCTTCCTCCATTACATGACCTCCTCATCTCTCTCTCCTCTCCCTCCATTACATGACCTCCTCATCTCTTCTCTCCTCTGCCTCCATTACATGACCTACTCATCTCTCTCTCATTTACATTACATTTAAGTCATTTAGCAGACGCTCTTATCCAGAGCGACTTACAAATTGGAAAGTTCATACATATTCATCCTGGTCCCCCCGTGGGGAATGAACCCACAACCCTGGCGTTGCAAGCGCCATGCTCTACCAACTCAGCCACACGGGACTCTCCTCTGCCTCATTACATGACCTCCTCATCTCTTCCCTTCTCTGCCTACATTACATTATCTACTCATCTCTCTCTCCTCTGCCTCCATTACATAGCCTCCTCATCTCTCTTTCCTCTGCCTCCATTACATGATCTACTCATCTCTCTCTCCTCTGCCTCATTACATGATCTACTCATCTCGCTCTCCTCTGCCTCCATTACATGATCTACTCATCTCTCTCTCCTCTGCCTCCATTACATGATCTACTCATCTCTCTCTCCTCTGCCTCCATTACATGACCTCCTCATCTCTTCCCTTCTCTGCCTCCATTACATGATCTACTCATCTCTTCCCTTCTCTGCCTCCATTACATGACCTCCTCATCTCTCTCTCCTCTGCCTCCATTACATAGCCTCCTCATCTCTCTCTCCTCTGCCTCCATTACATGATCTACTCATCTCTCTCTCCTCTGCCTCATTACATGATCTACTCATCTCGCTCTCCTCTGCCTCCATTACATGATCTACTCATCTCTCTCTCCTCTGCCTCCATTACATGATCTACTCATCTCTCTCTCCTCTGCCTCCATTACATGACCTCCTCATCTCTTCCCTTCTCTGCCTCCATTACATGATCTACTCATCTCTTCCCTTCTCTGCCTCCATTACATGACCTCCTCATCTCTTCCCTTCTCTGCCTCCATTACATGATCTACTCATCTCTCTCTCCTCTGCCTCATTACATGACCCACTCATCTCGCTCTCCTCTGCCTCCATTACATGATCTACTCATCTCTCTCTCCTCTGCCTCATTACATGACCTCCTCATCTCTATCTCTCTCCTTCTCTCCTCTGCCTCCATTACATGACCTCCTCATCTCTCTCTCCTCTGCCTCCATTACATGATCTACTCATCTCTCTCCTCTCCCTCCATTACATGGCCTCCTCATCTCTCTCTCCTCTGCCTCCATTACATGACCTCCTCATCTCTCTCTCCTCTGCCTCCATTACATGACCTCCTCATCTCTTCCCTTCTCTGCCTCCATTACATTACCTCCTCATCTCTTCCCTTCTCTGCCTCCATTACATGACCTCCTCATCTCTCTCTCCTCTGCCTCCATTACATGACCTCCTCATCTCTCTCTCCTCTGCCTCCATTACATGACCTCCTCATCTCTTCCCTTCTCTGCCTCCATTACATTACCTCCTCATCTCTTCCCTTCTCTGCCTCCATTACATGACCTACTCATCTCTCTCTCCTCTGCCTCCATTACATGACCTCCTCACCTCTCTCTCCTCACATCTCTCTCCACCTCTCTCTCCTCACCTCTCTCTCCTCATCTCTCTCTCCACCTCTCTCTCCTCACCTCTCTCTCCACCTCTCTCTCCTCACCTCTCTCTCCAAATCTATACGGAAAGGCAATTTGGAGCAGCATTAACCGGGACTTGACCTCTGATCCTGCTCCATGTTGTTAAGCATCCTACAGTAAAGTGCTATGCTGTTGTCCAACACACACACACACACACACACACACACACACACACACACACACACACACACACACACACACACACACACACACACACACACACACACACACACACACACACACACACACACACACACACACACACACACACACACACACACACACACACACACATTGACCCTGTGGAGTTCTTCACCTGCCAACCTCACACAGAGACAGGGATTAACCCTTCCCTTGCTGTAAAACTTTTCTCTTTCTTTATTCTGTTTCCCCCTAAAACATGACCTTTTACCTGTTCAACAAGCGCTGACCACTGTATGTAGTTCATGTGATTGGGGTCCAGTTGATACCCCTTTCTTAATAAAATGTTGTGCAATGTCTCTTTGAATTACAGCAGTTATGGTGTGTCTACATTGACAACTACTGTGTAGACGGTAGCTATATAATCATTTAGAAGAGAAAAATAAACCTCAATATGCAATATAAAGTAATTTCTCAAAGCCTAATTTCTCAATGTTCACCTTATTTGAAAGCTGGAGTGTTTTGAAAGCAGTGGTGGAAAAAGTACCCAATTGTCATACTTGAGGAAAAGTAAAGATACCTTAATAGAAAGTTATTCAAGTAAAAGTGAAAGTCCCCCAGTAAAATACTACTTGAGTAAAAGTCTAAAAGTATTTGGTTCTAAAAGTAAAAGTAAATGTAATTGCTGAAATATACTTAAGTATCAAGAGTAAAAGTATAAATACTTTCAAATTCCTTCTATTAAGGAAAGCAGACGGCACCATTGTCTTGTTTTTAAAATGTACACATGCCCAGGGGCCCACTCTAACACTCAGACATCATTTACAAACTAAGCATGTGTGTTTAGTGAGTCTGCCAGATCAGAGGCAGTAGGGATGACCAGTGATGTTCTCTTGATAAGTGCATGTACTGGACCATTTTCCTGTCCTGCTAAGGACATTTATCATGTAACGAGTACTTTTGGGTGTCAGGGTAAATGTATGGAGTAGAAAGTACATTCTTTTCTTCAGGAATGTAGTGAAGTAGAAGTTAAAGTTGTCAAAAACATAAATAGTCAAGTAGAGTACATTCCCCCAAAAACGACTTAAATAGTACTTTGAAGTAGTTTTACTTAATTAAGTACTTTACACAACTGGTTGTAAGATTGTCCCTGCAGTAGTTACCTTCAAAAGCGGTTGCAGTAGGTAAACTGACGGGGGCAAGAAAGTATGTTTAACAGAAAACAAAGTGCGCTGACAATAACCTCTGGGTTTTCACCTTGTTATGAGCTCCAACTGCTTTCACTGATGCTCAGCTATCTTGAGGATTCTTCCTCAGAGAGTTCCCACGCGCGGTAACACATTTTTTTTTAACCAAATGCAATCTTTGTCAGTGAATGCATTAAAGCCACTGAAAAGAGAGAAATGCTTACTCCTTTAATTCAGTGCACTAGCATTGGCCTCAAAATGTCTCGTATATTATTAATGGCCTAGCACTGAATTAAGGTAGAAATGTCAAGAGGAACCACCCATTGCTGGAGCATGTTTTTTTCAGGGTGTTGTTTAGTTTTTAATAAAAGACTACCAGCTTGCTTCAAGCAACTACTAACTGTAAATAAACAAAGCTGTGCTTCAGAATGAGTCACACTGTGTGGTGATTCATAACATTGTGGTGCAAACACATACCATCTATGATTACTCCTCATTAATCTACACTTAGCTACTGACTTTCAATAAATGTCCTAACCTGCTCATCCTGTCCACCATCATGGTAGATGGTACGCCATAGTTGCATCTCGTCATAAGGTGTATAGCAGAGGCCCCAGTCAGCCCTGTGCTGAAGAGAAGGCAACACTGTGTAATAATGACTGTTTTCACACTCAGACCATATGAAGTAGAAACTGCAATTAGCGTGTTTCTCATGGCTCATTGAGTCCATTCTCACTCTGAGGTGGACTCCATGGAAACACAGACTGAATCCACTGAGGTTTGTCTCCAACAGTCCCCATCAGTTCCCCATTAAAGTGTCGTTAAGCCCAGGTCATGCTCACTGTCTCTGTCTTACCTGGTTCACTATGGCTGTTACCACCTACACGTCATGAGGACGATGCCACAGAGAATACAGCAGTATGAGTAAATGTAATTCTTTGCCACGTGGTTTAATGACACTGCCAACACACTGAGGCTGTAGCCAACATCTGACTGACTTTTATACATCTTAGGCCTATATATTTGACACTCAAACCCCTCTATTTGCCCAGAATTCTATGAAGAACACTATGTAGTCTCCTTGAAAAAGATGCATTTGACCTCAATAGGACAACCTGGTATTGTAAGAAATCATATTGTTTCCATGGAGTTTTAGGGTGATGAAATGTAATGGAAAGCAATAGGGAGGTACAACATTGCACAGACTTCAAAGGGAAGTGAAGTTCTGACCCGTGCTTTCAAAGTGATACTGCTGTTATAGGCTCAGACTCTCTCTTTCTCTCTAGCTGTTGCATCTGGTGGTTTTCCAGCTAAACCATGCTCCTTGATCTCAGTTTACAGAGAGGAGTGGAGGAGTGGACTCCTAACAGGAGAGAACCAGGTGGCTGGGAGATCAAAGAATTGCTCTGCCTCAGAACAGAGGTGAGCTGGGGAGGCTGCTGTTTCACTCTGGGTCTGGTCCAGCTGGTGGGCTGGCGAGGCGGGGCTAGCTATGGAGGATGGTGTGTACACATTCATTACAGACACACATCCAGTACTACATGTTTTCTCACCAACTAGGAATACAAATCTAGTTCTGTGTGTTGAAGTCACTGTTGATCCCAGGCCAAGCAGCCTCCTTGCTGTGAGGGAGACTGCCTTCTCTCCTCCTGCTAATTCAATCCGCTCCAGTTGAATGGACTGTGTAGACCGTTCTCTCAGAACATGATTAGTTTCTCCAGCAGAACGAGGGTGGATGAACGCTCTGCTAGGCTGATTCTACCATCACCTTCTGGCATTACATGTTTTCACTGCTTTATTGGTGTGTGAATTTGTTTTGTTCTGTTTCTGTGTTTGTCTTCCTTCTTAGGGGCTTTCACACCAAATTGGTTTGGACCGGTTTTTCCTAAATCTGGCTCATTTTCCTCCTTAGTTCGGTTATATCTCCACTCGGGAGCGCACGAAACAACGCTCCATAGTTCCTTCAGAAAGGATGGTCTCAGTCTGATTCCATTCCTACTGTGGTGCGTTTTCTATTTTTATTTTTATAATACTTTTTTTATTGTCACACACACTGTGTTGTTTTAAAGTGTGAACCATAGTAGTATGGCACCCCTGGAGCAAATTAGAGTTAAGTGCTCTCATGTCTTTGGCTATGCCGGATTAAGTGATATGACATGCTTTTCTATAAAATCATTTCTCTGAATAAATATTACCTGATTAAGCTAATCAGGTAAATGTATTTAACTAGAAAGTCGGGGCACCAGGAAATAATGTTTATAGAGCTGTTGTCTTCCGAATAAACTCTTAAAGACCTAGTAATCTTTTACATCAGTAGCAGTCAATATTTAATCATCACTTTATTCAGTCTCATCTGAAAGTTATAAATTCTTGGTTATCTTCACGAACCCTGGCTAACAAGTTGAATCAGCAATACAAAATTTGGTTTAATTATTTATTTACTAAATACCTAAATAATCAGAATCAGAATCAGAACAGAATTACATCTACACAGAATGGATCATACAATGATTACAAATTATGTCATGAAGGAAAACGTCCCTAGCGGACGGAACAGATATGACGGCTGGTTACACAAAGAATGGGGGTTGGGTTTTTAATGAAAGAGCGGGAAGTCTCTATCGGGCCGTAGGCAGCTATGCTATCGTAAATACAGTATCTTATGCATTCTAAATAACCGCCCATTTGAAAAAGGAAAATGCAATAAATATTTACTCTGAGCTGCGCTTCGGTAGATTGGTCGTATATAGAATGCTGGGTTGTCCAGCATAGATCTCTTGTCCTCTGAAGAATGTCTAGTGGTGAACTGGAGCGTGGTAGAATGGATACTCTGTTCGTCCTCTCCTAGCCCACGTTTACAGCTGTGGTTGCTAACGCAACGGCAAGGAGGTATCACTTCTTTAGTGAATAAGAGTTCAAAGTTCATACCAAGTTGCCATACTTTAAGCTCATGCTATATTCTGGCTGGTATAGTCGAAATTCATCCTTTCGGTGTGTTGATCGTCATCTTCACGTTAAAATTCGATGCTCATTGGTAGATTATTCACCGGCTCGGGTAATCAAACCTTTCGGTTACTGGCCCAACACTCTAAACGCTAGGCTCCCTGCCGCCTTACCAGAACCAGAGCTGCGCAGTATACGGCCTATTGGTTGTCTGAATGCCAGTGTGTGATTAAATGCATGCAGTACCATACCTTAATTTCTCTGAAACATTATGTGAGTAACACTAGCAGCGCATTTATGAGTGCATCTGATGCAGATTAGAGGAGACAAGGGCTATACCGGGGATATAGGCTAATGAATATCTTCTATTCCCGTTGCAGTCAGAACGGCTATTTCCTCCTGCATGTTGTTGGAAGACCAAAGCGAAATTAATATAAGGTTTGGGACACAAGTTATGCTTCATGATAATCATAGATGGATTTAACGTGAGGATATACAAATGACTTGGATGAACACGTGGTTTTGTTTAGGCATTTTAGTTTGTTAATGTGAAACCAACCCGGACCAAATAAAAAAATACAAAGTAACAAATAACCGAACTCAAAGCCATGTGTGAAAATGCTCTTAGCTCTTAGTTACATGGACTGATAAGTAAATGTCCAGAGAAGCATTACATTCTGCCAATCAGCTAATGAACCTACCCTAGCCCATGCATATGAAAGGGGGAGAGGAGTGAGAGGAGAGGAATTGGGAAGGAAAGGAGTGAGGGGAGAGAGGAGGAAGAAGGAGAATGGAGGAGAGGAAAGGAGAAGTAAGGGAGAGAAGAGGAGTTAGGGGAGAGGAGGAGGTGGGAAGAAGAGTCTCCTGTAGATGGGAGAGAAGAGGAGTTAGGGGAGAGGAGGAGGTGGGAAGAAGAGTCTCCTGTAGAGAGGAGAGAAGAGGAGTTAGGGGAGAGGAGGAGGTGGGAAGAAGAGTCTCCTGTAGAGGGGAGAGAAGAGGAGTTAGGGGAGAGGAGGAGGTGGGAAGAAGAGTCTCCTGTAGAGAGGAGAGAAGAGGAGTTAGGGGAGAGGAGGAGGTGGGAAGAAGAGTCTCCTGTAGATGGGAGAGAAGAGGAGTTAGGGGAGAGGAGGAGGTGGGAAGAAGAGTCTCCTGTAGAGAGGAGAGAAGAGGAGCTAGGGGAGAGGAGGAGGTGGGAAGAAGAGTCTCCTGTAGAGGGGAGAGAAGAGGAGTTAGGGGAGAGGAGGAGGTGGGAAGAAGAGTCTCCTGTAGAGGGGAGAGAAGAGGAGCTAGGGGAGAGGAGGAGGTGGGAAGAAGAGTCTCCTGTAGAGGGGAGAGAAGAGGAGCTAGGGGAGAGGAGGAGGTGGAAAGAAGAGTCTCCTGTAGAGGGGAGAGAAGGTGCCCGCTGTGATAAAACAGGAAAGGAACATTCCTTCATTTGTCGAGGTCATTATCTATGTGTAATTATCTATGTTTAACATGCTGTCAGTGGTTTAGGCAGCACTGCTTTCACTCTGCACTTACGCAAAGCTACAGTATTTGTAGGGCACAGGAGTCAACTACTTTTTTAGATTAGCTTCTATTGAAGACTCTGGTTTGAAGAGTTGTTTGTATAGACATCTGGCGTTAGAGTAAGCATTAAGCTCACTATAGACGTTTTGGTTCTGAACCTCTTGTGGTGTTTAGTTTATTTGTGTCTCAGATTGGGACAAGAGTGATGTGAGCCGTATGATCTCAAAGCTCCTGATTCCCACAATAGCAGAATGTGGAGATGGTTTCATAATCAGTTCACTATGATGAGTCCTTGGTTGCACTGTGGTGTTTTAAGCTCTATATGTTTGACCAGTGAAGCAAGTCCAGACTGTGGTTTTCTCACAAATGCTATCTAATTGCTGCATGTTTTCACAGACGTCATTAGACGCAGCAGCCCAAATAAATCATAAAGAACATAATTGGGTTTTAATGTGCGTCTCTGGTTGTTTTTACCCAACGTTGCAAGAGCTTGTTTTTAAATGAGCACTACATGTTAATCAGTAGCATCTTGATTATGATTAGTTGAGCCACAGTAATGGTGCACCCAGTCACGAGTCATTTCATTATTAATTAAGAAACACTTCCAAATTCTCTGGAAAGCAGAAGGATGTTGGGTGATAGCATCAGTTCTCATCACCCTCCCTCCCCTCCCCGACACTTTGATGATGCATATTGAGCCGTCTACTAGGCAGAAGCCAAAACAAAATGAACACCCACATCACAATATCAACACAAGAGGGTGCATCCCCAGATGTATACATTCATTTAAGTGTTTGTATCAAATAATCTATACCAAATGATTAAACCCTATCACATTAACCCTAATAATCAGTTACAATAAAACTCAACAAAAAAATGATCAATGAAGTGTTGCTTTAATTTGTAATTTATATTCCCTTCAAAAGAGCTAGACTAGAGAATAGGCCTACAGCTCAGTCATCTCCAATCTGATTTAGACCACATTTTCTCCAACGTTTTGATTGGTGTCTAATAGCCTAATGCAAATTACATAAATAAAACGGATTCTTCCTGGAGATGTCAGGAGCTCCAATATTAATACGAGGGAGACAGGGAGGGAAACCTCTCTTTGCTCCAGGCAAATATAACTCTCTTATAACGTGCTCATACTGTACAGTGATATTGATTAGTCCAGTCAAACACATTAGCAGTGATAGAGGATTGCTGTATCTTCGGTCTCTACCTGTCATGGGGAACCAGCTCTGTGTCAGTCAGTCTATAGGGACCAGACTTCTCTGCATCAGTATCTACGTCTCTACTTCCGATGGGTTGTTAGATAGAAACCTTGACTCCAAGGACTAACGTTGGCTCTTCTGTTAGTTTGGGAGCTTTAAGTCCCAGCTGTAGGGAATCCAGCCCTGAACACGAGCCAACATGTACACGAAGTATACTGAGTGTGTGTACTACAGTGTGTGTGTATGTGTGTCTGTACAGTGTGTGTGTGTGTGTGTGGGCAAAGTTATTGACTATTTTCAACGTCTTCCAGGTTTATGGGTACAGATGGGAGGCTCTTTGACACTGAGCCATCACTCACTCACCGTTCCTTGGAAAGCTTTCCATTAGGCTGCGGTACGGTGGTGAAATCCCCTCTCCCCTCCGCTGGCATGTTAGTTCAATCTGCTCTCTTGCTCAAGGTCAGGCCATTTCATTGGCCTCCCGAGAGCGGGCCTTGACAGCTGATCAGGAAGTGTATTGACACACAGGCACATAGCCAGGTTGAAGAAGAGAGCAGAGCAGAGCAGGTGTCTATAGCTCCAGTACAGGCAGATCTGATCTGTGGTCCATTTCCTCCAGGGGTCATGTGCTTTACGGCTTTGACTACCTGCCCCATCTATAATGTTGCCCCCTCGGGTCTTCTTTTCCCAATCTCATCGCTGGCTGCCTCTACATCTCTACATCTGTGAGGAAGGCCTGCAGGGGTAGAACTGAGGTCACGGGAGGCTCTCTCTACTGGACTATAGGTGTGAGGTTGAGTATTTCCTTAGGGAATGGTGGCCTTGCTAAACCCCACATGCCTCCAGGGATCTGGTGGGGTCGCTGGGCGGTATTCATAACATTTAAAGGGCTCCGTGGCTTCTGCCTCTGTCCCGATGTGGCTGGCCTCCTCCTGGAGAGACCAATGCTACACACTCCTCCTGGAGAGACCAATGCTACACACTCCTCCTGGAGAGACCAATGCTACATAGTCCTCCTGGAGAGACCAATGCTACATACTCCTCCTGGAGAGACCAATGCTACATAGTCCTCCTGGAGAGACCAATGCTACACACTCCTCCTGGAGAGACCAATGCTACACACTCCTCCTGGAGAGACCAATGCTACACACTCCTCCTGGAGAGACCAATGCTACACACTCCTCCTGGAGAGACCAATGCTACATAGTCCTCCTGGAGAGACCAATGCTACACACTCCTCCTGGAGAGACCAATGCTACATACTCCTCCTGGAGAGACCAATGCTACATACTCCTCCTGGAGAGACCAATGCTACATAGTCCTCCTGGAGAGACCAATGCTACATAGTCCTCCTGGAGAGACCAATGCTACACACTCCTCCTGGAGAGACCAATGCTACACACTCCTCCTGGAGAGACCAATGCTACACACTCCTCCTGGAGAGACCAATGCTACACACTCCTCCTGGAGAGACCAATGCTACATACTCCTCCTGGAGAGACCAATGCTACATACTCCTCCTGGAGAGACCAATGCTACATACTCCTCCTGGAGAGACCAATGCTACATACTCCTCCTGGAGAGACCAATGCTACACACTCCTCCTGGAGAGACCAATGCTACATACTCCTCCTGGAGAGACCAATGCTACATGCTTGGCTCCACACACTCTTTAATTAAGGGAAGTCATTGCACTGCAGACAGATCTAGAGGACTTTTCGTAATGCAGACAGATATAGAGGGATTTACATGATGCAGACAGATATAGAAGGCTTTACGTAATGCAGACAGATCTAGAGGACTTTACGTAATGCAGAAAGATCTAGAGGACTTTACGTAATGCAGACAGATATAGAGGACTTTACGTAATGCAGACAGATATAGAGGACTTTACGTAATGCAGAGAGATCTAGAGGACTTTACGTGATGCAGACAGATCTAGAGGGCTTTACGTAATGCAGACAGATCTCGAGGACTTTACGTAATGCAGACATATCTAGAGGACTTTACGTAATGCAGACAGATCTAGAGGGCTTTACGTAATGCAGACAGATCTAGAGGACTTTACGTAATGCAGACAGATCTAGAGGACTTTACGTAACTCAGACAGATCTAGAGGACTTTACGTAATGCAGAGAGATCTAGAGGACTTTACGTAATGCAGACAGATATAGGGGGCTTTACGTAATGCAGACAGATCTAGAGGGCTTTACATAATGCAGACAGATATCGAGGACTTTACGTAATGCAGACAGATCTAGAGGACTTTACGTAATGCAGACAGATCTAGAGGGCTTTACGTAATGCAGACAGATCTAGAGGACTTTACGTAATGCAGACAGATCTAGAGGACTTTACATAAGTGCCTTAAACACAGCTCAATAGTGATTAGCCCTACCGTCTTTCACCTAGAGCTGTCTTTGGACATGAATAACCCTGTAAACGATGTGTGTGTGTGTGCGTGTATGTGTGTGAGTGTGTGCAGTGGTGTAAAGTACTCAAGTAAAAATACTTAAGTAATTCTTAAGTTGTTTTTTGGGGTGTCTGTACTTTACTATTTACTTTACTTACTTTTACTTTCCAATATTACAAAATAAAATATTGTACTTTTTACATTTTCCCTGACACTCAAAAGTACTCATTACATTTTGAATACAATTCACACACTTATCAAGAGAATATCCCTGGTCATCTCTTCTGCCTCTAATCTGGTGGACTCACTAAACACAAATGTGTTGTATGTAAATTTTTGTCTGAGTGTTGGAGTGTGCCCTTAGCTATTCGTAAAAAAAATAAAAATAAAATTGTGTTGTATGGTTTGCTTAAGATAAGGAATTTGAAATGATTTATATACTTATATTCTTAAGTATATTTGACTAATTTCATGTACTTTTGATACTTAAGTATATTTAAAACCTAATACTTTTAGACTTTTACTCAGGTATGCGTGACTTTCACTTTTACTTGAGTCATTTTCTGCCTGCGGTTATGGAACCGCATTTTCTGCCTGTGGTTATGGAACTGCATTTTCTGCCTGCGGTTATGAAACCACATTTTCTGCCTGCGGTTATGGAACCCCTACCTGTCCCAGACCTGCTGTTTTCAACTCTTAATTATCGGCTATGAAAAGCAAACTGACATTTATTCCTGATTATTATTTGACCATGCTTGTCATTTATGAACATCTTGAACATCTTGGCCATGTTCTGTTATAATCTCCACCCGGCACAGCCAGAAGAGGACTGGCCACCCCTCATAGCCTGGTTCCTCTCTAGGTTTCTTCCTAGGTTTTGGCCTTTCTAGGGAGTTTTTCCTAGCCACCGTGCTTCTACACCTGCATTGCTTGCTGTTTGGGGTTTTAGGCTGGGTTTCTGTACAGCACTTTGAGATATTAGCTGATGTACGAAGGGCTATATAAAATAAAATAAACTTGATTTTAAATTAAGATATCTTGACTTTTACTCAAGTATGACAATTGGGTACTTTTTCCACCACTGTGTGTGCGAGTGGCTTTCAATGATAGAAATCAGAGGAAGCTTAGGAAGAAAGAAGGAAGAGCCTCTGGGACCTGTCTGAGACGTGATAAATAATTGTTTGTGGAAAGGCCTTGGCGAGTGGCGTGAGGCATGGAGGGAGGGTGGTGGTAAGGGGGTGGATAGCGGGGCAGCCTATTGAAATGTCAGCAGGATTATGTATTGGTGGCAGCCTAGAGGCCATGGAGCACAGCTAGCTCTTCAGGAGCAGTTTACTACCACTCATCTGGCTGTGAGGAGGAAAGGTCAGCAACACAGGGAGGGAGCTCTGCCTCCTCCTCCATCTCCTTGCTAACTCCTTATTCCTTCTGAGGAACACATCACTGCCCATGTGTGAATATTTAAATTCCTCATTACTTTGGAATGATTACTTTAGCATTCACGCCATCTGAATACATATGAGTTCCAGGTTTGGGGATGTTAGTTCAGGCGGATTCTTTAAATTCATAAAATGCACCCCCTATTAAAACATATGACTTCCAGGTTTGGGCTGATTTGTATTCAGGCAGAGCAGGAGAGGCTTGGTGATTTCCAGGCATGCTAAGCAGACAGGCCCAGGATGAGGAAGAGTGCTCTCAGAACAGTAGAATGAGATGATGATGTTCCACTGGAGAGGACGCGCTCAAGCCATGGAATGATTAGCACGGCCAAGTACAGCAGAGGCTCAATAAGTTACTGCTCAGTGAAGCACGCAAAGGTTATTTTCAGGCTGGTCTTACGGCTGCATACTGTACATCATGGGCCAATTTACGAACTGTTTGCACCTGTACAATGTCTGCTTTTTTCAGAGAGGACTGAAGAGAAAAAACAAAGAGAAAACTTGACACTTTTTCCGTTATTTCAGTTGCACCCTTTCCTTGTAATCTTCATCAGACCTAAACCATTTTGACTGCAAGTCTCCCTTGGTCTTGTAACAACGACTGGGGACCTATCCATCTGACACTGAAGCACGATCCAGCTTTTCTTCTCTAGTTTGTGTCATCCTGTTTTTTCTGCTTGAACAGCAGCAGCTAGTGTCTTAAATATAACTGGTCATTATCATTCAGGTCTTAACCATGGGGATGTGGAGGGGATTTGCAGTATCTGGTCCCGGATGACAACGGTGAAATCCCATTAAACCTCCTGTACTTCCTGAGACAAAATACTCTCCTTCCTAACCGCTTTCCTTTCCGTTTGGACTTGATATCAGCTTCCCGGATCCCGCTGCTGCTGTGGAGAGATACTTTGCTGTTGACATTCTGCTCTATTTCCATGCTCTCGTCTTCCGTTTGAACAGTGTCATAGTAATGATCTGATTCAGCACAAACATCTTTCATCACATCATAGATCTCAGGGACGGCATCTTCTGTCTGCAAAATAGTCCCAAAAATCTACTAAAAGATCCAACACTGTTCTCTGATTTAAAGTTGTCTTGCCATAAATGTCACTTTAACGGGCAGTATTTGTCTCTCTCCTACCTGACCACCACAGGGTTCATGCTAGCTAATGCTATAGATCCCATTTTTGCCCAAGGGAGGGTAGATTTACTCACTTCACTTTTAACCTTTTAGCTGTTTAGTTTAGCAAAGGTAAGGAGCAATTCTGAGTATAAATATTACAGATTTATACACCACTGCCACCCACCATATTGGGTTAGTACGGAAACTGGCACCCAATCTTAAGAGAAACACTTGCTCAGTTGTCAGCTGTTTTCCCCCAAGCTATCCTCCAGTGTTTCATGAAGATATTAAGGTACGGTGTGGGAAGTGAGATTCTGATGAGTACTACTACCTACAGTCACTTTTAAATAGTACAGATCACAGGCTTGAGGGAATTTGTACATCAGCCTTCCCTCTCTGTTTTATCTCTGGCAGTTTTGTGTCGGCAGCATCAGTTTTTCAGATAAATCCTGCAATGTCCTGGATAAACATCTGAAGAGAAGCTTTGGAGTTCTAATTAGAATAGCGCAGTGAGCTACAGGCTAAGGGCCAGACAGACATATTTCCTGCTTTCTTCTTCTGGAGTTGGACACCTCAAACAACAGCAGTTATCTTGTCGGCTACTGGCTGCAATACACCGTTTTGATCTTAAATGGTGCTCCAACAAAAGAGTGAAACGGCTAGTTATGTGAAAACGACACCTTCCTGTACCTGTGGTTCTACCATTAAGAATGATTGTCAGGATTGAGAGAGCCACAACTCCAGATAGTCTATCTGACAGTGTCTGGCTTCACATCTCTGTAGATAAAGCCTGTGGTACCTTCTCCCAATGATCTGATCCCACAGTAAATACAGCTACATACTACAGTGTACCAAATCTAACCTGATGTTCATGTCTGGCTCTGGAAGGCTGGGAGTTTTTGCTGCTCTGAGAAAATAGTGCTACCAGTAGTAAGCTACCTATGCAGAATTTTTGTCCTTCAAAAGTCACATTGAAGGATGAAGTTGAAATTACATTTGATTAAGCTGTAAGCTGTTTTTCAAATCCATTCTTTGGAGTAGATATTCACGAGTATTGCAGTGCTTCGAATAATACTTTCCATATCTCCATGTCACTGTGGCCGTAGGCTGTTGACAGAGTTTCTGATAAACAGATGAGCTTCTCTCTGTGCTCGCAGTAAACCTTTGAGTTTAGCTCTATCTGTTAAAGGTCAGTGTTTCTGTGAACAGAGTAACAGGCTGCAGAGGCTGATTACAATCTGGCTGACAGTACTCATAACTCTACAACACACACATACACACTCCTCTTTCTCTCAACTCCTCCACTCAGCACAGGAAGAACCCACTCACGCTACCTCACAGAAGAGCTGAGGAGAGAGGGAGAAAAGTGGATGGATTGAGTGGCAAGAGGAGGGCCAAGATAGATAGGCAAAAAGGATCGTAGGAAGAAATGAAATCGAAAAGGAATTGAAAGACAGGAATTAGACACTGTGAGCTTTGGAGGAGGGGGTGGAGTGGTGGATGCATCTGTGGCTAGTCTACACATCAGGAGAAACCAAACTGAAGCTGGAGTGGTTGTGAATAAGAGAGGGAGAGATGAGAGAGGGTGTAGGAACAACAGTTAGTGAACAGCATGGGAGAGCCCGGAGGCTGCAAATGAGTAAGGATGTGAGGAGTACTCAGCTCTGAGTGGACCCTGTAAGGATGCGAGGAGTACTCAGCTCTGAGTGGACCCTGTAAGGATGTGAGGAGTACTCAGCTCTGAGAGGATCCTATAAGGATGTGAGGAGTAATCAGCTCTGAGAGGACCCTGTAAGGATATGAGGAGTACTCAGCTCTGAGTGGACCCTGTAAGGATGCGAGGAGTACTCAGCTCTGACTGGACCCTGTAAGGATGTGAGGAGTACTCAGCTCTGAGTGGACACTGGAAGGATGTGAGGAGTACTCAGCTCTGAGTGGACCCTGTAAGGATGCGAGGAGTACTCAGCTCTGAGTGGACCCTGTAAGGATATGAGGAGTACTCAGCTCTGAGAGGATCCTATAAGGATGTGAGGAGTACTCAGCTCTGAGAGGACCCTGTAAGGATATGAGGAGTACTCAGCTCTGATAGGACCCTGTAAGGATGTGAGGAGTACTCAGCTCTGAGTGGACCTTGTAAGGATGTGAGGAGTACTCAGCTCTGAGTGGACACTGGAAGGATGTGAGGAGTACTCAGCTCTGACTGGACCCTGTAAGGATATGAGGAGTACTCAGCTCTGAGTGGACACTGGAAGGATGTGAGGAGTACTCAGCTCTGACTGGACCCTGTAAGGATATGAGGAGTACTCAGCTCTGAGTGGACCCTGTAAGGATGTGAGGAGTACTCAGCTCTGATAGGACCCTGTAAGGATGTGAGGAGTACTCAGCTCTGATAGGACCCTGTAAGAATGTGAGGAGTACTCAGCTCTGATAGGACCCTGTAAGGATGTGAGGAGTACTCAGCTCTGAAACACTGACCTGTGTGTCTTTTTATGTGTGTGTCTTTCATTTCGCTCTGTTTACTAAAAAGAGAGCACAAATTACAAAAATGTGAAAACATTTTGTCATGAGAAGTCTTCTTGCATTTTCTTCAAGTTCACAGTTTGTAGTAAAGCACTGTATGCCTACTTTAACCAGCCTCTGTGTGATATTCTGTGGTTTATCAGGATGTGTTCGATCCTGTAATGTTGGGGCTCTATTCAGTCTGTATCGCTGAAGCGCTATAGATCGCGCAATAGAAATGTAAAGGTAATGTTCGAGTGAGCCGACAAGCAGAGAGCTCTTAGCGCAGCGAGCTGTCCATAATGCTTTATATGTGGAGTTAGTCTCTGGCTGGGCAACTGATCCTGTAAACCAGAGGACTGATTAGCTGCTACATGGAGCACAGGGCAGCTAGCCTCTTTATCTTGTTGTTCCATTGGGCCGCGTGGGGAGGGAGAGGAGTAAGGATGAGGGATGGTCTTGTTGTGCAGCAGGATCCTGCCTGTTGGGGAGTGTCTACAACCCATGGATGTCACCTAAGGGCCTGCAACTCAGACCCAGACTACGCCTACTCCTAGACTAAAATACATCTAATTTTAAAGTGCTTTTGAGACCGTTATTATGCTTCATCTGGGTCCAGGAAACCAGCCCCTAAAATGTTTCTTTTGTGGTGAGATTCCAGTCGGCTGAATCCTCAGTCTGCCTTCAACAATGATGTCTGCAATGTCCTCCCACTAGGGCTATAGACCGCACTTAGCAACATAATGGACTTCTCCATACTGTGATGGCAGATCTGCTCCCACCAGACGTATTACCTGCGTGTTATATTCTTTAGACCATTACTGCAGTCTTGTCACTAGGCTTATTATTCAAGGTGCAGGCTTTTGAAAGCGCTGTCAAATTGTGAAAATATTAGATTCAGTGCCTTTGTCAAAAGACCTCTCCTTAATATGAGTGTCAAACTGAAGCCTTTGTTTGAACCAGGCAGGTAGAGATGTGCAGTCCTCAGATGACAGAAAAGGAAGGTGTTTAAAGTACCTGTCTCTGTTTGACTTTAACTAATGGAAAAGCCTGACTGACCCAGAGACCTTGAACTGGATATCAGTGACAGTCTATTAAAGAGGAAATGGCAAGGATTCTGCTTTTATATTCTCCTTCTCATATTCTCATATATTATTCTCATTCATGAGCTCATATGTTGGAGTGAATGTAGGAGCCCCCATCCTGCCCTCATATCCGGCAGCAGAACTGGATTGACTGAGTTTGTTAGGGTTGTGTTTTTCTCTCCAGTGTAGACAAATCCAACAGTTTTTTTTATCAGTTTCACATCACTCAAGGGCAATCCCGGTCAGTCTGTCTCCCAAATCAATCAGTTTATCAGCTCACTTGCCTCCCAGATCTCTTCTCCTTTAGGCTGGAGAGATCTGGAGAGATCTGGAGAGATCTGGAGAGATCTGTTGAGATCTCCACTCCACCTCAGAAAGTTTGATCTCCATCACAAGTATCGCTGTTCCCATGTTCTCCACATGACTGATCTATCCATTTTATTGATCCTTTATTCATACAGGGGATCCCATTGAGATTGCTTGTGTTTAAAATAAAAAAAATGTTATTTGTCACATGCTTGGTAAACAACATTAAAAGTGAAATGCTTACTTGTGGGCCCTTCCCAACAATGCAGAGAGAAAGCAAATAGAGAAATAATAGAAAATTAATAACACATAATAATACATACACAATGAGTAACGGTAACTTGGCTCCATACACATGGTACCAGTACCAAGTTGATTTGTGCCGGGGTACAAGGTAATTGAGGTAGATATCTAATAATAGAGTGACTAGGTAACAGGATAGATAACAAACAGTAGCAGCAGCGTATGTGAGTCAGAGTTAGTACAAAAAGGGTCAATGCAGATAGTTAAATAGTTAACCAATAGCTACACGGACTAACTATTTAGCAGTTGAATGACTTGGGGGTAGAATTGTTCAGAGTCCTGTTGGTTCCAGATTTGGTGCATCGGTATTGCTTGTCGTTTGGAAGCAGAGAGAACAGTCTATGGGAACAGTCTATGACTTGGATGGCTGGAGTTTTTGACCATTTTTAGTGCCTTCCTCTGATACCGCCTGGTATAGAGGTCCTGGATGGCAGGGAGCTCGGCCCCAGTGATGTACTGGGCTGTATGCACTACCCTCTGGGCTGTCTGCACTACTAGCCTTGCAGTTGGATGCCAAGCAGTTGCCATACCAAGCGGTGATGAAGCCAGTCAAGATGCTCTCAATGGTGCAGCTGTATAATTTTTGGTGGATCTGAGGTCCCATGCCTTTTCAGGGGAAAGAATTGTTGTCGTGCCCTCCTCATGACTGTGTTGATGTGTTTGGATCATGATAGATCCTTAGTGATGTGGACACAGAGGAACATGGTGTTTAAATGTGAGTGTGTCAGTTTCAGTGAGTTTAGGGGGTACAGTATGTTGTGGTACTATAGGAGAAATAGGAGCCTGATGGAACATCTCTGAGGACGTGCACCACCTGCACCTGCACAGCCATCACCCAGCTGCAAATAAACAGCTGCAAGCCACTATCACCGCCATGCACAAACAAGCTTATTGAATTAAGGCTAAAAGCCGCCCGGCCTGCAAGCTCCATAATTATAAGCCAAGAGTAATCAGAGGAGAATAATTTATGCTTTCTTAGAGCCAGAAACTAAAGTTGGGTGGCTGAAGTGGTTGCTTGCTGTTGTCACAACAGACCCACTGGCCACTGACGTCAGTTCAACGTCTAGTTTTGATTTACAATTGGTTGAGTTGTCAATTAACGTGAATTCAAAGTGAAATCAACAAAAAATGCCATAATGTCTTTGTATTTAGGTTAAAAGTTGGATGAAAATAATAATAATGCCCATACGTTGATGACTTTTTGCAAAGCCAATCAGTTTTCCACATTGATTCAAGGTCATCACGTCGATTATTTTGGTTGAAATGACGTGGAAACAATGTTGATTCAACCAGTTTTTGGAATCATGCTATGCTGCAATGGGTAGATAGCTAGGTGCTAAAACAGCAGCAATCTGGAATCTGGAATCTTGACGTTTGCTAATTTTCCAAATCAAACATTTGTCCCATTACAATTGCAAATGATTATTTAGAGATGTTTCTCTGTGCTAGTTCATTCAATAGCACATGGCAACATTGGAGAATGCTCCCCCAGCATGTACAGTTATGGTATACAGTCTATCCCTCATCCCTCTGTCGATGAAGGTGTCACGCCTGCTCCCGCTCTTCCTCCCCCTCTCCCAGCCTGCTTGCCCAGCGCCCATGTCTCGGGACGCTGGGTGGTGCCCCTAGAGGGGGGGGGGGGGGGGGGGGGTACTGTCATGCCTGGCTCCCTAGGATTACGCAATCAAGCCACCATCAGTACGCACACCTGCCTTTCCCCATCACGCGCATCAGCTCTCATTGGACTCAGCTGAACTCTATTACTTGTGTTATTGCCTTCCCTATATCTGTCTGCTCCGTATCTTTGTTCCCTGCTTCGGGATTGATGTTTGTCATATGTCCTTGTTTACCCGTGTGCTGACGCTGTTCCTGTCGCGTTCTATGTCTGTTCCTGATTAAATGTTTGGCTCCCTGTACCTGCTTCTCATGTCCGGCGTCACTCCTTACAGAAGGTGGGTATTTGTTTTGGAAGATGAGGAGCTTGAGGGGGCAGGCAGGAGTGGTTGTGTGCCCATCTGTGATTTAATCACTGTGTGTGTGTCTGGTCTCAGTTATCTAGATGTGTCAGACAGACAGACAGGTGGTGGTGGTGCTGTGGCCTGTCTGTCTGGCAGGCTGCTCTGATAAGACTGCCACATCTGTCTGGCACAGGATGCTATCACACAACACACAGTTTGATCCCAACATAGATGTTATCCTACCAGATCACAGGGCTCCTTCTCTCTTGTGATCCTGTAAAGGACACAAACAATGAGAGAGCAAGAGAGAGAGAGAACGAGCGAGTGAAAGTGAGTGAGACAGAAAGAGAGAGACAGCGAGAGAAACAGTGAGCACACAGATCCTGTGTTGTGAAACAAATTAGCCTTGACAATTGTATTTAATGGCATACTTTCTGTGGGAATGGCTCCATTTACAGGGACACTAGTTCTGGAGCCTCAACGAATGTGAACAGTGCAGTGCATGGTTGGTCGGCAGAGCCAGTGGATGTGTTAATTCATTTGGTTCACTGTAACAGCCCTCTGCTCTGAGACTATAGGCCTACAGTAAACATCTGAAAGCAAGCTTTTTATCAGATTGAACAAAGAACAATAGTGTGTTTAGATCCCCAACAGATCAGTGTTGAATCCTTCCAATTGGTATTGCAGAGCTCTCTAGTCTACACCCACTGGTGAAGTCGATATTTTGCCATGTCAAATCTTCAGTAAAAGCCACAGTTCTATTTCAGTCTCCCTCAGTCACTCTGCCCTCAACAATGATACCTGCTGTATACACTGAATTATTTATTTCAATATGACAAGTGGTGAAATACAATTCAATTGATTTGAACTGGGCCTTTGGTTGCAATATCTTATTTACCATATAGGATTCATAATTTAACATAAGCCATGATTCATATTGCATATAACTTTCTGTTTTCAGCTTTCTGTTGGAACTGTGAATCATATATATAAAACATGTATAATGAAAACATTTTGTGGTATCGTACATCGCCCACATTAATGCAAAACTGCTGGGTGCATTCAGGGTCAGCCTGAGAGTGTTCTGCTCTGCAGACCTGTCCGTAGCCCGGGGCTTTGAGTTCTGTGTCTACTGCCTTCCCTCCCTCTGTCCTTGTCCATTGAATCTCATTCTGCTTTTTATGCTGATATGCAGAAAGCTTTGGTGGTGGAATTTGAAAGTCATTATCAGCATCTAATACTTCCCTTTTTATTTAGATCCAATTCTAACTTTTCTAATCACGAAAACCCCCATAGAATATAGCCCCTAGACAAACAGACTGCAATGTTTATTATTTTTCTAATGTTTTATCCCTTAAGTCAACTTTCCTCTCACACTCCCATGATTACAGCTTGCACTTGGGAAATCAAGAAATAATCTTGCACTCAGGCAAGTCAGACAAACCACAAGAAATAACACAGGTGACTTGACTGCCTATTTTCCTGTTGAGTGCTCTCACAGTGGACAGACACCACGTTTAGTTCATTAGTCATTCCTAGCCACATGGTTTCCTCTAGGTCTGCCCCCTGTGTCAGACAGATCCTTGATGCCTTCTCTGTTTCACACCACACATCTGCTAGTCCGCCTCATTGCTCACAAGGCCTGAACGTCTACCAACACCACATCTCAGTAGGTCCTGCCATGTTGTGCTTACTGGGCCACGATCAAAGGTGAAATAGATTGACACGATAAGCCCTCATATTTTCTAAGCAACTTTACACACTGAAGGCTGGTTGACAGATTAGACATATCACAGGTATAGATATAGGATCTTCATTGGATCACCCTGTTGTTGCAGGAAATTCCTTGCAAACTGTAACATCTGCTTCCAACTCACACTCTCAGACACATAGATCCCCTGAACGCAGCTCTCTCTAGATCCCAATCACCTGAATTCTGATCACCTGCTCACACACCTGTATGTCATTATCACACACTATTTAGTTCAGTTCTTTGCACCCCATCACTCTGAGGTATTGTTTGTTTTGTGACACACTTCTGCTTGGAGCACTGGGGTCACTGTCATGTTGTCCTCCAGTGGATGATAGTTTTTACCTTTCCCTTTCCTGTTATCAACATATTGCCTGATCTCCAGGATGACGTTACTAGCCTTTTCCCTGCCTGTACTGTTGCCTTTTTGGATACCCTGTGTATGACCTTCTGCCTGCCCCTGGACCCAGCTACCTGCCTCCTCCTGTGGCCCTTTACAAATCAACACCTCCTGCGCCCTGTGCTTGAAACCAGCTCTCTGCCTCCTCTTGTGTTCATTACTTGCGATTAAAAGTATTTGTATTTGCGTTAAAAAAGCCACTTAAAAATGTCAGGCTTGATTTGCCCTAACAAGAAATCTATCAACCCCTACAAAAAAAGTCCATTAATTATAATGCACACAATAATTCACATTTCCTGTTGCTGCAGGATCATTTTACTGCTGTGAGAAACTGTTCAAATGAAGATCCTACATCCTATGTGTATGGCGCGTACTGTAAGGTATCTTACAGACATCAGTAGAGCTAGTGTAGTGCGCCCGCTAAAGGGTAATATATGGTCATGTTAACTGCACTAAGGAGATTTAACCTGCCAGATTGTAACTCATTAAAACCATGTTTTTCCTCTGTCTCTCCTCTCTGTCTTTACTTCACTTCCCTTATTCTTATTTGTTACTTTCACCATCCCTCCTCGTGTCCAGACTCTGCTCTATCTATTTCCCCCCTCTCTCACCCTCATTTGTGCTGTGATCTGAGACCTCTCTCAACCTGTTGGAATAGAGGCCCATCTCTAGGCTCATCTTGCTCTGCCTGAAAGCAGTAAACTCTCATGTTTGCGTCTGTTAGTACACTGAAGACAGGCAGCCACGTGGAACACCACTACACCAGTGACACTAGAGTCGGCTCCAAGGGTTTTGAAGCAGCACGCTCCACCCAGAGAACAATGTTATTCCTGTTTACGCTATTCTGTCATATATTGATATCAAATCAAACTTTATTTGCCACATGCGCCGAATACAACAAGTGTAGACTTTACCGCGAAATGCTTACTTACAAGCCCTTAACCAACAGTGCAATTCAAGAAGAAGAAAATATTGACCAAGTAGACTAAAATAAAAAGTAACACAATAAGAATAACAATAATGAGGCTACAGTATATACAGGAGGCACCGGTACTCAGTCAGTGTGCAGGGGTACAGGCTAGCTGAGGTAATCTGTACATATAGGTGAGGGCGAAGTGACTATGCATAGGTAACAAACAAACAGCGAGTAGCAGTAGTGTACAAGGGGGGGGTGTCAATGTAAATTGTTCGGTGGCAATTTTTAGGAATTGTTCAGCAGTCTAATGACTTGGGGCTAGAAGCTGTTGAGGAGCCTTTTGGTCTTAGACTTGGCGCTCCGGTACCGCTTGCCGTGCGGTAGCAGAGAAAAGTCTATAACTTGGGTGACTGGAGTCTCTGACAACTTTATGGTCTTTCCTCTGACACCGCCTATTATATAGGTGCTCTATGGCAGGAAGCTTGGCCCCAATGATGTACTGGGCCATTTGCACTACCCTCTGTAACGCCTTATGGTCAGATGCCGAGCAGTTGCCATACCAGGCAATGATGCAACCGGTCAGGATGCTCTCGATGGTGCAGCTGTAGAACTTTTTGAAGTTCTGGGGACCCATGACAAATCTTTTCAGTCTCCTGAGGGGGAAAGGTTTTGTCGTGCCCTCTTCACGACTGTCTTGGTATGTTTGGAACATAGTAGTTTGTTGGTGATATGGACACCAAGGAACTTGAAACTCTCGACCCACTCCACTGCAGCCCCGTCGATGTTAATGGGGGCCTGTTCGGCCCGCCTTTTCCTGTAGTCCACGATCAGCTCCTTTGTCTTGCTCAAAATGTGTTGTCCTGGCACCACACTGACAGTTCTCTGACCTCCTCCCTATAGGCCGTCTTATTGTTGTCGGTGATCAGGCCTACCACTGTTGTGTCGTCAGCAAACTTAATGAGTCGTGGGTGAACAGGGAATATACAGGAGGGGACTAAGTACACACCCCTGAGGGGCCTCAGTGTTAAGCGTGGCAGACGTATTGTTGCCTACTCTTCCCACCTGGGGGTGGCCCGTCAGGAAGTCCAGGATCCAGTTGCGGAGGGAGGGGAGAGTCCTTAGCTTAGTGATGAGCTTTGTGGGCATTATAGTGTTGAACGCTGAGCTGTAGTTTATGAACAGCATTCTCACATAGGTGTTCCTTTTGTCCAGGTGAGAAAGGGCGGTGTGGAGTGCGATTGAGATTGCGTCATCTGTGGATCTGTTGGGGCGGTATGCAATTTAGTGGTTATGCTGTGTCTTTTCTGTCTTGAAATGTGAGAAATTGATGTGTACTTTTGACAGGTAACCTTAATGTTATTCAATGATAATTCCCACATTTTTGGGGGGGATGATGCCTATCTTAATTATTTCCACTACTATTGGCACCACATACCCCAAACTAAAGTAGGGCCGTAAGGTGAGGAGAGGGTCAACAGTGAGATCTGTTTATTACTCTTGTCAGAGCCCAGTCCAAAGCTGCATGGTAGTGATGGAGGTGGTGTTGTGTCTGGTGAGGCTGTGATCCTGTCTGTGGGTATGGTGTAGAGTGGCTGTGGTAATCTGGCAGGTGATCCATCAGGGGGCTGTATACAGGAGGCAGAGAGAGAGACAGCAGCAGCAGAGGCAGCAGCAGCAGGGTGCTTGATCTTACCTAACGCTGCCAGTCACTGATGGGTCCCTGGTCCCACCGTGTCTCCATACGCTGTCCAGCCCCCATACTTAACCATCTAATTACATTGCAGCCTGTCGGCAGCTCATTTGTATCTCTGACTCCCTTCTTCTCTTTCAGGCTCCTCTTTGGCTCAGGGTTCCCTTTTTAATGGAAGCAGAACCTAGTCTAGTGAGCTATCTTTGGATCTCCATCCTATCTATCTTCCAATCGCTATCATTAAGTATGCACCTCTTTCTTTCCCTTTTCATCATTCCTTCTCTCCATCTCTCCCTCCTTCATTACCCTCTGCTTACTCTTGCTATCCTTAAGTCTCCTCACTAACGCTCCTCTCTTTCACGATTCTCACCCAGCCTCCATCTCTCTGCCACTCTCCATCTCACTGTCCCCCTTCTATCCTCTTCTGCTTTCTTTCCTCCCGAGGCACCCACTTGCTTTCAAAAAGTCTGTCATTGCTGAATGCCTCCGTGTGTTATATCGGTTATGATGGTGAAACCTGGGCTTGATTCTATAGCTTGAGGACTCTTTTCTGAGTGTATTTAACCAGCTTCTCAGGCTCCATCTCAGTGTTTTGTTGTTGTGGTCTAGTACTGTCTTTTTGCTAGCTAGGACCATCTCCTTTAAGTGCTGCCTGTCTTCCCAGTGGCCTACTTGGTGTGTGAACTGCTGACTGCTCATAACTTGCAGATTGTAGTTGACACATCAACCAGGATCAAGGGGCAGGGCAATTTGTGACTTGTTTTGGTAATCAGTGGCTGTATTGGGGTGGGGGGTTCATCTCTCCTAGGCAATCAGCAATTAGTACAGGGAGGCGTGCTCTCCACCTCAGCTAGGCAATTAGCTATTATTGTTAGTTCTTAAGTCTCCCCTGGTTTCTCAGCAGCAGCTGTAAGCAGTGATTGTGTCAGTGGTGGTTTTGTTGCAAAAGTAAGACCGTCGCTGAAACAAATATGGTTCTGCCGAGTTGTTTGAGGACGGCTACACACCATTCTCTCTCTTGAGTATCTTACAGATTATCTCGTTATTTTGTAGCTTGTCAACTATGTGTGTGTGTTCTATACCTGTTCGCACCTCTCCATGTAGGCTGTACAGACACTCCCCACCCCTTGGCTGCAACCCTTCTAATGCGTGCACAACCCATATGGAATTCAGGGTCTATGGCAGCGTTTGGAACTGCCGATCTGCGGTCAAGAACGCGGCGTTCATCTCAGCCTATGCTGCCCTTCAGTCCCTTGACGTTTTGGCCCTGAGGAGACATGTATCACCCCAGAGAACAATGTTACCCCAGCCGCTCTCTTCATCTGACTATGTTTTCTCATATTCCGAGATCATCTGGTCATTGCGGTAGTGGTATTGGTCTACTAATTTCTCCTAAATGTAGATTTTCTCCCTCTCTCACCTGTCCATCTCCTCATTTCAATTCCATGCTGTCAATTTTCCACTAAAGCTTAACATTGTCATCAATCCCCCACCAGATGCCCTTAGAGTTCCTCAATGAGCTTGACACCTTGATAAGCTCATTTCCTGATGGCTCACCGCTCTTCGTACTTCAACCTCCTGACGTCTGCCTTCAATTAATTTCTTTCCAACTCTCTTTCCCCTTCTTGCCTCTTGACCTCACCTTTTCCAAATCCCATCCAACTCACAAGGCAGGCAATACGCTTGACCTCATCTTTACTAGAGGCTGCTCACCTACTCTCACTGCAACCCCCTCCAGGTCTCTGATCATTTTGTGTTACGGGTAGCACTTTTCTGTTTTCCTTTCCTCCAACCCTAACCACTCAGCCCCTACCCAGATGGCCGTGCGCTGTCGCAATCTCCTCTTCTATCCTATCATCTCTCCCCTCTGCTCAATCCTTCTCCCTTTCTCCTGATTCTGCCTCTTCAACCCAACTCTCCTCCCTTTCTGCATCCTATGACTCGCACTGTCCCCTTTCCTCCCGGTCGGCTCAGCCCTCCCCTCCTGCTCCGTGGCTGAGTGACTCATTGCGAGCTTACAGTACAGGGCTGCGAGCAGCTGAGCGACAATGGAGGAAAACTACACTTCTAAAGTACCTATCATCCTTTCACTCCCTCCTCTCTACCTTCTCTTCCTCTGCAGTTGCTGCTAAAGCAATGTTCTACCACTCTAAATTCCACGCTTCTGCCTCAACTCTTTTCCACCTTCTCCTCCCTCCTTAATCCTCCACCCCCTCCCTCTTCCCTCTCTGCGGACGACTTTGGCAACCCCTTTGGAAAAAAAGGTTGACGACATACACTACTCATTCACTCAGCCTATTGAGCCCACTGGTCTCACCAACACAGAACTACCCTATGCCTTGACCTATTTCTCCTCTCTCCGCCCAACACCCTGCCCGCTCGACCTCATCCCCTTTTCCCAGACCATCACTGGAGACCTTCTCCCATTCCTCACTTCCCTCATCAACTCTTCCCTGACCACTGGCTGCGTCCCGTCTAATTTCAAAATGGTCAGAGATGCTCCCCTCAAGAAACCAACACTCAACTCATCTGATAAAAAAAAAAACTAGACCTGTATCCCTTTTCTTTCTAAAACACTTGAGCTTGCTGTCTCTGATCAACTTTTTTCATCATCTCTCTCAGAATGATCTTCTTGACCCTAACCAGTCAGGCTTCAAGATGGCCAGGACAGCTCTTCTGTCCTGACACCCCAATGGTGGAACCAGCTTCCCCCTGAAGCTAGGACAGCAGAGTTTCTGCCCATCTTCCAAAGCCCTACCTCTTCAAACACTATCTTAATAATCCTCCTCCTCACCTCAACCCCCCCCAACAAAAACACTTAACTAGTGCTTGACCCCCCCTCAGCAGCTCTGACTCTACTGACTACATTATTGAGGAACACTTTTACTTTCTATGCCTGTGATATGTATGAGGTTGTTCCAACAAGCTATGCACTAACTGTAAGTTGCTCTGGATAAGAGCATCTGCTCAATTATTAAAGTGTAAAAAAAAATGTTTGGTGACAGACAGGAGTAGAGACAGTACAGGTGCAGAAGCTTCTATTACAATTAAGGGCTCAGGACTGGTGCATCTGCTCCTGGCTCAAGATATCCCACTGCAGTACACCTGAGGGACTGGGCTTCAGGATGGTGAGACTGTATTTGATAGCAATATAAATAGTGAAATTGGTTAAAAGGGTTTTAAAAGGGTTAGGGTTTATGGTCGTAACGTCCAAAGGATTCCGGGTAGCATAAACCTTTTTTTCCCCCCTCTCCTTCACTAGTGCTGTAGTTGACTTTTTTGGGGGGTGACACCGTCTACTTTACCTTTGTTTTAAAGACGTAACAAGTATTTATTCAGGCAGAAAAGCAAACCCATTCCCAAAGAAACCTTTGGCATTTCTGTCTTTGTTGCCAGTGCTGTGTTGTGTGTTTAGCGAGAGGGGCCTCTGTAGTGTGATGTGGGGGATACGTGGAGCTGTATTGACAGACAGCTGCATTATGGTGTTGTTACCCTAAAGCGTTCTCTTTCTACACTGACTTTCCATCTGTTGGCTGCTTGGCTTCCTTTCAGCTCCACTCATCCTTCAACCAGTCAGCTCCACACAAACAGGTTTATCAGCAGATTTGGCTATCACGCTAATTTGCACCTGTGGTCCCTCATCTGGAGTTTTTAGAGTACAGCACCCTGTGTGTGTGTGTGTGTGTGTCTGCACTGCTGACATGGCCTTGCCATAACTCCACTCTGATCCCAGCCCTGGCTGATGGAGTAATCACTCTAACCCACAGTCCTGTTTCCTGAACCTGTCAGGCTCTTGGCATCAAACAAACTGCAGTGATGGACTAAGTGGTTTTTATGAGCCACAAAAGCCCATCTGAGCTAATTGCCTCATTGACCACATAATGGTTTGGACCACTTCTATGGTATTTAACACCAGCTAATCAGCATTGGCTTTGAATCAGATGCTAATTGATCATGTGGCTATAATTGTTTAAATTATGTATTTTTTACGCATGTCCTCAAGCAAGAAAAATATCAAACCAGATATTTTAACTGTGCCTACAGATGTAGGATCTTAATTTGATCATCAGTTTGCGATAGAACTTTCTTGCAATGGTGAACATGTAGAGTATTTGAGGTTGTACACCCAACAGTGTACATTTTCATTATAGCCCTGGACAAACACACCTTATTCAACTCAAAGGCTTCATGATGAGTTGGCAAGTTGAATCAGGTGTGCTTGTCCAGTGTTACAATGAATAAAACATGTACTGTTGGGGGGTACTTGAGGACCAGGTTTGGGAAACACTGGGATAGATGAATCTCCAATCTCCCCAACACACTAACTCTTGAGGGACGTTTTGAGTTCCAGTGGCAGGCAGACAGTTGTTGGCTGTAGAAGTGACTGAGCTTAGTTGAGTATGAATTCTCCTAGATTGCTCCACTGTGAGCGCTAGCCTAGCAGGCCCGTTCTGTCGTTCTCTGTGTTTTGGCACAACCAGCCAGCGAGGGGAAATTGAAATGAAAGCGTGTCTGGATTAGAGCTTGTTAAGGCAGAGAAGAGCCTTTAATTGCCCTGGCTTTGTGCAGCTTCACAAAGAGCCAGCATTGCTAATCTGGAGCTCAGGGGTGAATGTTTGCAGCAAACAAAACAAAGACGTACATTAGACAGGCCTATCTAGAAGAAGAAAAATAACATTTCCTGGAAGACGATTTAGAAGGAATTGGCATAAAACTGCAGGATTTCAATTAGAGAAGCTGCTGATAGCAGAAAAACATTTTTCCTTTTAAGGATTCCAGGAGGGTCTGGTTTTATAATGATATAAAAGCACCTGGTTCTTTGAGGAGTGGACAGTTCTTTGAGGAGTGAATGAACGTCATTTATTTCGAGAATAGGTTAATTTAACGTCTTAATTTTTGCTCTTTGGACATAGTGTATATCTCTCTGCAGTATTTTCTTAGTGTATACTGGTAATCTGAGATTATTTTTCATAATACATTATTACCTTGCTGCCATAGCGATGGCAGATATGTTCCCAGCTTCTCCAGTTGTGATGTGGTGGTCTGGTCATCCAGTTTCTCTGAGTTCTTAGAGGCTGCGACACAGAAGGAAGAGGGACTTGATAGGGCGGCGCACACAAAAAAAAACGTGGTTTTGATGAACCACTTTAAGAGTAAGCATTTGACCAATAGGTCCACTTTATAACAGTGTCCTGGCTACCACAGGGTTCAATATGATGCCTTCTCTGATTTACAAACATCACATTGTGTCTTCTCAGTCAATGGGATTGTGTTTTGTGGTACATTCTCCCTGATAGAGATGTTTCAACATACAGTAACAAAAATATAAACGCAACATGTAAAGTGTTGGTCCTATGTTTTATGAGCTGAAATAAAAGATCCCAGTACTTGTCCATACGCACAAAAAGCTTATTGCTCTCAAGTTTTGTGCACAAATTTGTTTAAATCCCTGTTAGTGAGCATTTTGTCCTTCACCAAGATAATCCACCCACCTGACAGGTGTGGCATATCAAGAAGCTGATTAAACAGCATGACCATTACACAGTCGCAACTTGTGCTGGGGACAATAAAATGCCACCCAATGCCACAGATGTCTCAAGTTGAGAGGGAGCGTATATTTGGCATGCTGACTACAGCACTGTCCAACAGACCTGTTGCCAGAGAATGAAATGTTAATTTCTCTACCATAAGCCTCCTCCGATGTCATTTTAGAGAATTTGGCAGTACATCCAACCGGCCTCACAACTGCAGACACGTGTGACCACGCCAGCCCAGGACCTTCACATCCAGCTTCTTAACCTGCGGGATCATCTGAGGAGGGGAAGAGGGGGTGCTGAGGAGAATTTCACCCTCTCTGACGCTCAAGGGTGCCAGGCTGCCCTTCATTATGCACACCTGTCACCATGATTACTCACAGCTGGGCAATATTGGACTCCCCTGGACTCTATTACTTTGTTGATTACCCCTCTCTATACCTGTCTGCTCCTCAGTTTGTTCCCTGTGTTAGCCTTGATGTCTTTATTTTTCCCCTGTCCAGATGCTGTTCCTGTTCTGTTTCATGTCTGTTGTTTATTAAATGTTCTCCCTATACCTGCTTCTCGTCTCCAGCGTCAATCCTCACAGTGGGGAAAAACTCATTCTGATTGGCTGGGCCTGGCTCTCAAGTAGGTGGGCCTATGCCCACCCATAGCTGCGCCTCTGACCATTCATGTGAAATCCATAGATTAGGGCCTAATTTATTTATTTAAATTGACTGATTTCCTTCTATGAACAGTAACTCAGTAAAATCAATAGTCTTTCCTTGTTTTCCCATGTCCTTCTCTTACCACTCTCCTTCACTGGCTACTACAGTGCCCTGCAAAAGTATTCATCGGCCTTGGCGTTTTTCCTATTTTGTTGCATTACATCCTGTAATTTAAATACAACTGTTCTGAAATGCCCCAGAGTCTACAACACCAGTAAGCAAGGGACACCACCAAACAAGAAGCACCATGAAGACCAAGGAGCTCTCCAAACAGGTCAGGTACAAAGTTGTGGAGAAGTACAGATTAGGGTTGGGTTATAAAAAATATCAGAAACTTTGAACATCCCACGGAGCACCATTAAATCCATTATTATAAAATGGAAAGAGTATAGCACCACAACAAACCTGCAAAGAGAGGGCCGCCCACCAAAACTCATGGACCAGGCAAGGAGGGCATTAATCAGAGAGGCAACAAAGAGACCAAAGATAACCCTGAAGGAGCTGCAAAGCTCCACAGAGGAGATTGGAGTATCTGGAGTATCAGAGCTGGTCTTTACGGAAGTGGCCAGAAAAAAAGCCATTGCTTAAAGAAAAAAATAAGCAAACACATTTGGTGTTCGCCAAAAGGCATGTGGGAGACTCCCCAAACACATGGAAAAAGGTACTCTGGTCAGATGAGACTAAAATTTAGCTTTTTGGCCATCAAGGAAAACACTATGTCTGGCGCAAACCCAACACCGCTCATCACCCCGAGAACACCCTCCCCACAGTGAAGTATGGGGGTAGCAGCATCATGCTGTGGGGATGTTTTTTTTTTTTCACCTTCCAGTAGGAAAATGACCCTAAGATACTGCTAAAGCAACACTCGAGTGGTTTAAAGGGAGACATGTACATGTCTTGGAATGGTCCAGTCAAAGCCCAGACCTCAGTCCAATTGAGAATCTGTGGTATGACTTAAAGATTGCTGTACACCAGCGGAAGCTGGAGCAGTTTTGCCTTGAAGAATTGGCAAAAATCGCAGTGGCTAGATGTGCCAAGCTTATAGAGTCATACCTCAAGAGACTTGCAGGGGGGGGGGGGTTATTTTTTTGTCTTATTTCTTGTTTGTTTCACAATAAAACATATTTTGTATCTTCAAAGTATGTAAATCAAATGATACAAACTTCCAAAATGTATTTCAATTCCAGGTTGTAAGGCAACAAAATAAAAATACCAAGGGGGTGAATACTTTTGCAAGCCACTGTACTCAAAACATTAGAAGGAAGCAAAAACTATTGATGCATTCTTGGAGCTAGAAACATAAGCATTTTGCTGCACCTGACATAACATCTGCAAAACTGTGTATGAGACCAGTAAACTTTGATTTGATCATTTCAGATGGAAACATTGAAACAACGCTGCAACAAGCACTTGTAAGAAAGGAGCATGTCCTTGCCCTCTCCTCTCCTGCCTGGGTAAACTAGCAGGCTCAGTTCACCTCAGCAGAGTTCATCAGTGTTCTCCTCTCAGATCCACCAATCAATACAGCTCCACTGATAGCAGGTGTCCTTGCATTGATCTAACTTGCTTGGGCTTTGTCCCTGGTCATTATGGAGATGAAAGAGAATTTGCTTGGGCTTTGTCCCTGGTCATTATGGAGATGAGAGATAACTTGCGTGGGCTTTGTCCCTGGTCATTATGGAGATGAGAGATAACCTGCTTGGGCTTTGTCCCCGGTCATTATGGAGATGAGAGATAACCTGCTTGGGCTTTGTCCCTGGTCATTATGGAGATGAGAGATAATCTGTTTGGGCTTTGTCCCCGGTCATTATGGAGATGAGAGAATGACCTTTTCCAAAGGTGCCTGGCTGGGTGTAATTGGGTGAGTGTAAAGGACATGGTTTTACAGGACCAGAGGGAAACTGACCTCTGTGTGAATGTGTTCTGGCCTCAGCCTCTATTCTCTCCTGTAGAGTAGCACAGTATGAGTCATAATACCCATAAACCGCTAGGTATAATGGGTATTATGACACCTCCACTGTGGGGCTCTATTAGTTTGTGTACTACCATAACTAATCAATATGAGCTATCCCCTAGCTCTATATTGTCTGAGTTTTGTTAAGTCAATATTACATTTCAGACATGCAACTGTGAAATTGATGGATGATACAATATTATCTACCTACTCCTCATACACTGAGGGTGGGATTTGAGCTCCAAAGACAGAGAGAAATCTAATCAGAAGGTCTTTTTGTGCATGTTGCCATGCAGAACACACTATTTTGACATCTTTGGTTGGTATTTCTTTTCACACACCACTTGATTGATTTGCTCAAAGCTTGGAAGCTTCCCATCATTTCCTTCTCACTTCCTGTTTGCATGTTGAATCAGTATCTCATGCCGGTGGTGTAAGTGACCTTTTGTTGTATGTGATAAACTGTAACATGTCAAATATGTTCTATGTGCTTCCAAGACAAACAGATGATCATACTTTGACGAAGTAAGGCTGGAGATAAAAATGTCTCTGCTATTCTGAAATCTAAAAATGTATTTGGATTATTGCCTCGCGAAACTGCGGTACGGCACTGTTGTGTGTGTGAGTCTAGTGCCCTGTTATGCATGCTGTCTGTAGCTCTGCGCTGTGTGGAAAGCTTGGTCTGTGTAATGTAAATGATAACTGGGCTACAGCACAGCATCTCTCTGATTTCTCTGCCCACGTAATTAGAGTAGACTAGCAGCACATCGTTATCGCTGTACCATCTCAAAAGATTCATTATCAGGCCCTGTGTGTGTTATACTTAAGTGGGTGAAACAATCTAGCAGGACACAAATCAAAGACATTACATTTGAGGCACAGTCAGAGTTTTCCCTTTTCCTCTTTATTCTTACTGGTTTTATATCTCTAGTGCACTTTTAATGTGTCCTCCATAATAGGAATGCATTGGTCAAGATGCTCCTCACGATCAGTGTGTGACTTTTTGGGGTGATTGATAAGGAGGAAAACTGTGCGGTTCAGGAGGAGGTGCGAGAGAGAAACCACTGTCTGAAACAGGGTTTGGAACCGTTCCACTGTTCCGACCAGCAATCTGAAACAGGGTTTGGAACCGTTCCACTGTTCCGACCAGCAATCTGAAACAGGGTTTGGAACCGTTCCACTGTTCCGACCAGCAATAGAAAGTTCTGAACCGTTTCAAAAATGTATTTTGTACAGCTTATGTCGTTCCTTTCTGTTCCTTTTTAAACTTCTGAAATCATAATTGTTTTACATTTAGCTCTTTATTAAATTACTTCACAAATCAGGCTGTGTGGATAAAGCAGCTTGCTATGGAGCTATGGCAAGCTATATCTCAGTGAGCTGTTTACATGCGTGATGGAAAGACAAGTGTAGGGCGTGACAGACATTTTGCGGGTAGGGAGAGAGCGAGAGAGGGTGGAGGAGGAGGCTTTGCTTGAAACGCTGGACATCTTGGAATGACATGAATGATCTGAATTAAAGGCGCTGCATGTTCAATCTTCTGCAGAAGTCAGGGCATTCATACTTCTGCGATTCGCGGAGCAGAGCTGTTGTGAAAGAAGTTATCAAGGAAGGGAGTTTGTGTTTATACAGGACCCCTCCCCCCTACTGTCAACCAATCATGTCAATGCGGAGCTATACAGAGCCCTCCGCACTGTTACAAAATTTGGGCGGCGCACGGCCTCTGCGTGCCTCCGGAGGCATCACACCATCCATACAGCGCCTCCCACCAGATTTTCAGATGAAGCATAAATTGGCTTTTAGGCCCACATAATTATACCTAATGAGGAGCGGCTTCTATGGAGGAACTTTAAATGTCTTTGAACTTCAGAGTTGGCTTAACGTTGGACCAGAGAAGCTAGCTAGCTTCACCAGGATTAAAAAGAAACCTTAAATTTTTGTAGTTAAAAACCTCTTTGGACTAGGTGGGACGCTAGCGACCCACCTCGACAACATCCGGTGAAATTGCAGGGTGCGAAATTCAAAATACAAAAATCGTAATATTAAACATTCATGAAAATACAAGTGTCTTACATTGTTTAAAAGCTTAACTTCTTGTTAATCCAACCGCATTGTCAGATTTCAAAAAGGCTTTACCATGCGATTATCTGAGGACAGCGCCTCGCAACACCAGCATTAAAAACATTTTCCAAACCAGCAGAGACGTCACAAAAATCAGAAATAGCGATAAAATAAATCACTGACCTTTGAAGATCTTCCTCTGTTTGCAATCCCAAGGGTCCCAGCTACACAACAAATAGTTGTTTTGTTCGATAAAGTCCTTCTTAATATCCCCAAAAAGTCAGTTTAGTTGGCGTGTTCGATTCAGTAATCAATTCAGTTCCACTCGTTCAACATGCAGACAAAGGAATCCCAAAAGTTACTGGTAAACTTCGTCCAAACAAGTCAAACAACGTTTCTAATCAATCCTCAGATACCCTAATACGTAAAAAAAATTATACAATTTAAGACGGAATATAGTATGTTCAATACCGGAGATAAATAGCGAAGTGCGCGCCTTTATCCATGCGTGCCACGAGACTACAGTCCAAATTAGAGCCACCTTGAAAAACTACAACTACTAGCTCATTTTTCTGAAACCCTTTCTAAAGACTGTTGACTTCTAGTGGAAGCCATAGGAACTGCAATCTGTGAGGAATTTCTTTGAATATCCCATAGACAAGCATTGGAGTGGCCTGTGACATAAAAAAAAATAATTCCGGATGGATTCTCCTCGGTTCCTCACCTGCCATATCAGTTCTGTTATACTCACAGACATTATTTTAACGGCTTTAGAAACGTCAGAGTGTTTTCCATCCAATGCTACCAATTATATGCATTTCCTAGCTTCTGGGCCTGAGTACCAGGCAGTTTACTTTGGGCACGTCAGTCATCCAAACTTCCGAATACTGCCCCCTAGCCTTAAGAAGTTTTAAAAATCCAATGTGAAATGTGATAACTATAGTATCTCTAACTAGCATTGAAAAAGTTAATCCATTAATCTCTAATAAAAAATATCTCTCCCTATCTTCTGAATCATGCTTGTAACTTCATGCTGCAGCTATGCTTCGGAGGGGGAGGAGCAGGTAGCCTACATGCACACACTGGCAAAGATTTTCAGCTGGTAGGTAGATGCTGGAAGAAGTTCTGGTCGACAGAGGGAGGGCTTTGCATAGGTGCTTCGTTGCTTTTTTTGTGGGACTGGAAAAAAATGCCCGGAACGTAAAATAACGTTATTAACCGGTTCCCATGCTTTTAAAATAACAGTTCTGTTCCGGAACCATATAGATCACTTTCTTTCCCTCTTCTGAAAATCTCTTATTTTCCGCTTTTCGGTTCTGTTCCCTGAACCGGTTCCAACCTCTGGTCTGAACACATGCCCCTGTGTACTACTGTTGATTCAAGAGCAAGAGCACCACTCAGCTTTAAGATCCTCACCCAGGCCCAGGCCCAGACCCAAGGGAGACCCAGGCTACTCAGATTAAAATAACACCATGGTGTTCAATTATTCATGGTACGGCGTAGAGATGATGTAGCCAACTTTCAGTCAATGTGTGTGTGTGTGCGTGCGCATAATGTAGTTTCAAAATAAAATGCAAGAGTATTGGTCTTTTCTTTCAAAAGGAATCTACTGGATTTCTTTCAACTGGATTGACCGTGCCTCCCTAAGAAGGAGTTTTGCTTCCGTGTTTTGTGAAGCCTTGAGCCCAGACCTCATAGCCATGATGTTAAAGTTTCTCAGAACTTTAATCAATGGAGTTTATATTGAATTCATGGTTTATTCAAGAAAAGCCTATTTTTTTTCTGGCGGTGCCTTTAGAAAACTAAAATGATAAACATCAAAGTACCGCTGAAGCTTATTCCCTTCTCTGTGAATCTCTCTGTGCCTGTGTCTCCTGAAGTGTTGGCTTCTGACAAAGGAAAGGAGAAAGGGACAAAGAGGGAGATGTGCAGAGGGTTTATAACAAATACCCTGTGGTTATACAGGTTATTCCATATATATCTATGGTAATACCATTTGATCCTTACAGTATGCTGTTTGCTACCTCTTCAAATACATTTGTCTTTGATAGTACTACTGCAAATTCCTATTGTAGATCTGATTCTGAGACCCTATTATCAGTCAGACATTTGATGTAAAGCCTCAAATACTATTTTAATTTTAACAATACTATTAGTATTTGAAATGCAGTATTGTTTAAGATGTTTTACTTTTAAGGATCTACAGTACCTACAATCTCTGTGTGTGTATTTCCAGTCTTCTCTCCCCTGGCAACAGCTTTCACATGTCATTGCCATACCGAGTGTGGATTTATTTAATACCAGCCAAGGAGTGGATTATTGTACAAAACTCATGCTGCTCCTGTAAGAAGAAATGTGTACATTGTGTTTTTTTTAAAAACATATTTTTTTACACGTCATAGAAAAGAGGGTATACAAATATAGTCAGTCAGTTCAGTTCAATTTGTGGTATGCATGTGTTGTGGTTGTGTTTCAGATTATTTTGTGCCCAATAGAAATGGTAAATAATGTATTGTGTCATTTCAAATTAGAATATGTTTCTAAACACATGAATTCTCCCATGATTACGTCTAGTCCTGAATGAATCGTGAAAAATTATGAGTGAGAAAGTTACAGATGCCCAAATTTCATACCCCCAAGACATGCTAACCTCTCACCATTACAATAACAGGAGGGGGGATGATGTTTATGTCTCTGTAACTTTCTCACTCATCACTATTCAGGATTATCCGTAATCATGGTAGCATCCACATTAATGTAGAATGATTTAGAAACATATTTGGCCTTTGGCCAGTCATAGCTGGGTAATGTTCTTTAATACGGTTAAGTCAGTTGAGCCTGATAGGCTCCATTCTCACCCCAGAGGTGGTTCTCATCGAATCTTCCTTCCACGTCTGCCCATCACAGTCCCATCTTGATGCGGCAGATGTGGGCAACCTCAGCTGTAGATGCTTTGTACAGCTTGACCAGATTAAGCAGCTGTGTGGTGAAATCACCTGCGTCCTTGGTGGGGTGAGGGAGGTCTTTGGCAATCTCCTTCATCTCGTCTTGTCTTCTGGATGTTGACCTCTGGGTGCCAATCAGCATGACCAGGATCATCAGGAGCTGGTCGAGGTTGTGGATTTGGGAATGTTACCAGGGGTGCCTGGATGAGAAAGGTTATGTCGGGTCCCCTTTTGGGCCAGTTCTTGTTGTTACGGTTGAGGGGGACGGAGAGCAAATCAGACCTCTAGGGCTTGACGTTGATGGTAGACTGAGTTCCCTGAGCCCATCAACACCAGACAAGGGAGTCAATGTGGGTGGTGTGTAAAACGAATTCTGGCTCCTCATGGGGGGGTTTGTTGGGAACTGGCCCCTACCCCCAAGTCAATCAGGTTCAGGTCAGGATAGATAGGCGGTTGGACCGTTGGAGCTAGGGCCGGAGCAGGAACAGGAGGCACTGGGAGGTGCAGGAGAAACAGGGGTGGAATATGTGGGTGGAAAATCATTGTCGTCGTCATCCCTATTTCTGATTTTTCTCTTATCTTCTTCCATCTATCCTTCTTTCTTACTTTCTTGTACCATTATGCCTTTAACTTTCCTATTAGTCCTGTGTTCTGCTTCTCTTTCCCATTTCCTGAAATCATCCCAATCTATACTATTTGCTTTGCCATTCAATCAATCAATCAATTTTATTTTATATAGCCCTTCGTACATCAAATAATATCTCGAAGTGCTGTACAAAAACCCAGCCTAAAACCCCAAACAGCTAGAATGCAGGTGTAGAAGCACGGTGGCTAGGAAAAACTCCCTAGAAAGGCCAAAACCTAGGAAGAAACCTAGAGAGGAACCAGGCTATGAGGGGTGGCCAGTCCTCTTCTGGCTGTGCCGGGTGGAGATTATAACAGAACTATGCCAAGATGTTCAAAAATGTTCATAAGTGACGAGCATGGTCAGATAATAATCATGAATAATTTTCAGTTGGCTTTTCATAGCTGATCATTAAGAGTTGAAAAACAACAGGTCTGGGACAGGTGGCGGTTCCATAACCGCAGGCAGAACAGCTGAAACTGGAATAGCAGCAAGGCCAGGCGGACTGGGGACAGCAAGGAGTCACCACGGGCGGCAGTCC
This sequence comes from Salvelinus fontinalis, assembly GCF_029448725.1. Classification (NCBI taxonomy): domain Eukaryota; kingdom Metazoa; phylum Chordata; class Actinopteri; order Salmoniformes; family Salmonidae; genus Salvelinus; species Salvelinus fontinalis. The sequence goes on from NC_074697.1 coordinate 24,555,929, forward strand.
CGACGCATGGTCCTAGGGCCCAGGTCCTCCGAGAGAAAGAAAGAGAGAAGGAGAAAATTAGAGAGAGCCAAGATTTTCAAAATGTTCATAAATGACAAGCATGGTCAAATAATAATCAGGAATAAATCTCAGTTGGCTTTTCATAGCCGATCATTAAGAGTTGAAAACAGCAGGTCTGGGACAGGTAGGGGTTCCATAACCGCAGGCAGAAGAGTTGAAACTGGAATAGCAGCAAGGCCAGGCGGACTGGGGGCAGCAAGGAGTCACCACGGCCGGTAGTCCCGACGTATGGTCCTAGGGCTCAGGTCCTCCGAGAGAAAGAGAGAAGGAGAAAATTAGAGAGAGCCAAGATTTTCAAAATGTTCATAAATGACAAGCATGGTCAAATAATAATCAGGAATAAATCTCAGTTGGCTTTTCATAGCCGATCATTAAGAGTTGAAAACAGCAGGTCTGGGACAGGTAGGGGTTTCGTAACCGCAGGCAGAAACAGTTGAAACTGGAATAGCAGCAAGGCCGGGCGGACTGGGGACAGCAAGGTGTCAGCATGCCCGGTAGTCCTGACGTATGGTCCTAGGGCTCAGGTTCTCAGAGAGAAAGGGAGAACGAGAGAATTAGAGAGAGCATACTTAAATTCACACAGGACACTGGATAAGACAGGAGAAGTACTCCAGGTATAACCAACTGACCCCAGCTCCCCGACACATAAACTACTGCAGCATAAATACTGGAGGCTGAGACAGGAGCGGTCAGGAGACACTGTGGCCCCATCCGAAGAAACCCCCGGACAGGGCCAAACAGGAAGGATATAACCCCACCCACTCTGCCAAAGCACAGCCCCCACACCACTAGAGGGATATCCTCAACCACCAACTTACAATCCTGAGACAAGGCCGAGTATAGCCCACAAAGGTCTCCACCACAGCACAACCAAGGGGGGGGGCGCCAACCCAGACAGGAAGTTCACGTCAGTAACTCAACCCACTCAAGTGACGCACCCCTCCTAGGGACGGCATGAAAGAGCACCAGCAAGCCAGTGACTCAGCCCCAGTAGCAGGGTTAGAGGCAGAGAATCCCAGTGGAGAGAGGGGAACCGGCCCTGGAGAGACAGCAAGGGCGGTTCGTTGCTCCAGAGCCTTTCCGTTTACCTTCACACTCCTGGGCCAGACTACACTCAATCATATGACCTACTGAAGAGATAAGTCTTCAGTAAAGACTTAAAGGTTGAGACCGAGTCTGCGTCTCTCACATGGGTAGGCAGACTGTTCCATAAAAATGGAGATCTATAGGAGAAAGCCCTGCCTCCAGCTGTTTGCTTAGAAATTTTAGGGACAATTAGGAGGCCTGCGTCTTGTGACCGTAGCGTACGTGTAGGTATGTACGGCAGGACCAACTTGGAAAGATAGGTAGGAGCAAGCCCATGTAACGCTTTATAGGTTAACAGTAAAACCTTGAAATCAGCCCTTGCCTTAACAGGAAGCCAGTGTAGGGAAGCTAGCACTGGAGTAATATGATCAAATTTCTTGGTTCTAGTCAGGATTCTAGCAGCCGTATTTAGCACTAACTGAAGTTTATTTAGTGCTTTATCCGGGTAGCCGGAAAGTAGAGCATTGCAGTAGTCTAACCTAGAAGTAACAAATGCATGGATAAATTTTTCTGCATCATTTTTGGACAGAAAATGTCTGATTTTTGCAATGTTACGTAGATGGAAAAAAGCTGTCCTTGAAACAGTCTTGATATGTTCGTCAAAAGAGAGATCAGGGTCAAGAGTAACGCCGAGGTCCTTCACAGTTTTATTTGAGACGACTTTACAACCATCAAGATGAATTGTCAGATTTAACAGAAGATCTCTTTGTTTATTGGGACCTAGAACAAGCATCTCTGTTTTGTCCGAGTTTAAAAGTAGAAAGTTTTCAGCCATCCACTTCCTTATGTCTGAAACACAGGCTTCTAGCGAGGGCAATTTTGGGGCTTCACCATGTTTCATTGAAATGTACAGCTGTGTGTCATCCGCATAGCAGTGAAAGTTAACATTATGTTTTCGAATAACATCCCCAAGAGGTAAAATATATAGTGAAAACAATAGTGGTCCTAAAACGGAACCTTGAGGAACACCGAAATGTACAGTTGATTTGTCAGAGGACAGACCATTCACAGAGACAAACTGATATCTTTCCGACAGGTAAGATCTAAACCAGGCCAGAACTTGTCCGTGTAGACCAATTTGGGTTTCCAGTCTCTCCAAAAGAATGTGGTGATCGATGGTGTCAAAGGCAGCACTAAGGTCTAGTAGCACGAGGACAGATGCAGAGCCTCGGTCTGACGCCATTAAAAGGTCATTTACCACCTTCACAAGTGCAGTCTCAGTGCTATGATGGGGTCTAAAACCAGACTGAAGCATTTCGTATACATTGTTTGTCTTCAGAAAGGCAGTGAGTTGCTGCGCAACAGCTTTTTCAAAAATTTTTGAGAGGAATGGAAGATTCGATATAGGCCGATAGTTTTTTATATTTTCCGGGTCAAGGTTTGGCTTTTTCAAGAGAGGCTTTATCACTGCCACTTTTAGTGAGTTTGGTACACATCCGGTGGATAGAGAGCTGTTTATTATGTTCAACATAGGAGGGCCAAGCACAGGAAGCAGCTCCTTCAGCAGTTTAGTAGGAATAGGATCCAGTATGCAGCTTGAAGGTTTAGAGGCCATGATTATTTTCATCATTGTGTCAAGAGATATAGTACTAAAACACTTAAGTGTCTCTCCCGATCCCAGGCCCTCGCAGAGCTGTGCAGATCCAGGACAGCTAAGCCCTGGAGGAATACGCAGATTCAAAGAGGAGTCCGTAATTTGCTTTCTAATGGTCATGATCTTTTCCTCAAAGAAGTTCATGAATTTATTACTGCTGAAGTGAAAGCCATCCTCTCTTGGGGAATGCTGCTTTTTAGTTAGCTTTGCAACAGTATCAAAAAGACATTTTGGATTGTTCTTATTTTCCTCGATTAAGTTGGAAAAGTAGGATGATCGAGCAGCAGTGAGGGCTCTTCGGTACTGCACGGTACTGTCTTTCCAAGCTAGTCGGAAGACTTCCAGTTTTGTGTGGCGCCATTTCCGTTCCAATTTCCTGGAAGCTTGCTTCAAAGCTCGGGTATTTTCTGTATACCAGGGAGCTAGTTTCTTATGACAAATGTTTTTCATTTTTAGGGGTGCAACTACATCTAGGGTATTGCGCAAGGTTAAATTGAGTTCCTCAGTTAAGTGGTTAACTGATTTTTGTCCTCTGACGTCCTTGGGTAGGCAGAAGGAGTCTGGAAGGGCATCAAGGAATTTTTGTGTTGTCTGAGAATTTATAGCACGACTTTTGATGCTCCTTGGTTGGGGTCTGAGCAGATTATTTGTTGCGATTGCAAACGTAATAAAATGGTGGTCCGATAGTCCAGGATTATGTGGAAAAACATTAAGATCTACAACATTTATTCCATGGGACAAAACTAGGTCCAGAGTATGACTGTGGCAGTGAGTAGGTCCAGAGACATGTTGGACAAAACCCACTGAGTCGATGATGGCTCCGAAAGACTTTTGGAGTGGGTCTGTGGACTTCTCCATGTGAATATTAAAATCACCAAAAATTAGAATATGATCTGCTATGACTACAAGGTCTGATAGGAATTCAGGAAACTCAGAGAGGAACGCTGTATATGGCCCAGGAGGCCTGTAAACAGTAGCTATAAAAAGTGATTGAGTAGGCTGCATAGATTTCATGACTAGAAGCTCAAAAGACGAAAACGCCATTTTTTTTTTTGTAAATTGAAATTTGCTATCGTAGATGTTAGCAACACCTCCGCCTTTGCGGGATGCACGGGGGATATGGTCACTAGTGTAACCAGGAGGTGAGGCCTCATTTAACCTGTCTAGGATCAGCGTGGCGCTAGCGGCACACCCCCCCCCCCCCCCACTGAAAAACCAGTGCCGCGAAATTCAAAAAAAATATTTTTTTAAAATATTTAACTTTCACACATTAAAGTCCAATACAGCTAATGAAAGACACAGATCTTATGAATCCAGTCAACATTTCCGATTTTTAAAATGTTTTACAGGGAAGACACAATATGTAAAGATGTACATCTATTACCTAAAAACACATTAGCATAATCCACCATCTTTTATTTGTCCACCAACACCAGTAGCCATCACCAATTCGGCTAAACTAAGATATTTATAGCCCCTAACCAACAAAAAAACTCATTAGATGACAGTCTGATAACATATTTATGGTATGGGATAGGTTTTGTTAGAAAAAAGTGCATATTTCAGGTATATGGCATAGTTTACAATTGCACCCACCATCACAAATGGACTAGAATAATTACAATGAGCAACGTGTTTACCTAACTACTAATCATCAAACATTTCGTAAAAATACACAGCATACACGAATCGAAAGACACAGATCCTGTGAATACAGACAATATTTCAGATTTTCTAAGTGTCTTACAGCGAAAACACAATAAATCGTTATATTAGCTTAGCACATAGCAATTAGCAGCCCAGCATTGATTCTAGCCAAAGTGAGCGATAAAAGTCAACATCGCCAAAAGATATTAATTTTTTCACTAACCTTCTCAGAATTCTTCCGATGACACTCCTGTAACATCACATTACAACATGCATATACAGTTTGATCGAAAATGTTTATATTTAGCCACCAAAATCATGGTTAGACAATGTGAAATGTAACTCGGCTGGTCAGAATTTGTCCTTGCGCCACTTAGACAGTGATCTACTCTTATACATAAATACTCATAAACGTGACTAAAAAATATAGGGTGGACAGGGATTGATAGACAATTTAATTCTTAATACAATTGCGTTATTACATTTTTTAATTTATCCTTACTTTTCAATACAGTTTGCGCCAAGCGAAGCTACGTCAAAAAACATGGCGTCCTAAGCCACTAAAATGTTTCGACAGAAACACGATTTATCATAATAAAAATGTCCTACCTTGAGCTGTTCTTCCATCAGTATCTTGGGCAAAGGATCCTTTCTTGGGAGAAATCGTCTTTTGGTGGAAAGCTGTCCTCTTGCCATGTGGAAATGTCAACTACGTTCGGGATGAACTGAAAAGCGTGCCCAACTTTTCACATCGTTGCAAAAATAAATGTCCCAAAATCGCACTAAACGGATATAAATTGCTATAAAACGCTTTAAATTAACTACTTTGTGATGTTTGTAACTCCTATAACGAGTGAAAAGATGACCGGAGAAATATAACAGGCTAAACTAACGCTTGGAACAGGAGAGGGTCGGTGTCTTCCACGCGCGTTACGCAGCAAGAAAAGACTTGCTAGCTAAAGGTTTTTTTCATTTGTAGGGCCTGTGAACGAGCAATCGAGCCCGTTGGAATCGTCATCACGTAAAGGCATCCAGGGGAAGACGTAAGAAGTGTCCGTATAGTCATAGCAACGACAGTGCCCTTTTAACTGACTTCAGAAAAGTGCCCAACATTTCTCAAATCTGACTCCATGTCAGGGAAATTGCTGTAGAATGGGCTCTGTTCCACTTAGAGACAAAATTTCAACTCCTATAGAAACTATAGACTGTTTTCTATCCAATAATAATAATAATATGCATATTGTACGATCAAGGATTTTGTGGGAAGCCGTTTAAAAAATTAGCCACATTAGCATAAATAGTCTAAACAGCGCCCCCATCCCCAACAGGTTAACACAGTAAATTCATCAGGCTTAAGCCATGTTTCAGTCAGGCCAATCACATCAAGATTATGATCAGTGATTAGTTCATTGACTATGACTGCCTTTGAAGTGAGGGATCTAACATTAAGTAACCCTATTTTGAGATGTGAGGTATCACGATCTCTTTCAATAATGGCAGGAATGGAGGAGGTCTTTATCCTAATAAGATTGCTAAGGCGAACACCGCCATGTTTAGTTTTGCCCAACCTAGGTCGAGGCACAGACACAGTCTCAATGGGTATGGCTGAGCTGACTACACTGACTGTGCTATTGGCAGACTCCACTAAGCTGGCAGGTTGGCTAACAGCCTGCTGCCTGGCCTGCACCCTATTTCATTGTGGGGCTAAAGGAGTTAGAGCCCTATCTATGTTGGTAGATAAGATGAGAGCACCCCTCCAGGTAGGATGGAGTCCGTCACTCCTTAGCAGGTCAGGCTTGGTCCTGTTTGTGGGTGAGTCCCAGAAAGAGGGCCAATTATCTACAAATTCTATCTTTTGGGAGGGGCAGAAAACAGTTTTCAACCAGCGATTGAGTGCTGAGACTCTGCTGTAGAGCTCGTCACTCCCCCTAACTGGGAGGGGGCCAGAGACAATTACTCGATGCCGACACATCTTTCTAGCTGATTTACACGCTGAAGCTATGTTGCACTTGGTGACCTCTGACTGTTTCAACCTAACATCGTTGGTGCCGACGTGGATAACAATATCTCTATACTCTCTACACTCGCCAGATTTAGCTTTAGCCAGCACCATCTTAAGAATAGCCTTAACGTCGGTAGCCTTGCCCCCTGGTAAACGGTGTATGATCGCTGGGTGATTCGTTTTAAGTCTAATACTGCGGGTAATGGAGTCGCCAATGACTAGGGTTTTCAATTTGTCAGAGCTAACGGTGGGAGCCTTCGGCGTCTCAGACCCCGTAACGGGAGGAGTAGAGACAAGAGAAGACTCAGACTCAGACTCCGACTCGCTACATAATGGGGAAAACCGGTTGAAAGTTTCTGTCGGCTGAATGAGCGACACCGGTTGAGCATTCCAACAGCATTTCCCTCCAGAAGCCATGAGAAAGTTGTCCGGCTGCGGGGACTGTGCGGGGGGATTTATACTAACGTTACTATCTGCACTTACTGGTGGCACAGACGCTGTTTCTTCCTTTCCTACACTGAAATTACCCTTGCCTAACGATTGCGTCTGAAGCTGGGCTTGCAGCACAGCTATTTTCGCCGTAAGGCGATCGTTCTCCTGTATATTATGAGTACAGCGACTGCAATTAGAAGACATCATGTTAATGTTACAACTTAGCTTCGGCTGTTGAAGGTGTTGACGAACCATGTCCAGATAAAGCGTCCGGAGTGAAAAAGTTGAATGAGGGAAAAAAGTTGCGATGGAAAAACTAAAAATATAAACGGTAATTAAAAACAGAAACAAAACAAAAAACGTAAAGTTGTCAGCTAGCAAAGTAAAGTAAAGTTGGCAGCAAAACGCACAGCAACAAAACGCACAGCAACACGTCTGCAGATTCAACAGGAAGTTGGTCCATTCTTGGTTGTCTCAAAATCCTGCAACTTCTTCCTACATTCTGCTGCTCAATGCACCTTTCAAGGGAAAATCTTCTATCTTGTGCCTGAGCGGTACCTGTTCCAGAATGTCCCTGCCCCACTTACCTGCCATTACCTCCAGTCAGCAGGTCAGACAGGCAAGGCTCTCCCTTGCTGCTCTTGGCTCCCATTGTGGAAAACTCTGTCTACACACACATGCTCAAAAACACAAATAAACAACAACATTTGATTAGGAACGACTTCCTTTTCTAAGAATTGGTTAGAAAAAAATAGCACATGTTCTGAAAAATATGTTTTTGCTTGTCTATGTAACACAGGGTTTTGTTCCCAATAATGCACATTTACCCGGGAATATCTCTGTTATAAAACAGGGTTTTGTTCCCAATAATGCGCATTTACCCGGGAATATCTGTCAGGGTTGTGTGCAGCGAAGTAGCAGAGTCAAATGCAGGACACAGGTGATGAGCGAAACACAAAACGTTTACTCAAAATCACAGCAAAAATCCACAAAGGGAAAAACAAGGAATAACAACAACCACTAACGTAACCAACAATCACGGACAAAACAGAAATGAAAGCCAGAGGGTTAAATAGGGAACATGATGGGGGAATTGAAAACAGGTGTGTATAATACAGACAAAACAAAACGAAACTGAAAAGGGGATCGATGGCGACTAGAAAGCCGGTGACGTCGACCGCCGTACACCACCCGAACAAGGAGAAGGGCTGACTTCGGCGGAAGTCGTGACAGTACCCCTCCCCTGACGCGCGGCTCCAGCAGCGCGACGACACCGGCCTCGGGGACGACCCGGAGGGCGAGGTGCAGGGCGATCCGGGTGGAGACGGTGAAACTCTTGTAACATGGATGGATCTAGAATGTCCTCCACCGGTACCCAGCATCTCTCCTCCGGACCGTACCCCTCCCACTCCACAAGGTACTGAAGGCCCCTCGCCCGACGTCTAGAATCCATGATGGCCCTTACGGTATACGCCGGGACCCCCTCGATGTCAAGAGGGGGCGGAGGGACCTCCCGCACCTCAGACTGCTGGAGCGGACCAGCCACCACCGGCCTGAGGAGAGACACATGGAACGAGGGATTAATACGATAATCAGGGGGGAGTTGTAACCTATAACAAACCTCGTTCAGTCTCCTCAGGACTTTAAATGGCCCCACAAACCGCGGACCCAGCTTCCGGCAGGGCAGGTGAAGGGGTAGGTTTCGGGTCGAGAGCCAGACCCGATCCCCCGGTGCATACACGGGGGCCTCACTGCGGTGGCGGTCGGCACTCGCCTTTTGTCTCCTGATGGCCCGTTGTAGCCGTACGTGGGCAGCGTTCCAAGTCTCCTCTGAGTGCCGAAACCATTCATCCACCGCAGGAGCGTCAATCTGGCTCTGATGCCATGGTGCCAGGACCGGCTGGTAACCTAGCACACACTGAAAAGGTGATAGGTTGGTAGAGGAGTGGCGGAGGGAGTTTTGGGCCATCTCGACCCAGGGGATGTAAGCTGCCCACTCCCCCGGCCGGTCCTGGCAATAGGACCTCAGAAACCTACCCACATCCTGGTTTACTCTTTCCACCTGCCCGTTGCTCTCGGGGTGGAAACCTGAGGTAAGGCTGACCGAGATCCCCAGGTGTTCCATAAACGCCCTCCAGACTCTAGACGTAAATTGGGGACCCCGATCAGAAACTATATCCTCAGGCACCCCGTAGTGCCGGAATACATGGGTGAACAGAGCCTCCGCAGTTTGTAGAGCCGTAGGGAGACCGGGCAAAGGAAGGAGACGGCAGGACTTAGAAAACCGATCCACAACAACCAGGATTGTGGTGTTACCCCGCGACGGGGGAAGATCCGTCACAAAATCCACCGATAGGTGTGACCATGGTCGCTGTGGAACGGGAAGGGGTTGTAATTTCCCTCTGGGCAGATGTCTAGGTGCCTTACACTGTGCACATACCGAACAGGAGGAAACATAAACCCGCACGTCCTTAGCTAAAGTGGGCCACCAGTACTTCTCAGAAAGGCAGCGCACCGTCCGACCGATACCAGGATGACCAGAGGAGGGTGACGTATGAGCCCAACAGATCAAACGATCGCGGACATCAAACGGAACGTACATACGCCCAGCTGGACAGTCAGGTGGAATGGGCTCTGAACGTGACGCCCGTTCGATGTCCGCGTCCACCTCCCATACCACCGGTGCCACCAGGCGAGAGGCTGGAATGATGGGAGTGGGATCTGAGGACCTCTCCTCTGTATCATACAGCCGGGACAGTGCGTCTGCCTTAAAGTTCTGGGAACCTGGTTTGTAGGAAAGGGTGAAATCAAAACGGGTGAAAAACATGGACCACCTTGCCTGACGAGGGTTCATTCTCCTCGCTGCCCGTATGTACTCCAGATTGCGGTGGTCAGTCCAAATGAGAAAAGGGTGTCTAGCCCCCTCAAGCCAGTGTCTCCACGCTTTCAGAGCCATGACAACAGCCAGCAACTCCCGGTCCCCCACATCATAGTTTCGCTCCGCCGGGCTGAGCTTCTTCGAAAAGAATGCACAGGGGCGAAGCTTTAGTGGCGTACCCGAACGCTGAGACAGCACAGCCCGTACGGCATGACGAGGTACTCATAATGCCCAGAAGTGGTGCTAAATGCTGTCTTCCACTCATCTCCCCCCTTAATACGCACCAGGCTGTAAGCGCTCCTGAGGTCCAATTTTGTGAAGAAGCGCGCCCCGTGTAATGACTCGGTCATACTGGCTATGAGTGGTAGCGGGTAACTGTATTTTTTTGTGATCTTATTTAATCCTCGATAATCAATACACGGGCGCAAACCTCCATCCTTCTTCTTCACAAAAAAGAAACTCGAGGAGACAGGTGAGATGGAAGGCCGAATGTATCCCTGTCCCAGAGATTCGGTGACATATGTCTCCATAGCCACCGTCTCCTCCTGTGACAGAGGATACACATGACTCCTGGGAAGTTTAGCGTCTACCAAGAGATCTATCGCACAATCCCCCGGTCGATGGGGTGGTAATTGAGTCGCCTTCTTCTTACAGAAGGCGAGTGCCAAATCGGCATATTCGGGAGGAATGTGCATGTTGGAAACCTGGTTTGGACTCTCCACCGTCGTGGCACCTAGGGAAACACCTACACATCTACCTGAAAACTGACAGGACCATCCCTTGAGTGTCCTCTGTTGCCACGAAATAATCGGATCATGAGAGGCCAACCAGGGAAGACCCAACACAACAGGAAACGCAGGAGAGTCGATCAAAAAGAGACTAATTCTCTCCTCGTGATCCCCCTGCGTTCTCATAGCGATGGGCGCCGTGACCTCCCCAATCAGCCCCGACCCCAAAAGACGATCATCTAATGTATTTACATTGAAGGGAACATCAACAGGAATAATAGGGATCCCTAATCTATGTGCTAAAGAGCGATCAATAAAGTTCCCAGCTGCGCCTGAATCTACTAGCGCCTTATGCTGGGGATGCGAGGAAAACTCAGGAAATTCTATATGTAACCACATGTGCGCAACAGAAGACTCTGGGTGAGTTATGTGCCTACTCACCGGAGATGACCCATCAGTGCTCCGCCTGCTACCTCGACTTCCAGGAGAAACACCCCAGCACCGGACAGCAGTGTGTCCTCTGCGTCCACAGTTGGTGCATGGAGTGGTCCTCCCTCCGGTCTCCCTACTAGCAGCCCCTCCTAACTCCATCGGTGTAGGATCCAAGGGGCTGGGTAATGGAACGGGCGGACCCCGATCTAGACGTCCGCGGGAGGCCAACAGGTTATCCAGCCGGATAGATAAGTCCACCAGCTGGTCCAGGTTAAGAGTGGTGTCCCTGCAGGCTAACTCCCTACGAACGTCCTCTCGTAGACTACACCTGTAGTGATCGATCAGGGCCCGCTCATTCCATCCTGCACCAGCGGCCAGAGTACGGAAGTCCAAGGCGAAATCTTGAGCGCTCCTCATCCCCTGTCTGAGATGGAACAAACGCTCTCCCGCCGCTCTCCCTTCAGGTGGATGATCAAAGACCGCCCGGAAGCGGCGAGAGAAGTCATCATAGTCATCCAGGGTTTGTCCCTCTCTTCCCCAGATGGCGTTGGCCCACTCCAGGGCCTTACCAGTCAGACAGGAGATGAGGGCGCCCACTTTCTCTCGTCCTGAAGGAGTCGGATGAACAGTTGCCAGGTATAACTCCAACTGTAGGAGGAACCCCTGACACCCGGCTGCTGTACCGTCATACGCTCCTGGGAGCGAGAGCCGAATCCCACTGGGTCCTGACGATGGAGGGATGACCGGTGGAGTAGGGATAGGCGCGGGTGGTGATGATGGGGTCTGATCTACCGGGAGACCTCCTCTCTCCCATCGGTCCATTGTCTGCAGCACACGATCCATGGCAGTCCCTAAACTGTGTAACATGGTCGCGTGCTGTTGAACTTGCTCCTCGACTGGGAGAGAGGGGCTGGCTGTGCCTGCTGACTCCATTTGAAGTTTGGGTCCGTGATTCTGTCAGGGTTGTGTGCAGCGAAGTAGCAGAGTCAAATGCAGGACACAGGTGATGAGCGAAACACAAAACGTTTACTCAAAATCACAGCAAAAATCCACAAAGGGAAAAACAAGGAATAACAACAACCACTAACGTAACCAACAATCACGGACAAAACAGAAATGAAAGCCAGAGGGTTTGTAGGAGTAATTGACATATGTAGGTAGATATCACACCAATTAAACAATAGATAGGAGTATACTAGAAAATAGTATAAGAAGGCAGATGTGAGTGCATTTGCCATTCTGGTAAATACAGGAAACCAAAGATTAGCAGATGGTGTAGTAGTGTAGTAGTAACATAAGATACATGGATAACATATAAATATAAAAGATAGCTGAACATTAAAGTAACGAACCACATGGTAACATAGATCATGAGACCGTGGTAATGGAAATCTACTAAGGGACGTTCTGACCCTCTGACCCTTGTAGATTCTCCATTGTGCTGACAGACTGACCAGACATGCGGGCGCCTACTAGGCGCTTTGACACACTAGATTTATAGTCTACCCATTCCACTAGAAAAGCATACATACCAGAGAAATATGCCTGGGGTGGCTGGACACTAATGAACAAGAAACACATAGTCTGCTGATTCCATTTAAGTGAAACTGACCAGACACATAGACGCCTATAAGCAATTGGATACCCTAAGGATAGCGGGGACAGAACAAGGAGTGCATTGATTTAGTGGTGAAGGGAGGGGACACAGAGTATGTTGACACACTAAGATGGAGGGTCTGACCACTGTTGTAATTTGGCTGAGGGCAGATGATGGGCGTTAGTATGCGTGAACAAGCAGGAAGCCTGAACTAAAAAGATAATGATGGCAGGAAGAATTATGGGAAGTATGCTTATTTGCATATGGGGTGGACCCATATGTTATTTGTGTATAAAGAACGAACGAGTGTTCTGGGAAGGGGGGTGTTCAGCGGGACATTCGAGATGGTTATACAATTGTAAATAAAAGCATGTTTTGATTTCACAAGTTCTGATAAAGCGTTATATTTCTGAGATGATTTTCCACGACAGGTTAAATAGGGAACATGATGGGGGAATTGAAAACAGGTGTGTATAATACAGACAAAACAAAACGAAACTGAAAAGTGGATCGATGGCGACTAGAAAGCCGGTGACGTCGACCGCCGAACACCACCCGAACAAGGAGAAGGGCCGACTTCGGCGGAAGTCATGACAATATCTCTGCTATAAAACAGGGTTTTGTTCCCAATAATGCGCATTCACCCGGGAATACCTCTGTTATAAAACAGGGTTTTCTCCAGACACAGTAGAGCCCTCCTTGCACTAAGACATGGTCTTCTTCACACATAGTGAAAACTCACACACAGTGAATTCTCCTCTGCACACATTAGAGTATTCTGTCACAAAGACAATATCTATGTTTTAACGTGCACTTAAGTTGCTCCACCCTTCATTCTATTGTTTGGGGTGGCGTATCCGTCCACTGACGCTTGCTGGCAGGTCCGAGGCGGGTCCCTTCTGCTCCACTCAGGAGGAGTGTGGGCTCCCTGAGCTACGTCTAATGCAGCCCCTGTACGTTGCTAACCTTGGTATTCCCGGAAATGATCGGCAAACGGAGTCAGCCATCCCATCCTCGTAGCCAAGAATTGTAGTGGAAATTCAAACCAGAAAAGAAGAGACTGTCGATTCTTCAAACAACAACTTTTATTATAAGATTTGCACTATAAACTCAGCAAAAAAATAAACGTCCCTTTTTCAGAACCCTGTCTTTCAAAGATAATTCATAAAAATCCAAATAACTTCACAGATCTTCATTGTAAAGGGTTTAAACACAATTTCCCATGCCTCTTCAATGAACCATAAACAATTAATGAACATGCACCTGTGGAATGGTTGTTAAGACACCAACAGCTTACAGACGGTAGGCAAATAAGGTCAGTTATGAAAACTTAGGACACTAAAGAGGCCTTTCTACTGACCCCCGAAAAACACCAAAAGAAAGATGCCCAGGGTCCCTGCTCATCTGCATGAACGTGCCTTAGGCATGCTGCAAGGAGGCATGAGGACTGCATATGTGGCCAGGGCAATAAATTGCAATGTCCGTACTGTGAGACGCCTAAGACAGCGCTACAGGGAGACAGGACGGACAGCTGATCGTCCTCGCAATGGCAGACCACGTGTAACAACACCTGCACAGAATTGGTACATCCGAGCATCACACCTGCGGGATAGGTACAGGATGGCAACAACAACTGCCCGAGTTACACCAGGAAAGCATAATCCCTTCATCAGTGTTCAGGCTGTCCTCACAGCATCATCGGACTGATTCATTGCAGGCAATCTCAACGCTGTGTGTTACAGAGAAGACATCCTCCTCCCTCATGTGGTACCCTTCCTGCAGTCTCATCCTGACATGACCCTCCAGAATGACAATGCCACCAGCCATACTGCTCATTCTGTGCATGATTTCCTGCAAGACAGGAATGTCAGTCTTCTGCCCTGGCCAGCGTAGAGCCCGGATCTCAATCCCATTGAGCACGTCTTGGACCTGTTGGATCGGAGGGTGAGGGCTAGGGTCATTCCCCCCAGAAATGTCTGGGAACTTGCAGGTGCCTTGGTGGAAGAGTGGGGTAAAATCTCACAGCAGGAACTGGCAAATCTGGTGCAGTCCTTGAGGAGAAGATGTACTGCAGTACTTAATGCATCTGGTGGCCACACCAGATACTGACTGTTACTTTAGATTTTGAGCCTCTTTGTTCAAGGGCACATTATTCAATTTCTGTTAGTCAAATGGCTGTGGAACTTGTTCAGTTTATGTCTCAGTTGATGAATCTTGTTCTGTTCATACAAATATTTACACATGTTAAGTTTGCTAAAAATAAACGCAGATGACAGTGATAGGACGTTTCTTTTTTTGCTGAGCTTATATGTCTTATACCAGTATCCGCCTACACTCCAATCATAGCCCACTACTCTTCTTCTCCATTGATCAAATTGGCCCTTCTATGGTAATGCTCTATTCTGCAACTATATCTTCTAACTTCTACTTCAGGACCCTGTCCTGGAACAACATAGATAATGTATTTACATCTGACGATTGCAAACCATGGCATATCAATTAATATGAATTTAGTACTTTGCCAATAATTCTCATTTACCTCGGAATACCTCTGTTATAAAACAGGATTTTCTCCACACACAGTAGAGCCCTCCTTGTCACTAAGACAAGGTCTTCTTCACACACAGTGAAAACCCACACACAGTGAAACTCACACACAGTTAATTCTCCTCTACACACAGTAGAGTATTCTGTCACGAAGACAATATCTATACTTTAATGTGTACTTTAGTTGTCCCTAAAGAAAGTCAGTCCCACCCTTCATTTTATTGTTCGGGATGGCGTATCCGTCCACTGACGCTTGCTGGCAGGTTGAAGGGGGATCCCTTCTGCTCGACTCAGGCGGAGTGTGGGCTCCCTGAGCTACGTCTAATGCAGCCCCTGCGCGCTGTTAACCTTGGTGCCCCCGGGAACGATCAGCACACAGAGTCAGCCATCCCGTCCTCGTAGCCAAGAATTGTTATGGAAATTCTAACCAGAAAGGAAGAGACTGTAGATTGTTCAAACAACAACTTTTTATCATAAGATATGCATATCTGGAGCAGTTAAAACTTCTTATGGCTGCAATCCCGTTAACGGGATCGATATGACAACAGCCAGTGAAAGTGCAGGGCGCCAAAACAGAAATCTCATAATTAAAATTCCTCAAGCATACAAGTATTTCACACCATTTTAAAGATAGACTTCTTGTTAATCCCAACACAGTGTCCGATTTCAAAAAGGCTTTACAGCGAAAGCACCACAAACGATTATGTTAGGTCACCGCAAAATCACAGAAAAGCACAGCCATTTTTCCAGCCAAAGACAGGAGTCACAAAAAGCAGAAATAGAGATAAAATTAATCACTAACCTTTGATGATCTTCATCATATTTATATCCAAAAAGCTCAGTTTACATTGGCGCCATGTTCAGAAATGCCTTCAAAATATCCGGAGAAATTGCAGAGAGTCACAACAAATAACAGAAATACTCATCATAAACTTTGATGAAAGACTTGTTCTTAATGCAACCGCTGTGTCAGATTTCAAAAAAGCTTTACGGGAAAAGCACAATATTTAATAATCTGAGAACAGCGTTCAGCCACAAAAGGAAGCCATACAGTTACCCGCCAAATTGTGGAGTCAACAAAGTCATAAATAGCATTATAAATCTTCACTTACCTTTGCTGATCTTCGTCGGAATGCACTCCCAGGACTCCCACTTCCACAAGAAATTTTCATTTTGTTCAGTAATGTCCATCATTTATGTCAAAATAGCTACTTTTGTTAGCGTGTTTGGTAAACAAATCCAAAGTCACGAAGCGTGTTCACTAAAAGCAGACAAAATGTCAAAAAGTTCCGTAACAGTCAGTATGTAGAAACATGTCAAACGATGTATTGAATCAATCTTTAGGATGTTTTTAACATAAATCTTCAATAATGTTCCAACCGGAGAATTCCAATGACTTCAGAAGTGCGATGGAACAGAGCTCCCTCTCATGTGAACGCGCATGGTCAGAGCATGGTCAGTTCATGTCAGATCTTACTCATTCCTCTCTCCTTCGGCCCCACTTCACAGTAGAAGCATCAGACAAGGTTCTAACGACTGTTGATATCTAGTGGAAGCCGCAGGAAGTGCAAACTGACCCATATCCCACTGTGTATTCGATAGGCGATGAGTTGAAAACCTACCAACCTCAGATTTCCCACTTCCTGGTTGGATTTTTTTCTCAGGTTTTTGCCTGCCATAGGAGTTCTGTTATACTCACAGACATCATTCAAACAGTTTCAGAAACTCAGAGTGTTTTCTATCCAATACTAATAATAATATGCATATATTAGCAACTGGGACTGAGGAGCAGGCAGTTTACTCTGGGCACCTTTTCATCCAAGCTACTCAATACTGCCCCTGCAGCCATAAGAAGTTAACAATCCACCCAACAGTGCGGAGTTAAGAGCCCAACGAACAAGAGTTGGGTCTCAGCTTTTATAACCTTTGTCTACGTGGCAGTTTAGCAGGTGTGTGAGATCACGGTGGGAACATAGTGTACAAACAAATAAGAACGTCAGTTTTATTACTTCTTTCTGCTGATAGAATTGTCGCTGCAGCTCAAGCTAGCCTCTGATCTCTTCATGTCTCCACACAGCTGTGCCCTTGAAAGATACAAAAATAACAAGATGGACTCAAAAACTGTGGTCACTCTCAGAGGCTCTTGGTCTTTGGTTACGTGACCAAGTTACTTAAAAACAAGAGAGGAAAAACACTGGCTTCTTACATGAGAGAAACAGACAGTGAAAATGTACAGATTCAAGGCTCATACAGCGCATGTGCATAACAAAGTTTGTAATTTCTACCACCATGCTGTCCCAATACTTTTGGAACTCACTGTATGTGTTCTGTCTGTGTCGTTCCAGGCTCCTATTCTGAGGATGGGACGTCCGTCACACAGAGGGGACAGTCTGAGGGTGGAGGCCCCAGCCCGTATCCCAACACACGGGACACTGACAGAGGGATCCCCCTTGTGACAACTGCCCCTCCCCTGAATGTCCCCAACCATCACACTCTCTACAAGGGCTTCCTCCTTCAGGAGTCCCTCCAAGGACAGCGGCATTTCTTTGAGGACAGTGGGGGTGTGGATACCCACCCCACTATGCCACCATCAGGTCCCCACTTTGCCAGAGACCCCTCCTCCACTCACACGGTGCCACACAAGGAAGCGCTGGCTTTCTCCGATGTTGCCTCAACCACTACCACTGTGGCAACAGCCACGTCACCGTTGGCAACACAGGGTAGCTCTGTTCCAGGGGGGCGTGTCTCTGTGACTCAGAGAGGGGCGTTGACCAATAGCAGGGGGAAGACAGAGGAAGAAGCTGATGCCATGGATACTCTGACCACTCCTGTCATGCACACCTCTGCCCTCCCTCCCCACTCAAACACCCACAACCTGCCTGCTCCTATGGGTGACAGGCACTCTGAGATCCCTTCCCCATCCACCATGACTCCCCCAGCCTTGACCACTCTAGTGGAGAAGGATAAAGGGAAGTCAGCAGAACACAACATGAACCATGCCAGTGATGGTGCACCGATGGACACTTCTGCAGTATCTGGTGATGTGGATGATGAGACCACTACGACCACTATAACCACAACCACCACCATCACCACCAGCCTGCCCAACCCAGGTAATGTAACACAGCCATGTAGCTACACACTTCTAATGATCACCTACTCTTAACCAGAGACATACAGTGTACGAATTACTGTCAAATACAATATCCTGCACCACACCCAACACCAGTTTCCATGATTCTGTCTTCATTGTAAAGATACTGTATAATGAACACCATGCTCAGATTCTCATTATACAGTTTTAGAGATAATCCTGGGCCTTGGTGGGTTGTAAAGTGGCTGAATTTCACTCTCTCCAACACAGCAGCTCTGTGTCTGTCTGTCTGAGACACCACTGTGCTCACACTCTCAATCCTCTCTGTTTGCAGCTCACATATCTAAACAGCCAAGGGGCTTAAATTAATTACAACATCAGTATTCCTACTCCTCTCACACTCAATCAAGAGCTCCTGAAATGGAGTGGAAACCAGATTGCAAACATGAGATATTGAGACACATTTGTGTTATGGTGGGAGTGAAGGAGAATTTTCAGCCTGGTCTCATAGACTAGATAGACGTAACATAGTAAATGTAAATACAGGACACTCAAACTATTATGATATGTTACGTTTGGTATGGTTACATAAGACAGAAGGGAAGGGAAAGGGTTACCTAAGGCAAAAAACAAAAGGAGGGTGTTTGGTTGGAGTCGATGCGTTGAAGCATAACATGAACTTCAAGCAACCCAAAGGTTGCATGTTCAAATCTCATCAATGACAACTTCAACATTTTAGGAAATTAGCAGCTTTGCAACTTTTTACTTACCACTTTTTAGCTATTTGCAACTACTTAGCATGTTAGTCAACCCTTCCCCTAACCTTAACCTAACCCTAACCCTTAAAATATAACCCTAACCCCAGCCTAGCTAGCGTTAGCCACCTAGCTAACGTACGCATTAGCCATCTAGCTAACATTTGCCAAGTATTGCAAATTCATAACATTATTGTACAAATTGCAATTTGTAACATATCATACGTACTGTAATTTGCAACATGTCATACATATTGGAGGATGGACATCTACAAATGAATACATACCATACGAAACGTAACATATCATAACCACTGGAGAGAGACAGATTTACGTTTACTATGTCACATCTATTCCTAAATCTAGGTTGGAATCTTAGAGTGGAACGCTCCAGACACAGGCTTTGCTTCATTTGTGCTTTACCCACAGGGACCCCTTCACAACTAATGAAGGGCAGGATGGGGAAATCTCCCAATATGTCTAAGACACACACACACACACACACACACACACACACACACACACACACACACACACACACACACACACACACACACACACACACACACACACACACACACACACACACACACACACACACATAGGCACACACACATAGGCACACACACACACACGCCTATACAAGCACCTACACACGCACCTACATACAAGCACACAGTAACTTCCTGTTGTCATCCATATCTCTGGGGGAAACTCAGAAAGACAGAAATCAAATAAAGCTGTCGAGCGGAAACACCTCAAGGCGACCAGAAAATTGTCTGTGGTTATTCCCTCCAACTGATCGGTCCCTCGAGCCACACAACCAAAGAGGATAGAGTGAGAGGGCCTCTGTTGATTCGGGCAGAAAATTTGAAAACCTTGAAACACTATTAACGTAGGGGGGCTGGTGTGAGTGAGTGAGAGAATGGGACCAGGGAGGGATCAGGGAGGGTTAGTCTTACTTACTTAGGCCAATCGCTCCTTTGGGAGCATAGGCCATTGACGACTCCTCTCCATCAAACTCTGTTCTGGGCAGCCTTCTCCAGCTTGCTCCACCCCATGCCAGTTAATGAAGAGGTGTCACTGGTCTTCAATGTTTTTCCTTCTGTCCTTGCAGTTCCCTGTATATTCAACCTGACAGCACCAGAGGGCTACATAGAGACGCCCCAGCCGTCCAGCTCTCATTACTACTCTTCTGTGGACTGCACCTACACCGTCACGGTCTACACGGGCTATGGAGTAGAGATACAGGTCAGATCGCCACTATTATTTCCAGAAGCGTGTTAATTTTGTACATCAAAAACAGTGATTGTCTATGAAGAGAAATTACATCAGATACCCAAATGCAACATCCAAAATGGCAATTTTGGCTCGTGGGCAATACCACACTAGTGCTTCAAAATTATGATGATGTTCACTCAGTTCCAAGGTATTTACTGTTATTGTGCAGCGACTGACCTTTGGAAGCTGACACAGTGATTTAAACAGGGAATCTACCTCCACCTGAAGCCCCTCATCCACATGATTACTTCTCCAGCTCAGCTTCTTTCTCTCATAAAATATACAATAGCCATTACCCCACTGCTCTTCCAGATGCTTGATCTAATATATTTTGGATGAAATTAATATGTACCGCAAATCATTCTCAATGATGTATCCCAGCTGCTCCATGTCTTCTGTGAAAGACCAGAAAATGAGGAGGAGGAGGGTGGAGAGAGGTGAACTATCTTCCTCTCCACTGTTCTTCCTATCATTGCCTGCCTGCGCTTGCTAACACCCGGGACAGCAGCACATGTATACCCTGAGTGTACATAAAATTAGTGTAAAAACATTCCTAATATTAAGTTGCACCCCGTTTTGCCCTCAGAACAGCCTCAATTATTTGGGGCATGGACTCTACAAGGTGTCTAAAACGTTCCACAGGGATGCTGGCCCATGTTGACTCCAATGCTTCCCACAGTTGTGCCAAGTTGTCTGGATGTCCTTTGGGTGGTGGACCATTCTTGATAGACAAGGGAAAACTGTTGAGTGTGGAAATCCCAGCAGTGTTGCAGTTCTTGACACACTAAAATTGGTGTGCCTGATACCTACTACCGTACCCCGTTCAAAGGCACTTAAATCTTTTGTTCCTAATGTTTTTTCCACTCAGTATACGTCTCTCTTCTCTGATCTCCTCGTCTTGAATTATTCAATGTGACTTAGATGTAAGGAAGCTTCTTCTCTTAATGAATTACTTATGGATTATGTGTCCAGTCCTTTTGCTTGTTTACGAGACTCTTTTAATGCCTTCCTGTTAAAATGTCTCCACAGCTCCTCTTAACTTCGTTAAAGATACCTTACCCTCAGGTTGATTGACTAAATAATGTGGCATTCAGACAATGCGTGGATCACCCCTCAACGCCCATCTACACCTCCCCTATGCCGCTCTACGCCCCCGTACGCCCCCTACGCCCCTCTACAACCCTCTACACCTCTTTACACCCCACTACACTCAGTCTACACCCCTCTACACCCCTTTCACCCCTCTACACTTCAGGTGGTGTCATCCTGTTTCTAAAAGACTGGGTTGATAATTCCTTTTATCTGGAAATCTTTTGGATTAATCTACTTCAAAGGACTTCTCTAGACCAGGGGGCTTTGTAGAATGTGGGTCTTAACAACTCCAGTCTATCATTCATTTTAGCGTAAGCTGGATTTAAATGGTTGCCTTGATGTAGGCAAGAAGATAAAGACTGATGTGGACTATTCCTTGGGCAGCATTTGTTTATTTGCCCTGCTTTGAGGTCTACAGCCCACACCTGCCTAGTCCACTGCTCCATCAGACCAAAGGGTCTCCAGTATTTACTGCTCCGGCCCTGCCTCAGGGCAGAGGAAGGGAGGGACGGTGTCGTGGCTGAATCATAATTAGTCAGGTAACATAGATAGATAAGATGTTATTTTCATCATATGCTTGTGAGATACTTGTCATTAGAATGGTTCCCTTTGGACTATAGGGTTGGCAGTGCATTTTCCCCTTCTGTGATAGGGCTTAGTCACTTGGGGCCCAGAGAGGGGAGAGGTCAGGCTTGTCTTCATATGTCAATGTATCTGTTAAACCATGTGGTGCTATGTAGAATATCAGAAGGGGAGGAGGACAGAATGGAACATTGTCTTCTTATGGGAATGTGTCTGTAACCACTCCTAAACCATGTGAAGGGATGGCGTTATTAATGGGGAACCAGTTAGTTATCTCATACAATGTCTGTCCGCCAGTCACTCCCTACTTTTCTCATTGGGGGAAGGAGTATGGCAGTGTCTGGAACCATTGTATGTCCCCTCTGAGGTTGCCCTTATCTTGACCTAGTATATGACCTAAGAGGCTCACTGTCTTTTCTGAGCTTATCCAGGAGGGGGTGTATTTTAGATGGAAGTATCTAGAATTGACAATTGATATATGCCATTGGATGAGGTAATGTTTTGGTACCAAGCATGAGATTGAAACCTCGTCTTAGGAGACCAAACTGAACGATAGATTATAGCTAATGCTATCTAGCTATGGGATACTCCTCTTTCAAGTAAAAGGTTCTTTGTAAGTTGAGAGGGGTGTATCTTGGCTATAAATGATACTAAGAATTGTTTTGTAGACTCTCAGAGAATTCATTTATAGACACTGAATTGATCTGAGAGTCAAAAAGTGCTATGGTGAAGCTCATATATTATTAAAGATGGACTTTATAATATAACTCTGACTTGTGTGTGGTTGGCTCTTATTATTGAGTAATACAGGAAATTACCACGACAACGGAGAGAGACATTTGCTTGAAAAGTGTTTCTAGCTCTCAAATTCCCCAAGTCTATATAGTATACAGTACCACCCTCACAACTCCACACAAAGGCAAGACCCATCAGGTTTACCATGTGCCGTTATATACAGTGTGTTTAAGCTGCAGTCTGGGAGGAGGAGTGGGAGGTGGTTGAAAGTCAGAGACCCTCTGTTAACCACCCAACAGTGTTGTCATGTGAAAGTAGGATAGTCAGGATTGATTCACTTTCCGCTGTAGTCGCACATGACTGTGTCAGTTCATAGATCAGTGCACTGTAGGCCAAGCTAAAACATGTCCAGCCCAGTAGTTCTGTCCACTCCAGAAGTGTGCAAGTGGTGAGAGAGGACCTTTAAGCAGCTCACTGAAGCCATGGTGGGTAGTACTGAAGAGTATCGACTGATGGGTCAATATTCCCAACTACTCTGGCTTAAGTGGACCTCGGCAGAGTTCAATAAAGTACAGTTCTATCTGCAGTCTCTGTCTGGGTTGATGGCAGAGATTGATTGGGATGCATTGGTCACTGCTTGGACAATTTAACAAAGGGTGGCGCAGTCTGTCAATTCAATATTCGGTAAGAAGTGTCACCCTGATACTGTTTGGAGGGCTGAGGAGGAGTGCTTCACTAAAGAGTGACTGTCTGGGATGATATGGCATATTTAAATATATGGAACTATTGACATCTTGACATACTTTACAACTAGGGCTACAACAAAATTGCTAGAAAATATATACATGTTCAAACACATTTGTTTCTCCATTTTCTCTCTGTGTGAGTCGAGGATTTGTTTCTCTCATATGCAAAATAATTATCCACTGTGCACACACTTCGTAGTGAAATGACATACATGCGCCAAAGACTGCAGAAGATTACATAAACCTGGGAGCAGAGGATCATTGATTAATCACTCTCAGCCATGAGCCACACACAACTGGAACATGTAGGCTACATATTGCATGTAGATCCTTAATACCATAAACATGACGTGTGTCCTGAATCTTTGACACATTTTTTAGGTTACGGTGTGTCCGAGGGGAAGAGGAGGCATGCAGCGTTCAGTCGCCTGCAACGTGCTATTTGCACATTGGCTCCCTCCCTGACTGAACAGCAGTAGAGTTCAGGCTCTAGCCTACAGGGCTTTAGCTGTTCTTAGCCCGACGCACTGACTCCCAGTACACTAAAGCACACGGCTCAGACCTTTTACTGCTGGAGGGACAAGAATCAATACCCTGGCCCAATCCACTCTCATCTCCTGATAGGTAGTCCACAACTCAATCATAACTAGGGAGCTGGAGGTAAGTAAAAACAAGGGCCTGTTAATGACCTGTCATCATCTGTGGGAGACAGCAGTATCTTCAGCACTGAGTGCTCACGAGTAATATGTACTGTACAATAACCCAGTCTTAGGAGTCGCATGTGTGGTGTGTGTCAAAACAATATCTCTATCCCTGAAATGTCTGCTCCACAATGGCTCTGGTGTTTCAGCTCAGGTAGAAAAAGCTGTCAAACAGCTGCCTCCACACCTCCACATCCTATAAAACATAATTTCTACTTCAATCCAGATTTTGGAGAAGCTGGTGTCACAGAGGCCTCTCCTCTCCTCTCCTCCCCTCGCCTCTCCCCTCCTCTCTCTGGACCAGGCCTCTCCTCTCCTCCCCTCGCCTCTCCCCTCCTCTCTCTGGACCAGGCCTCTCCTCTCCTCCCCTCGCCTCTCCCCTCCTCTCTCCGGACCAGGCCTCTCCTCTCCTCCCCTCGCCTCTCCCCTCCTCTCTCTGGACCAGGCCTCTCCTCTCCTCCCCTCGCCTCTCCCCTCCTCTCTCCGGACCAGGCCTCTCCTCTCCTCCCCTCGCCTCTCCCCTCCTCTCTCCGGACCAGGCCTCTCCTCTCCTCCCCTCGCCTCTCCCCTCCTCTCTCTGGACCAGGCCTCCTCTCCTCCCCTCGCCTCTCCCCTCCTCTCTCTGGACCAGGCCTCTCCTCTCCTCCCCTCGCCTCTCCCCTCCTCTCCTCTCTCTGGACCAGGCCTCTCCTCTCCTCCCCTCGCCTCTCCCCTCCTCTCCTCTCTCTGGACCAGGCCTCTCCTCTCCTCCCCTCGCCTCTCCCCTCCTCTCTCTGGACCAGGCCTCTCCTCTCCTCCCCTCGCCTCTCCCCTCCTCTCTCTGGACCAGGCCTCTCCTCTCCTCCCCTCGCCTCTCCCCTCCTCTCCTCTCTCTGGACCAGGCCTCTCCTCTCCTCCCCTCGCCTCGCCTCTCCCCTCCTCTCCTCTCTCTGGACCAGGCCTCTCCTCTCCTCCCCTCGCCTCGCCTCGCCTCTCCCCTCCTCTCCTCTCTCTGGACCAGGCCTCTCCTCTCCTCCCCTCGCCTCTCCCCTCCTCTCCTCTCTCTGGACCAGGCCTCTCCTCTCCTACCCTCGCCTCTCCCCTCCTCTCTCTGGACTAGGCCCCTTGTGTTTTTCCTTTGTCACAGTGTATGTTCTCCTCCTGTTGTGGGCTGACTGATGCCTGTTAGGCCCTCCATGGTTCCACAGAGGAGCTGGGAGAAGTGCAATTAGCAGATTCCACATGGGCTCTGTGAATACAACACTGGGGGAAAGAGAAACAAGGAGATGCACTTAGTGGCATTGAGAAAGCCCAGCTCTCAGTGATCTCACTGTGCTTGTTTGTCTTGTCAGCACTACTGAGCACCGGTACTTTGCACCACCTGGGTGACGGTGTGAATAACTCGCTGTGACTACGTTGACTGTTGTTCTCTCACTGCTCTTTCCTCACTGAGACAAGAGGGGATTTGAATCACAATCTATAGTCTGTTTCAGCCCAACAGCAGCCCAGATACTTAAAAAGTCTCTCAGACACCCAGTTTGTGAATGTGGGCTTTCCAGCTAAGCCAACAAAGGTCCTTACAAGACTGTAATGTCCTCTGACTCAGAGTGAAGTGCTGGTTATTTTCAGCATTATTTATTTCTATCCCTAACACTTAACTCAGCGGGACAAGTGGCAGTGATGGCAGCCATGTTAGTTCACATTCTGAGTTTCCTCTCATTTTGTGATGTGCACCTGCTGTCTCCAGGCAGACACTGACAGGATCAGGCAGTAGATGAGATGACTGACCGGTGACTGCTCCCACATGGTGACACTCACGACACCACAGCCACTCTCTGGAAGTGGCTATAGTCACAGTCACACCTGCTGCCACACAGGCCAATCTCCAGTGCCATGGCTGATAGTCAGAGAGTCATAGAGGGAGTGTGACATGAAGGAAAGAAGAGCGGGAAGGAGGGAAAGTCCATTACTCATCTCTCCTTCTGCACTCTGTTGGCCTCTTTTGTACTTTGCTATTGTTGGGAGAGGATTTGAAGTTCACCAATGTGACTGAGGCAGGGATTTTAGATG
The DNA here is from genome assembly GCF_029448725.1 of Salvelinus fontinalis. Classification (NCBI taxonomy): domain Eukaryota; kingdom Metazoa; phylum Chordata; class Actinopteri; order Salmoniformes; family Salmonidae; genus Salvelinus; species Salvelinus fontinalis. The sequence goes on from NC_074697.1 coordinate 24,581,967, forward strand.
TGGAGAGTGAGGTACAGCACTTTAGAATCCTTTCTGGTGGTTTTTTTTAAGATGCATTTTTTCCTGGTCAAGGAGTCAGTGTTGGTGGGTATCATCAGCCTGCTCACCTGTCTTGGATTCAGTCTGCAAGGCAGCTCCTCTCACTCTCCTGTACCTACCTCTCCCACGCCACCTTGTTGGAGACTTAACAGACGATTTTCAGAGAGGACATAACAACAAAGAGACAGAGTCGATGAATTAAGAGATCAGAAAGGGATTCAAGAGGTCTTCTGATATTTAGAGACAGAACAAGGAGGACGTAGAGAAAGAAAGGAAAGAAATAAGGGAGGGAGAGAGAAAGATCGAGAATTTGGAAGCAGAGTTGGCTTCCAGAGTGTTTCAGTTGGATGACTAACAGGATCAATGTGACACAATGTTAATAAATACTGCCGTAGGCTCCTTCCTCCCTATCAGGAGTTGTTCTAATGTTCGATCAGAATGTTGTCCTCTTAAATCAGCTCATTTGGACAATGAGATCTGGAAACAGCAGCTATTAACATCAGTAACACAGGCCAACAATGAGAATAAGTGGACAGCTAATGCTTATCTGATGCTCTACTCTCCACCGTCTAAATAATAGTGTAGAGGAGATGCAGATTTACCACTACAGTACATGTACTTCATACAGAAAAAGCAACTTTCAATGAAAAGTTTCTGTGTGGAACAGAGGTGGATTATTGGACATCTATTACATGAAACAACATTTGCCACTGACATGCTGTCACACTGAATATAAAGTATTCCATATTTATTAGGTACACCTGCTCTTTCCATGACATAGACTGACAAGGTGAATCAAGGTGAAAGATATGATCCCTTATTGATGGCACCTGTTAAATCCATTTCAATCAGTTTAGATGAAGGGTAGGAGACCGGTTAAATAAGGATTTTTAAGACTTAAGACAATTGAGACATGGATTGTGTATGTGTGTCATTCAGAGGGTGAATCACCAAGACAAAATATTTAAGTGCCTTTGAACGGGGTATGGTAGTAGGTACCAGGCGACGCTGCTGGGTTTTCCATAAGCAGCAGTTTTCCCTTGTCTATCAAGAATGGTCCACCACCCAAAGGACATCCAGACAACTTGGCACAACTGTGGGAAGCATTGGAATCAACATGGGCCAGCATCCCTGTGGAACGCTTTCGACACCTTGTAGTCCATGCCCAGACGAATTGAGGCTGTTCTGAGGACAAAAGGGGGTGCAACTTAATATTAGGAAGGTGTTCTTAATGTTTGGTATACTGAGTTTATTACGATAGTCCTCTCACAGCATGGCTACAAATGATTTCCATTCACTCCATATAACCTAACTCTTATTTTCACGTTGTTGCTGGCTTTTCCTTGCCCTACGACTTTTTGTCCCTTGTCTATAATTTCCCTGCTTAATTCAGGCGTGCTGCATAAAACCAATTTTCCGACAGGCGTGTAGGAATTGTGGTGATAATGAGATCGAAACGGCTGAGGTGAATGTTAAAATGAGATAAGTGCAGACGCGGAAAGCGTGTGAATGTTCCATCTCTTAGGAGGATGAGTGAAGCTTAGCCTGTGGGTTTTTTACCCTCGTTGCTCTTATACCCTCTGTGGGATGGGAAAGCTAGCTGATAGGATACATTCAGTAGGAGTTGTCTGAGCCTGGACCTGTCTTTCGAGGCCACTGGATTTCCCCTACCCGAAATGTTCCATATGCAAAAAAACCCTGCTTATTTCTCTCAGATTTTGTGCAAACATGTTATTTCATCCCTGTTGGTGAGAATTTTTCATTTGCCAAGATAATCTATCCACTTGACAGGTGTGGCATATCAAGAAGCGATTAAACAGCAGGATCATTACACAGATGCACCTTGTGCTGGTGAAATTAAAGGTCACTCTAAAATGTCCAGTTTTGTCACACAACACAATGCAACAGATGTCTCAAGTTTTGAGGGAGTATGCAAATTGGCATGCTGACTGCGGGAATGTCAACCAGAGCTGTTGCCAGAGGATTAAATGTTCATTTCTCTACCATAAGTTGCCTACACTGTTGTTTTCGAGAATTTGGCAGTACGTCCAACCGGCCTCACAACCACAGACCACATGTAACCACGCCAGCCCAGGACCTTCACATCCTGCTTCTTCACCTGTGGGATCATCTGAAACTGAGGAGTATTTCTGTCTGTAATAAAGCCCTTTTGTGGGGGGAAACTCATTCTGATTGGCTGGGCCTTGTTCCTCAGTGGCCATGCCCAGTCATGTGAAATCCATAGATTACTAATGAATTTATTTCAGTTGACGGATTTTTTATATGAACTGTAACTTAGTGAAGTTGTTGAAATTGTTGCATTTTTTTTTGTTCAGTATAGTTTGGTCCCTGCTGTCCAGTTTGCTTCCACATACTGTAATCTCTTCTCTCTGGAGACAACTACTCAGCTCTTCACCTTCAGCCGACCTTGGCTCAGCAGGAACAACCTCCACAGATCTGCATTCAACCAGCCCCTTGAACCAGGATTACACAGCCATCAAATAGAAACAGGCTTTAAGGAAGAAAGACTCGGCTCAGGGTGACACTGTGTTCAATTTCCTCTGAAAGAGCTTAACTTTTCTGCGCTACGGATACCGAATACGGGTTCACTTTCCTAAACAACTGCTGAATTGCAGGGCGCCAAATTCAAAAATATTCCTACAAATATTTATAATCATGCAATCACAAGTGAAATATACCAAAACACAGCTTAGCTTGTTGTTAATCCACCTATGGTGTCAGATTTTGAAAATATATTTTACAGCGAAAGAAATCCAAGCTTTTGTGAGTGTAGCTTTCAATGCTACATCAGCTAGCCCCAAATTAGCATGGTCACGAAAGTGTGAAAAGCAATAAAATGAATCGCTTACCTTAGATAATCTTCGGACGTTTCCACTCACGTGACTCCCAGTTACACAACAAATCTTCTTTTTGTTTGATAAATATTACTTTTATCACAAAAAAACGCCATTTGGGTTGCGCATTATTTTGAGAAAACAAAAGCCGTGTTCCGTTCGACAAATCCCAAAAAGTATCCGAAATGGTCTTAGAAACATTTCAAATGTTTTTTACAATCAAACCTCAGGTTGTCTTTAACAAACATAATCGATAATATTTAAACCGGAGCATAACCTATTCATTAAGAGAGAAAAGGAAAATGGTGAGCTCCTCCCGCGCGCGCAGGAAATATTCAGAGGACACCTGACCTCTTTTGAAACATCTCGCTCATTTTTCTAAATAAAAGCCTGAAACTATGTCTAAAGCCTGGTCACAGCCTGAGGAAGCCATTGGAAAAAGAATCTGGTTGATATCCCTTTAAATGGAGGTTAGACAGGCCAGGAAACAAAGATAAAAAAAAAAAAAATCACTTCCGGGTTACTTTTTCTCAGGATTTCGCTTGCAGAATAAATATTATTTTTCTCACAGACAATATTTTGACAGTTTTGGAAACTTTGGAGTGTTTTCTATCCTAATCTGTAAATGATATGCATATTCTACGATCTGGGCCAGAGAAAATGTCCGTTTACGTTGGGTACGTTATTTAAAAAAATAAAAAAATAATCTGACCCCTAGCGCTAATCACTGCTTCTCTCTTACCATTGAGTGGCCTCAGGTCTCATGTAATATCAACTGTCGTCTGTGACAGCCTTGCCAGACCATTTCAAGGACAGGCATATGAATGCACACAGGAAATCACACAAAGTATCCCTTTTTCAGTGTGTGTGCCAGGATTTGTACCTTGTGATTTACACAAATCTTAGTTATTTTGTGTATGGTATTATGTGTGTTGTATATGGTCTGTATGTTGTGTAGCAGTGTGTTTTGTGTCCAGTGTTGGACCAGGTGTCACTGTGTCAAGTGGCCCAGACAGAAATACCTCAATATTAACCAGCAGAACCATGGCTTTCCATGGCCCGGACTGTCTCTTTATCTCCCCACCCCTCCCATCTCCTCCTCCCTCTCCTCTCTTCTCTTCTCTCTCCTCTCCTCCTCATGGCCCAGTTCTCCTGTCTGGACCAGATGTTAGTGCTGGTGCTCTATCACTTCCCTACCCCCTACTTAATCATTGTCTATAATTAGCTAGCAGCCCACATACTCTAGTACTCTCACAGACACTCACACAACGTGGGACCATTTGAAGGAGGGAACGGAGATACCTAATTAGAGGAGCTTTCTCCTTTATTCTCTTTCTTTCATTCCTCCCTCCTCCCTCTGTTCCTTCTTACATCTGTAGAGATAGAAGGGCAATCTCTGGAGAGGGGTGTGGTTTGCTGCACGGAGACAGAAAGCAGAAAGCATTCATCTCCTCCCCCACATGCTCTCCAAAATCTGGTGTTTATTTTATTGGAAAGTGTCACTTGAATTATTTAGAGTTATTTCATTTTCATGTGTTGCTTTTAAATATATAGTAAGCAACACAGAATGTTGTGATTGGGACATAGTTGTTTACTCTGGGGGAGGAGCCTAATTAGTATTGTAGTAATTCGACTTTAAGGGATTATGATGCTTTTAACCTTAACGTGCTGTTGACCGCCTGTTTGCATATCAACAAAACAAACCATGTCCGTGTTGTCAGACAGACGTGTGCTGATCCAGGGATTAGATCAGTGTTAGGTAGACAGTCGGGACTAATGCCAACACAAACTGGATTATCCCAACAGTATTCTGGAAGTATTCCATTGACATGGGGATTTCAGGATAATGTGATTAGGTTGTGATGACCTTTGTTTAATGGGACTTTTGTCCAATGCTGTAGCCATGAGTTAATTAAAACTACATCAACTTGTTGTTGTGGATTCGGAAAGTATTCAGACCCCTTGACTTTTTCCACATTTTGTTACGTTACAACCTTATTCTAAAATTGATTAAATTGCCCCCCCCCCCCCCTCATCAATCTACACACAATACCACATAATTACAAAACTAAAACAGGTTTTAAACATTTTGCAAATGTAAAAAAAAAAAAGCTGAAATACCACATTTACATAAGTATCCAGACCCTTTACTCAGTACTTTTTTGAAGCACCTTCGGCAGCGACTACAGCCTTGAGTCTTCTTGGGTATGATCCTCTCACCTCTCGTCACTGCACAGCATTTTCAGGTCTCTCCAGAGATGTTCGATCTTGTTCAAGACCGGGGCTCTGGCTGGGCCACTCAAGGACATTCAGAGACTTGTCCCGAAGCCACTCCTGCGTTGTCTTGAAACTGTGCTTAGGGTCATTGTTAGGTTTAGGTTTCCTCCAGACTTGAAGCTTGGCATTCAGGCCAAAGAGTTCAAACTTGGTTTCATTAGACGAGAGAATCTTGTTTCCGAGTCCTTTAGGTGTTTTTTGGCAAACTCCAAGCAGGCTATCAGGTGCCTGTCTGGCCACTCTACCATAAAGGCCTGATTGGTGGAGTCCACAGAGGAATTCTGTAGCTCTGTCAGAGTGACCATCGGTTTCTTGGTCACCTCCCTGACCAAGGCCCTTCTCCCCCGATTGCTCAGTTTGGCCAGGCGGCCAATCCGGTCTCGGAGCTCTACGGACAATTCTTTTGACCTCATGGCTTGGTTTTTGCTCAGACATGCACTGTCACTGTGAGACCTTATATAGACAGGTGAGTGCCTTTCCAAATCGTGTCCAATCAATTGAATTTACCACAGGTGGACTCCAATCAAGTTGTAGAAACATCTCAAGGATGATCAATGGAACAGGGTGCACCTGAGCTCAATTTCGAGTCTCATAGCAAAGGTTCTGAATACTTATGTAAATAAGGTATTTCTGTTTTTCAAATGAGCAAACATTTAAAAAAAAGTTTTTGCTTTGTCGTTATGGGGTATTGTGTGAGGAAAATGTTGACAGTTGTTGCTATAGCAGCACTGTCCTCATAAGAGCACAATCACAGAGACTTTATATAGTTACGTGTTTAATAAACACGTCAGACGACCCCTCATCATTTCGTGCTAGCTTAGAGGACCCACACAGTGCACCTGGCACCTCTCACCCTTTCTCTTTTTATCTGGTCTCTCATTCACGTCAGGGCAGTTTGGTGTTTTTTGTTCTGCTGGTTTTCATTTTGCTCCTTCTATCTGACACTTCTATTACGCTTTTGGAACAGAGCTTTAACAGGTCAAGGCCTGGAACCATCTTCTGTCACCCAACGTTCACCAATCATACTCTGGAGTTCCAGCTGATGGGCTCTGACATATATTGGACTCTGTGTTAATTGTCTGTCATTTAATATATACAGTCTTTCCTTTTTCCATGTTAGATTAACAGCCCGGAAAACTGACTTCTGTTTCTTCCCTTCCTGGGGGAAGGTACTGTAGTTGATAAGATTTTGTATGGAGGGACATGGAGGCAATGCTTTTAAGTGTTTTTATATGAGAGTAAACTCAGTGAAGTGACATTGAGACATATCTCTGGATTTTTATATGAGAATAAACTCTGCAGAGTGACATGGAGGCATTTCTCTTAGGTGCCATCGTATGATGGTAAAACCTCAGTGAAGGAGGCAGGTGGCTTCATCGGACCACATTTCTCTGTCATCCTCTTTACAAGTCTAAGTACCTGTATGTATTGATGTGTGTCCTTTATTGAACTGGTCCTCTCTGTGTGTGTTTGTCCATGCAGGTGATGAACGTGAGCCTGTGGGAGGGGGAGCGGGTGACGTTTGAGGAAGTGGGGGGCGGGGAGCCCTCTGTTCTGGCCAACGAGTCTATACTGTTGAAGGGCCTGGTGGTACGCAGCTGGAGCAACCAGATCACCATCCACTTTCACAGCCAGAGACAGGCCCAGCCTGGGTCCTTCCTGCTCAGATACCAAGGTAAGACCCGAGTGCAACCAAACGCTAAGCACTAGCACAACCACCAACCAAGCACCACAGCACAGCACTAGACCATCAACCTATTCAAATACTGCACAACAACAAACCAAGTTTCAGAATGTGAGTTGTAACCAATGTGAAGTGACAATATAGACAGGGCCTGAGAGTTTGATTTATCCCCTCCTCCCTCCCCTCCTCCAGCAGCCTCCTCCTGTACACTGGGGCTCACCCTCCTGTAAACTGGGGCTCACCCTCCTGTACACTAGGGCTCACCCTCCTGTTATCCCTTGTCAACATAATGTGCTCATGTTAGCCACAAAATAACACCGCTGTCAATTGGCAGTATAATCAGGTTGGGAAATTGCTGTGATGATGCTCTTCTAATTGTCATTTACCAGAGATGTCAGAAGGAGACTGCATGCAGTTATGAGCCCTGTTGCTTACACATTGTGATAAAATAGAAAAGCAACTTTACAAATATTTATTTCAGATTCTTTTGTTTTTGTGAGTTAATGAACTGTGGCAGGTTTGTAAATGGGGTAGTGCCATTCCGAACAATGCCTAGATTACCGGTTGAATAAGAATTGCATTTGCCGCTCACCCATCCCTCTCTGAATCATGCTATGCCCCCCTCCTCTCTCTCTTATTCTCTCGTTTCCTCTCTCTCTCTCCTTTGCGAGTTGTGTGGGTGGTATTCACCACCCAGTGAGGGGGACCTTCATGGCTTTCTGTGGCAGGCTTCTGCTGCTCTATTAAATAGCATGGCAATCATACGGCAGGGCACGGCGCAGCACCACTGATAATAACTTTCTGCTTCTTTACAAAACTTCCAATTACCTGACACAGTGGTCCCCCCCACCCCATCCCCCCACCCCCTCCTCTGCTCCACCTGTTTGATATTCTCTGAGCAGCGCGTCGTGCTGATCTGGGCTGGCTATATGAGGGTGGCCTATAACTATTTCCCCCTGTCTGTGACGTACAGTATGGTGCATTCTGTAGCTGACAGAAATAAAATAACTTAGGGGAGAGTAATTTGATGACATCTGGTATGTTCATAGAGGGAATCTCTCTCTTTTTCTTTTTCTCTGACTCTTTATCTCGCTCTCTTCCTCTCTCTCTCTCACTCCCTCCCTTCCTCGCTCTCGCTCAATGTTAATAATAAAAAAATTGGTTCTCGGGGCATGCTGAGTAATTAGCATATAATGGGGTCACCTTAATCACAAGTGCATTAAATCTCAATGAAACACTGCCTGGAAACAAATTGACTTCCCATTAGAATACATCAAATGTAAGTTATGGATCCATAAATCAAGTTGTCAGCCATCTTTCTGCATGCCTCTGGCAGAATGAGAGTTATCCTACACTAAGACAGTGCTTGGTTAGGGGAATTATTTGCTCAAATACCAATATTCATGATTTTCCACTTACTTTGGCCTTTGCAGTTTTTTTATTTGCTATAGGCTGCTCAAGCTCTGAAGGCAAAACATTGCTCTTCTAATTGCTTTGGAGTCACTTTGAGGACATCGCCATGCTTTTAAGAGCATACTACAATGTTCCCTGTTAGTTTCCATACATTTCTAATCCAAGGAGCCTCTTGATTTGTTCAGAAAGATATGTAATTTGATATTTAACACTTAAACACCAACGTCTGTGTTAATAACATTTCATCTCAAAGTAAGATAAAGTCTGATTATCTGCCAGGTGACATAAGCAGGAGAGGGAGAGTGATAACATGTTCATTTATACACCATGACAGTTTACCTGTATTGAGATGATTGCTCTGATATTACAATCTCTTTGCTCTGCAAAGCACCTTGTCCCGTAATGAGGTGTGGAGAATGTGATCAGACAACCAGTGAGCAGGAGACTGATTTGTTTTAAAGATGGAAACCAGGCTAGTGTCTGTGATTAAATCATGATTCATCATCATCTCCTCTGGCTGAGGTGACCGGTAATGAATTCAATACTGTCTTACTAGATCATTCCTGGAGGGAGATTGATCAAACAGTGGATTTGAGGGAACTAAAGAGTGAGTTGTGTTGATCATTGTGGGTGCGATGAACATTTGCTCAGTATTTATGAAGCACACATACTGTATGTAAATGAGTTCTATATTGGTATTTTTCATTTAAATCAACTCGCCTAGGATAATTGTAATGCTTGCTCTCCTGTCTTGTCTTATCTTGTTGCTTTCACCATTTTGAGTACCTTAAATACTTCTCTCTCTGTCTCTCTCTCTCTCTTCATGTAGTTTGCTCTACTTCATCATACATCATTAGAGCTGTATGTTAGTCATCTAGTGTAGAAGGCCAGTTCTGAGCATCCATCACTGACACAGTGTCCTGTAGCTCTATTGGCATGGAAACACACTAATGGTTATCAAAGCTTCAGCTACCATCTCCCATTTGGCCAACAATGATAAGAGCAGTAATTACCTGTGGATAGATTTTAAGCAGCAGGTAATGATATGGTAATATCATCATCATCTATCAGTGGAGAGAGTCTTTATTTACCAGCTGCTCTGGGACTAAGATCAATGAAACAAGAGGAAAACAAGAATCAAGTAGAGGAAAACACTCTCCACACAGATTTGGGATAAAAGTTGGTGATCAAGACCTTGTTCCAACACCTCCGCTTGGCAGCTGTTTAGTAACAGCCTTTCAAAGACTTGGGAGAAAGTGTGAAACTCAGCACGAAACCTACCCAACACTTGTTTCCCTTCTTTGTCTCCTTTTCTTCATAACCACTATCTGAGAGTATTGGGGCATCATCATCATCATTAACATCAAGTTACTTGCCTGGTAAGTTTAGAAGTTAGACACCTAAGAGAGTTAGAGAGGGAGAAAGAGAGATGAAGAAGGAGAAGAGTGAGAGGGAGAGAGAGAGAGTGCGTGTGTGTGTGAGTGCCATGCGTGTATACACATACACAAGTTAAAGTAGAGGGCAGTCGGCAGAAACATGTCCCTTCCCAGGCTCCCCTCACCTCTGGTGACGTCTCACTACTGACAGTCACATCTGTCTGTGTCGTCCCCTCGACCCAGAGCTCCACAGGCTTCCTGCCCCCTGGGCTACCACTCCAGCTCCAAGGACTTCCTACCCCCTGGGGTACCACTCCAGCTCCACAGGCTTCCTGCCCCCTGGGGTACCACTCCAGCTCCACAGGCTTCCTGCCCCCTGGGGTACCACTCCAGCTCCAAGGACTTCCTGCCCCCTGGAGTACCACTCCAGCTCCAAGGACTTCCTGCCCCCTGGGGTACCACTCCAGCTCCAAGGACTTCCTGCCCCTTGGGGTACAACTCCAGCTCCAAGGACTTCCTGCCCACTGGGGTACCACTCCAGCTCCAAGGACTTCCTGCCCCTGGGGTACAACTCCAGCTCCAAGGACTTCCTGACCCCTGGGGTACAACTCCAGCTCCAAGGACTTCCTGCCCCCTGGGGTACAACTCCAGATCCAAGGACGTCCTGCCCCCTGGGGTACAACTCCAGCTCCAAGGGCTTCCTGCCCACTGGGGTACAACTCCAGTTCCACGGCGCTCTCTGTCCCCTGGCGTACAACTCCAGTTCCACGGCGCTCTCTGTCCCCTGGCGTACAACTCCAGTTCCACGGCGCTCTCTGTCCCCTGGCGTACAACTCCAGTTCCACGGCGCTCTCTGTCCCCTGGCGTACAACTCCAGTTCCACGGCGCTCTCTGTCCCCTGGCGTACAACTCCAGTTTCACGGCGCTCTCTGTCCCCTGGCGTACAACTCCAGTTCCACGGCGCTCTCTGTCCCCTGGCGTACAACTCCAGTTCCACGGCGCTCTCTGTCCCCTGGCGTACAACTCCAGTTCCACGGCGCTCTCTGTCCCCTGGCGTACAACTCCAGTTCCACGGCGCTCTCTGTCCCCTGGCGTACAACTCCAGTTCCACGGCGCTCTCTGTCCCCTGGCGTACAACTCCAGTTCCACGGCGCTCTCTGTCCCCTGGCGTACAACTCCAGTTCCACGGCGCTCTCTGTCCCCTGGCGTACAACTCCAGTTCCACGGCGCTCTCTATCCCCTGGCGTACAACTCCAGTTCCACGGCGCTCTCTGTCCCCTGGCGTACAACTCCAGTTCCACGGCGCTCTCTGTCCCCTGGCGTACAACTCCAGTTCCACGGCGCTCTCTATCCCCTGGCGTACAACTCCAGTTCCACGGCGCTCTCTGTCCCCTGGCGTACAACTCCAGCTTCACGCCGCTGTCGGTCTCTCACACAATTGTTTATCAGCCCCTCCATCGCTTCCCCACTGAGACAGTCCCTCTGATGGTGCAAAGACTAGGTCAGATCAGGGCCAACCCAAGACCCATCCACACACATATTACATATACAGTAGATCCATCCACACACATATTACATATACAGTAGACCCATCCACACACATATTACATATACAGTAGATGGGTTTAGAATACAAATAACACACTTCTCATTTTATGATTGAACATTCATGAGACTGTAGTCCACACAGATCAGATCAGTATTATCTGTATAGTTCTTGTGATTTAATGTGGAAAACAATATTTGTTTCACCCTTCACTCTCCCCTACACCACATTCCCCAGTGTTCCTCAGTCTTCTGCCAAATGCTGCTGTTAGCCTGCCTGCCAGGCATTAGGTCTCTACTGCCTCTCCTGTCAACAAATACATCTCAATTAATCCACCGATGAAATATGGAGAAGGGCGGAGTGGTTGCCGAAACGATCAATAGTGACTTAACTCAGCTTAGAAATTCCTGCCCAATTTCTGCGATACAGCGGTTATAGTTTTGGCACGCCCTCTAAGGTCATGTAAGACTAGATGACACTGGCTTTCATAAACAGTGTCATTGGCTTGAACCCACTATCTCTACTGACAGATAAATGTCAAAACAATTAACTATAATTCAGAACAAACCATGAAGCTTCCAACAATTGACAAGAAGGTCACAGCAATCTTCTATAGACAATTTGGGTCCCGAGACAAAACCAGTTGAGAACCACTGCTCTAGAAGATCATTTGAGGTTAAAAACAGACCCTTTTCCATAAGACAAAGGCCTTCAGGTCCAGCCTCCATTGCCATTGAACCCTGAATGGCAGTGATAATGCAGGACCATAATGATTGGGCTAATGATTACCTGTGGTGGACTAGGGCGTCCATTGTAGTGTATATGCGGTGAGTGATTAGAAATACGTAGTTAGACAAAAGGCCAACGGTGTCCTCCCATATACCATTTATGCATTTGATTATTGCAATCACACATAGGCCTATGTGGGCACATACACACATATACACTGAAATACAGATAAATACACAACTGCTTTCAGACAGCGACAAAAGGGATGCCAGAAGCTCAAAACATGAATCCTATCTCCACCCACACATGTACCACTTCAAAGTTTAGTCTGCTCTTTCCTTAATTATATCCTAAACTCTCCTGGACACATCAACTAAAGATGTTGGATTTGTAAAAGCCTGCATTTACAGAACCAGATAATCAGGCAGGAAAATCTGTTTTTGAGATGGAATTGGAGTCTTTTCACCTACAGTTGAAGTCAGAAGTTTACATACACTTAGGTTGGAGTCATTAAAACTCATTTTTCAACCCCTCCACTAATTTATTGTTAGCAAACTATAGTTTTGGCAAGTCGGTTAGGACATCTACTTTGTGCATGACACAAGTAATTTTACAACAATTGATTACAGACAGATTATTTCACTTATAACTCACTGTATCACAATTCCAGTGGGTCAGAAGTTTACATACACTAAGTTGACTGTGCCTTTAAACAGCTTGGGAAATTCCAGAAAATTATGTCATGGCTTTAAAAGCTTCTGATAGGCTAATTGACATCATTTGAGTCAATTGGAGGTGTACCTGTGGATGTATTTCAAGGCCTACCTTCAAACTCAGTGCCTCTTTGCTTGACATCATGGGAAAATCAAAAGAAATCAGCCAAGACCTCAGAAAAAAAATTGTAGACCTCCACAATTCTGGTTCATCCTTGGGAGCAATTTCCAAACGCCTGAAGGTACCACGTTCATCTATACAAACAATAGTACACAAGTATAAACACCATGAGACCACGCAGCTGTCATACCGCTCAGGAAGGAGACATGTTCTGTCTCCTAGAGATGAACGTACTTTGGTGCGAAAAGTGCAAATCAATCCCAGAACAACAGCAAAGGACCTTGTGAAGATGCTGGAGGGAACAGGTACAAAAGTATCTACACTGCTCAAAAAAATAAAGGGAACACTTAAATAACACAATGTAACTCCAAGTCAATCACACTTCTGTGAAATCAAACTGTCCACTTAGGAAGCAACACTGATTGACAATAAATTTCACATGCTGTTGTGCAAATGGAATAGACAAAAGGTGGAAATTATAGGCAATTAGCAAGACACCCCCCAAAACAGGAGTGATTCTGCAGGTGGTGACCACAGACTACTTCTCAGTTCCTATGCTTCCTGGCTGATGTTTTGGTCACTTTTGAATGCTGGCGGTGCTCTCACTCTAGTGGTAGCATGAGACGGAGTCTACAACCCACACAAGTGGCTCAGGTAGTGCAGTTCATCCAGGATGGCACATCAATGCGAACTGTGGCAAAAAGGTTTGCTGTGTCTGTCAGCGTAGTGTCCAGAGCATGCAGGCGCTACCAGGAGACAGGCCAGTACATCAGGAGACGTGGAGGAGGCCGTAGGAGGGCAACAACCCAGCAGCAGGACCGCTACCTCCGCCTTTGTGCAAGGAGGTGCACTGCCAGCGCCCTGCAAAATGACCTCCAGCAGGCCACAAATGTGCATGTGTCTGCTCAAACGGTCAGAAACAGACTCCATGAGGGTGGTATGAGGGCCCGACGTCCACAGTTGGGGGTTGTGCTTACAGCCCAACACCGTGCAGGACGTTTGGCATTTGCCAGAGAACACCAAGATTGGCAAATTCGCTACTGGCGCCCTGTGCTCTTCACAGATGAAAGCAGGTTCACACTGAGCACATGAGCACATGTGACAGACGTGACAGAGTCTGGAGAACGTTCTGCTGCCTGCAACATCCTCCAGCATGACCGGTTTGGTGATGGGTCAGTCATGGTGTGGGGTGGCTTTTCTCTGTGGGGACGCACAGCCCTCCATGTGCTCGCCAGAGGTAGCCTGACTGCCATTAGGTACCGAGATGAGATCCTCAGACCCCTTGTGAGACCATATGCTGACACATGCACATTTGTGGCCTGCTGGAGGTCATTTTGCAGGGCTCGGGCAGTGCACCTCCTTGCACTAAGGCGGAGGTAGCGGTCCTGCTGCTGGGTTGTTGCCCTCCTACGGCCTCCTCCACGTCTCCTGATGTACTGGCCTGTCTCCTGGTAGCGCCTGCATGCTCTGGACACTACGCTGACAGACACAGCAAACCTTTTTGCCACAGTTCGCATTGATGTGCCATCCTGGATGAACTGCACTACCTGAGCCACTTGTGTGGGTTGTAGACTCCATCTCATGCTACCACTAGAGTGAGAGCACCACCAGCATTCAAAAGTGACCAAAACATCAGCCAGGAAGCATAGGAACTGAGAAGTGGTCTGTGGTCACCACCTGTAGAATCACTCCTGTTTTGGGGGGTGTCTTGCTAATTGCCTATAATTTCCACCTTTTGTCTATTCCATTTGCACAACAGCATGTGAAATTTATTGTCAATCAGTGTTGCTTCCTAAGTGGACAGTTTGATTTCACAGAAGTGTGATTGACTTGGAGTTACATTGTGTTATTTAAGTGTTCCCTTTATTTTTTTGAGCAGTGTATATTCACAGTAAAATGAGTCCTATATCGACATAACCTGAACGGCCGCTCAGAAAGGAAGAAGCCACTGCTCCAAAACCGCCATAAAAAGCCAGACTATGGTTTGTGTAAAGGTTGTCAATGTCGTTCTCCTCCTCAGACGAGGAGGAGCATGGATCGGACCAAGATGCGGATTGGTAATTGTACATGTTTAATGTAAAACACAAGAAAACACTACAAAATACAAAACAACAAACGTGACTAACCTCAAACAGTCCTGTGTGGCCCAAACACTAACACAGGAAACAAACACCCACAAAACCCCAGTGAAACCCTGGCTGCCTTAGTATGACTCTCAATTAGAGACAAACGATACACACCTGTCTCTAATTGAGAATCATACCAGGCCGAACACAAAACCCAACATAGAAATACAAAACATAGACTACCCACCCAACACTCACGCCCTGACCAATAAAGACATACAAAACAAGAGAAAACAGGTCAGGAACGTGACAGAACCCCCCCCTTAAGGTGCGAACTCCGGGCGCACCAGCACAAAGTCTAGGGGAGGGTCTGGGTGGGCGTCTGTCCACGGTGGCGGCTCTGGCGGTGGACGAGGTCCCCACCCCACCATAATCAATCCCCGCTTCTTTATCCCCCTCCCAATGACCACCCTCCCACTAACCCCACCTAAATGAAGGGGCAGCACCGGGATAAGGGGCAGCATCGGGATAAGGGGCAGCACCGGGATAAGGGGCGGCAGGTCCTGGCTGAGGGACTCCGGCAGGTCCTGGCTGAGGGACTCCGGCAGGTCCTGGCTGAGGGACTCCGGCAGGTCCTGGCTGAGGGACTCCGGCAGGTCCTGGCTGAGGGACTCCGGCAGGTCCTGGCTGAGGGACTCCGGCAGGTCCGGGCGTAGGGACTCCGGCAGGTCCGGGCTGAGTGGCAGCTCCGGACTGTAGGGCAGCTCCGGACTGTAGGGCAGCTCCGGACTGTAGGGCAGCTCCGGACTGTAGGGCAGCTCCGGACTGTAGGGCAGCTCCGGACTGTCGGGCGTCTCTGGCAGCTCCTGACTGGCGGGCGTCTCTGGCAGCTCCTGACTGGCGGGCGTCTCTGGCAGCTCCTGACTGGCGGGCGTCTCTGGCAGCTCCTGACTGGCGGGCGTCTCTGGCAGCTCCTGACTGGCTGACGTCTCTGGCAGCTCCTGACTGGCTGACGTCTCTGGCAGCTCCTGACTGGCGGGCGTCTCTGGCAGCTCCTGACTGGCTGACGTCTCTGGCAGCTCCTGACTGACGGACGGCTCTAGCGGCTCCTGACTGACGGACGGCTCTACTGGCTCGGGACAGACGGGCTGCTCTAATGGCTCGTGGCAGACGGATGACTCAGATGGCGCTGGGCAGACAGATGGCTCAGACGGCGCTGGGCAGACAGATGGCTCAGACGGCGCTGGGCAGACAGATGGCTCAGACGGCGCTGGGCAGACGGGCAGTTCAGGCACCGCTGGGCAGACGGGCCGTTCAGGCACCGCTGGGCAGACGGCAGACTCTGGCCGGCTGAGACGCACTATAGGCCTGGTGCGTGGTACCGGAACTGGAGGTACCGGGCTGAGGGCACGCACCTCAGGGCGAGTGCGGGGAACAGGAACAGGGCACACTGGACTCTCGTGGCGCACTCTAGGCCTGGTGCGTGGTACCGGAACTGGAGGTACCGGGCTGAGGGCACGCACCTCAGGGCGAGTGCGGGGAGAAGGAACAGTGCGTCCAGGGCTCTGGAGACGCACAGGAGGCTTGGTGCGTGGTGCCGGAACTGGAGGCACTGGGCTGGAGACACGCACCATAGGGAGAGTGCGTGGAAGAGGAACAGGGCTCTGGAGATGCACTGGAAGCCTGGTGCGTGGTGTAGGCACTGGTGGTACTGAGCTGGGGTGGGAAGGTGGCGCCGGATATACCGGACCGTGAAGGAGGACACGTGCTCTTGAGCACCGAGCCTCCCCAACCTTACCAGGTTGAATGGTCCCCGTAGCCCTGCCAGTGCGGCGAGGTGGAATAGCCCGCACTGGGCTATGCAGGCGAACCGGGGACACCACCTGTAAGGCTGGTGCCATGTACGCCGGCCCGAGGAGACGTACTGGAGACCAGATACGTTGGGCCGGCTTCATGGCACTCGGCTCGATGCCCAACCTAGCCCTCCCAGTGCGGCAAGGTGGAATAGCCCGCACTGGGCTAAGCACGCGTACTGGGGACACCGTGCGCTTTACCGCATAACACGGTGTCTGACCAGTACGACGCCCTCTTACTCCACGGCAAGCCCGGGGAGTTGGCTCAGGTATCCAACCCGGCTTCGCCACACTCCCCTTTAGCCCCCCCCCAAGAAATTTTTGGGTGAGCCTCTCGGGCTTCCAGCCTCTCATACGTGCTGCCTCCTCAATCCACCGCTCCTGGGCTGTGGCTGCCTTCTTATCCTCCCGCGAGCGGCGATTCACACCAACCTTAGCCCAGGGTCCTTCTCCGTTGAATATTTGTTCCCAACTCCATTCCTCTTCTCTCCATTGCTTTAGTTCCTTTCCTCCGGCTCCAATCCGCTTGGTCCTGTTGTGGTGGGTGTTTCTGTAAAGGTTGTCAATGTCGTTCTCCTCCTCAGACGAGGAGGAGCATGGATCGGACCAAGATGCGGATTGGTAATTGTACATGTTTAATGTAAAACACAAGAAAACACTACAAAATACAAAACAACAAACGTGACTAACCTCAAACAGTCCTGTGTGGCCCAAACACTAACACAGGAAACAAACACCCACAAAACCCCAGTGAAACCCTGGCTGCCTTAGTATGACTCTCAATTAGAGACAAACGATACACACCTGTCTCTAATTGAGAATCATACCAGGCCGAACACAAAACCCAACATAGAAATACAAAACATAGACTACCCACCCAACACTCACGCCCTGACCAATAAAGACATACAAAACAAGAGAAAACAGGTCAGGAACGTGACAGTTTGCAACTGCACATTGGGACAAAGATCGTACTTTTTGGAGAAATGTCCTCTGGTCTGATGAAACAAAAATAGAACTGTTTGGCCATAATGACCATTGTTATGTTTGGAGGAAAAAGGGGGAGTCTTGCAAGCCGAAGAACGCAATCCCAACCGTGAAGCACAGCATCATGTTGTGGGGGTGCTTTGCTGCAGGAGGGACTGGTGCACTTCACAAAATAGATGGCATCATGTGGAAGGAAATTTATGTGGCTATATTGAAGCAACATCTCAGGATATCAGTCAGGCAGTTAAAGCTTGGTTACAAATGGGTCTTCCAAATGGACAATGACCCCAAGCATACTTCCAAAGTTGTGGCAAAATGGCTTAAGGACAGCAAAGTCAAGGTATTGGAGTGGCCATCACAAAGCCCTGACCTCAATCCTATAGAAAATTTGTGGGCAGAACTGTAAAAGTGTGTGTGAGCAAGGAGGCCTACAAACCTGACTCAGTTACACCAGCTCTGTCAGGAGGAATGGGCCTAACTTATTGTGGGAAGCTTGTGGAAGGCTACCCGAAATGTTTGACCCAAGTTAAACAACTAATTGAGTGAAGGTAAACTTCTGACCCACTGGGAATGTGATGAAAGAAGGAAAATCTGAAATAAATTATTCTCTCTACTATTATTCTGACATTTCATATTCTTAAAATAAAGTGGTGATCCTAACTGACCTAAGACAGGGAATTTTTACTGGGATTAAATGTCAGGAATTTTGAAAAACTGAGTTTAAATGTATTTGGCTAAGATGTATGTAAACTTCCAACTTCAACTGTATATCTGCATTAAATACACAAATGGCTGTCATTGAATTGCACATATTTTCCACACGCGGATGCCTAAGTGGGTAAAGTGTTGAATGAACAGGAGAGCATTTTAGATTGACATGAATTAGTAGCAGACTCAGTAGTGTGGCTGATGTGTGTGTGGTGGCAGAGGGAGCAGTGGGATTGAAGTGGAGTGTATCTCTGTCAAACTCTTTCAATCGTGGCCTTAGTCCCTTGTGGCCGTCTTCAGACACACTTCACATCACAGCCACCAGGCGTGCAGTACGTTAGACAAGCGTCCCCCGACACCCTGTCAGACAGACACGTCAGAAATGCTGCCACTGGACGACGCAAGATTAAGACCCACTGACCCTCAACACCAATCTTTGTTCTCTCATATATCTCTCTCATTTATCTCTCTTATATCTCTCTCTCTCTCTCTCTCTCTCTCTCTCTCTCTCTCTCTCTCTCATCTCTCTCTCTCTCTCTCTCTCTCTCTCTCTCTCTCTCTCTCTCTCTCATATATCTCTCTCATATCTCTCTCTCTCTCTCTCTCATATCTCTCTCATATATCTCTCTCTCTCTCTCTCTCTCTCTCTCTCTCTCTCTCCCCCTGTCTGTCTCTCTCTCTCTCTCTCTCTCTCTCTCTCTCTCTCTCTCTCTCTCTCTCTCTCATATATCTCTCTCATATATATCTCTCTCTCTCTCATATCTCTCTCTCTCTCTCCCCCCCTGTCTGTCTCTCTCTCTCTCTCTCTCTCTCTCTCTCTCTCTCTCTCTCTCTCTCCCCCCCCTTTTTAAAACTTAATCCTTTTTAATGAAAACCATTAAAATGGTGGCAAATATATTTCAAACTTACACTGATATAATGATATTTTTAAAATGAACTTTGTCCTCGCCCAGTTAATAGTGATCCATCTCCTTATTATTAAACTATCGTTGAGAAGTAATTACAGCCAGAGGATTTCACGTTAACTTAATAGTAGAACAGAATAGATTCTTACTAAATTCAATTACCACCATATTAATGTTTAATAAGAAGGGAAATAGCATGAAATTTAACGGCAGCAAACAGAATTACGTATTCAAAAGAGCCGGTCAAGCATAAACAAGGCATGGACTGATAAGAACCAAACCCTGCTTAACAACAATAAACAAGGCATGGACTGATAAGAACCAAACCCTGCTTAACAACAATAAACAAGGCATGGACTGATAAGAACCAAACCCTGCTTAACAACAATAAACAAGGCATGGACTGATAAGAACCAAACCCTGCTTAACAACAATAAACAAGGCATGGACTGATAAGAACCAAACCCTGCTTAACAACAATAAACAGGGCTTGTCAATGAACACACAGCAGTGTAATTATGAATTAACTACTGTTAGGATTTGAGTCATTTCGTTTTGTAAGGTAAAGATAATAAAATGCACCAAATTCCAAAGTACCGCCAAACTGCTGACTCTAATGCTCTAATGTGTAAGGCACCGATAAAATAGAACAAAAATAAGCGGAGGAGTCACAGAGGAAAGTTGATGAGAATGTTTGTCATTGCAGTTCCTTGTCAGGGTTGATTAACAGGCCATCTGTGTATCCTGATTCTGGTCTATATATTTCCACAGCAGAGCAGAAGTGAAGACATTAACATGTCCGCCACGCATTATTATGTCTAGCAATCATCATCCCACTCAGAGAGGTAGCATGACCGATTCTCCTCTACTGCCGTTCATGTGTTTACATCCTAGTGATTCTGTCCCCACAGGTTAGTCTGTGATGATGGGATGTTTTAAGTCTATTGGTGATAGTGATCCATCCAGGCCAGCACAGAATAACCCCAACCTACGGCTAAGCATACAGCTAATCATAAAATGAACAAAACATAGGGTTCATTTGGTGACTTTTTCTGTGTGAGACTTGAACTCTGCTCGATGCCCAGTGAATGTGGAACAGACATCAATCAAACCCCAACATTTCACAGACCCACACCCTCTGTGTGTCCAGTCAGTCTGTCTTTCAGTCATTCGATGTGAACCTCTGAAGTTCTGCTGTATTTCAGCCCCTCCTCTCTCTCTTCGGTCCTTTTCTTTTTAGACCCCACATCACAATCTCATTAGCATTAGCAAAGACATATAAAAACTGAGGACCGTGGGTTTTTAACTGCAACGGCAACCGATAGTCTATTCACTTTTAATGAAGTTATTATATTTGCTGGCAGTTAGCTCCTATAGCAACTCCATGGTGCTCCATGGTGCTCTGCTGTAGTGAGACATTTCATGGATTCACATTATTACACCATACGCCCATTACAGAGAGAGCATGAAAGCATGCTGTAAATTTAATGAAGCAAGAGCTTTTATTGCCTTTGTGCTTTTGGCACCTGAGGTTTGAGAGGGATTGAGAGGTGTTTTGCTACTGTAGTATTTCCATGGGAACGAGATAGACTTGTGTGTCTATGAAGTCTCTGTATGACCAGGGTACAATGTAAGAGTTTGAAGCTATGCAATCAGAAAAAAAATATTTCTGTTCGTGCCTAAAACTTTCTGTCCACTCTTTTTACCATTATTTTAAGTGTACAGCATAAATATGGTACCCTATTTCCCAACATGGGAATATGGCAGAGAGATGCATGCTAGTTGCCAGGTAGATTCAATGTCATTCTCGCATGTGTTTTCTCCTTTCTATGACGGGCAGAAGGACACCCTTTCCACACCACCACATCATTCATATCCCTTAGGTGCCTTCAGACTCACAGTCACAGGTCTGTAAGGTCATTTTACCCTTCCTTTGCTTTCGCTGCTCCGTGGAGGTTAATGTGAGGCAGCGTTTAATCCAATCTAAACACTGAAACAGATTTCCCATATGCCCCTGTCCTTTCTCCTCAGTGAGCCTGTCACACACGGTTATTCTCAATAAGGCCTGATGAGCCTGGCTGCAAATGAATCCCCTCTGTGTTTCATAATTAATGCCCGTGGATGGTGTGGAGGAGGATACATCTTCCATTAGGTCATGTAAAATACAGGAGTTGTAATAGACCCTCTCTGTTAGCGAGCTAGCGCTGCTGCGTTATGAGGACAGGCCTCTCTCTGATTGCAGGCAGAGAAGAGTCAAATGGCTGAGGGGACTGAGGTGACCGCTGTGACGGAAAACTGACACCCGTTCTGCATTTCTTCTTCTGTGCTAAGAGACGACAACGTGTCTGGAATTAGTAATGAAACGGGGTGCTTAGCAGCATCTTCAACGTTTGGTTTGATTGCATAAATTGTGAACATGTTTAAGTTCTGGCAGAGCAGGTACATGAGGAGGAAAAACTAGCCTGAAAATCCTGCTAACATTTCATTATAAATAGGTTGTTGTAACGATAATCCTCCTCCTCTTCATCAGAAGAGGAGGAGCAGGGATTGAACCAAGGCGCAGCGGATAGTGAAGACATAATGATTTATTAAAGACAAGACGAAAACACGAACTTCACTATAAACTAACAAAATAACAAAACGAAAGTAGACAGTCCCGAACGACGAACTTACATACAACGTAAAGAACGAAATGAACAGGAACAGACTACATGAAATGAACAAACCGTATACAGTCCCGTATGGTGCAAACATAGACACGGACACAGGAGACAATAACCCACAAACAAACACTGTGAACCGCCTACCTAAATATGACTCTCAATTAGAGGAACGCCAAACACCTGCCTCCAATTGAGAGCCATACCAGGCAACCCTAAACCAACATAGAAACAGACAACATAGAATGCCCACCCAAACTCACGTCCTGACCAACTAACACACAAAACTAAACAGAAAACAGGTCAGGAACGTGACAGTTGTGAAAAGGTTGGTAATGTCTTAACCTAGTGGGTAGCTTGGGACAATAAAGTTCTATCTGCGTTTCTGTCTAAATGTAGTTATTGACATAGCTTGGTTTTGTTCAATGTTCTCTACCTGTATAGTACTCTAAATATCCCAGTTCTTGTTGTTAAGTTCAAAATAACACAATATAACAATTGTTGACACCATTCAAACCAATGAGGGTTCATAACTTTAAAGTCAATTATCTCAGAATCAACTTTTTGTAGATAGAACCTTATAGTCCGAAGCTCTCGTAGTGACAAAGTTTTACAGACAACACTGTAAAGTCACAATTGTGGTAAAAACGTGGTGATATTTTGTAGGCTATATTTGGTTCCGCTGTCCCTGTGTGGTGGCCTGAATGTGGACTGAGCGTGTGACTGAGCTCTATGGCCCAGTGTACACCCTATCATACCTCTACGGGGTGTTGAGGGCTACTCAGAATATAAAGATGGCCATTGAATCTGCTAGTGCTACTTAGCCGTCAGCTAATCTCCCAAGCCAGTTGTTCCAACGGTATCGTTACCAGTTGTAGTGAGCCCATCTCATTTTATGGCCTCTATAACACAGTGGGAGGAGAAAGCTGTGGAGAGAGTGGAGAGGAGGAGGCTGGCTGCCAGTGTGATTTAGTACCTGGTTGGGAGCAGCTCCACGTTAGGCCAGCCTCCAGTGCCCCCTCTGTATTAGTCTAATTGAAACAGAAACAGCAGGGTGATGATGCTATAACAACACCCCCACGCCTCCACCCCTGAGCCAGGCCCTGCTGTGCTGATACACTGCACCCCACAATAAACCATAAATAAAATGGAGAGCCGAGGGGAGTGTCTGGGCCCTGCTCATTGGCTCATTGACTCAGAGGAGCGCTTTTAGCTTTCATATTGCATGCACTAGAAAGATTAGACAGCCGTCAGCAGCAGGCCTCTCCTCTATCTCTGTACGACCCTCTCCTTCTGGCCTTTTATCGCTGTTGGTTTTTAAGTGGGGGAGGACGGAGGGGAGGAGGCGGTATCATTTAGCCTAGGTCCAACAGGCTGTCCTCAGGACAGACAGGCTCTTACCCAGCCAGTAAGGCCCAGGGAGATAGACCTGGACCCAAGTTTTACTCTCAGAGGAGCTCCTGTGAAGCGTACTGTGACTTGAACTGAATGGTCTGAACTGTACAGTATGTGGCATCACTTCCTCTATGGGTACCCTGTTACTGTCATCATATCCTCTATGGGTTCCCTGTTACTGTCATCATATCCTCTATTGCCTCCCTGTTAATGTCATCACTTCCTCTATGGGTACCCTGTTACTGTCATCATATCCTCTATGGGTACCCTGTTACTGTCATCATATCCTCTATGGGTACCCTGTTACTGTCATCATATCCTCTATTGCTTCCCTGTTAATGTCATCATATCCTCTATGGGTACCCTGTTACTGTCATCATATCCTCTATGGGTACCCTGTTACTGTCATCATATCCTCTATGGGTACCCTGTTACTGTCATCACTTCCTCTATGGGTACCCTGTTACTGTCATCATATCCTCTATGGGTACCCTGTTACTGTCATCATATCCTCTATGGGTACCCTGTTACTGTCATCACTTCCTCTATGGGTTCCCTGTTACTGTCATCATATCCTCCATGGGTACCCTGTTACTGTCATCACTTCCTCTATGCGTACCCTGTTACTGTCATCATATCCTCTTTTGCCTCCCTGTTAATGTCATCACTTCCTCTATGGATACCCTGTTACTGTCATCATATCCTCTATGGGTACCCTGTTACTGTCATCACTTCCTCTATGGGTTCCCTGTTACTGTCATCATATCCTCTATGGGTTCCCTGTTACTGTCATCATATCCTCTATGGGTACCCTGTTACTGTCATCACTTCCTATATGGGTTCCCTGTTACTGTCATCATATCCTCTATGGGTTCCCTGTTACTGTCATCATATCCTCTATGGGTACCCTGTTACTGTCATCACTTCCTCTATGGGTACCCTGTTACTGTCATCATATCCTCTATGGGTACCCTGTTACTGTCATCATATCCTCTATGGGTACCCTGTTACTGTCATCATATCCTCTATGGGTACCCTGTTACTGTCATCATATCCTCTATTTCTTCCCTGTTAATGTCATCACTTCCTCTATGGGTACCCTGTTACTGTCATCATATCCTCTATGGGTACCCTGTTACTGTCATCATATCCTCTATGGGTACCCTGTTACTGTCATCATATCCTCTATTGCTTCCCTGTTAATGTCATCATATCCTCTATGGGTACCCTGTTACTGTCATCATATCCTCTATGGGTACCCTGTTTACTGTCATCATATCCTCTATGGGTACCCTGTTACTGTCATCATATCCTCTATGGGTTCCCTGTTACTGTCATCATTCCCTCTATGGGTACCCTGTTACTGTCATCATATCCTCTATGGGTACCCTGTTACTGTCATCATATCCTCTATGGGTACCCTGTTACTGTCATCACTTCCTCTATGGGTACCCTGTTACTGTCATCATATCCTCTATGGGTACCCTGTTACTGTCATCATATCCTCTATGGGTACCCTGTTACTGTCATCACTTCCTCTATGGGTTCCCTGTTACTGTCATCATATCCTCTATGGGTACCCTGTTACTGTCATCACTTCCTTTATGGGTACCCTGTTAATGTCATCATATCCTCTATGGGTACCCTGTTACTGTCATCACTTCCTCTATGGGTACCCTGTTACTGTCATCATATCCTCTATGGGTACCCTGTTACTGTCATCACTTCCTCTATGGGTACCCTGTTACTGTCATCACTTCCTTTATGGGTACCCTGTTACTGTCATCATATCCTTTATGGGTACCCTGTTACTGTCATCACTTCCTCTATGGGTACCCTGTTACTGTCATCACTTCCTTTATGGGTACCCTGTTACTGTCCTCATATTCTCTATGGGTACCCTGTTACTGTCATCATATCCTCTATGGGTACCCTGTTACTGTCATCATTTCCTTTATGGGTACCCTGTTACTGTCATCATATCCTCTATGGGTACCCTGTTACTGTCATCATATTCTATGGGTACCCTGTTACTGTCATCATATCCTCTATGGGTTCCCTGTTACTGTCATCATATCCTCTATGGGTACCCTGTTACTGTCATCGTATCCTCTATGGGTACCCTGTTACTGTCATCACTTCCTCTATGGGTACCCTGTTACTGTCATCATATCCTCTATGGGTACCCTGTTACTGTCATCATATCCTCTATGGGTACCCTGTTACTGTCATCACTTCCTCTATGGGTTCCCTGTTACTGTCATCATATCTTCTATGGGTACCCTGTTACTGTCATCACCTCCTTGGCAATGTCTCCTTGAGACAGAATCAATGGTGAAGTGCTGCACTGCCTTCCAACAGGATAACAATGAAGCTGCAACAATTACAGTCAGACAGACAGACAGTCTGGAGCGAGAACCACACATATATCTGTTAAAAATAGCTGGGGATGAGGGGAAAAACACTACCAGTTCTTTGTTAAAGATCCTCTTGTGGGTCATTCTTGATTTGCAGACAGTACTCCAGGTCCCTATTACATGTTCACAGTTTGAGTAAAAAACAGTACTGTTATTGATCTACGTCCCTCAGTGGGTAGTCAGCCAAGCAATGCGTTCTGTTGAGCATGATACACATTAGGAAGTCATACTGTATGTGTGTGTAGTGTGTCATGAATGTACCTGTATGGAGAGGCAGGGAGGAAGGCAAAAAGGCCAGTTTTATGGCCTCCATTAGGTATATGGCCAGACCAATTATTCATTCTGAGACACTAAGGTTATGCTCTGGAATAACACAGGTCCTATAGACATGTACTGTACTCTGGTAGGATAGGGTCTATGACCTGTCAGTGTTCATCCTCACACTTCTCTCTCTATATTCTTTAGGTTTGGTTCCCCTCCCTCTAAAATGCTTCATGATGAGCAATAAAGTATTTTTCTGTTGTTACACTTTTATTTTGAGTCAGCTTAGATGCTGTTAGTCGCCGTTTGTGTCCAACTCTCTCTCTCTCTCTCTTCTCCTCCCTCTCTCTCGTCCCACAGCCTTTGTGTTGAGCTGTACCTTTCCCCAGCGGCCGGCCTGTGGGGATGTGTCTGTGAGCAGCCTCCACTCTGGGGGAGAGGCCTACTTCTACTGTCTGACTGGGTACCATCTGCAGGGAACCAACACACTGACCTGTCTCAACGCCAGCACCCCCTACTGGAGCGGCACAGAGCCGCAGTGCCATGGTGAGTGCTGGGGGTAGCTAGCTACACACCTCTCACATCCATTTACCACAACGGGACCAGTACACCTTGCTATGCACACAGACTTTCTCCACAGTTGTTGAACATATTAATAGACAAAAACACTCTTCCCCTCTCAATCCTTATCACAGTCTTTCAAAATGAATTCACATTCCCTGTGATTTGTCCTGTAACTATTCCTACCAGAGCATCAACACAGTTCTTCTCTTTGCAACAAGTGAGGCGTATAAGTACATAAACACGTTGTCCTCGCTGGAGCAATTAGTTCCACTAGAATGATCTCACACTTACTCAGCTTGGTGTTGCTCAAAAGTTAATTGGGGTTTATTAATCATTGATTTGGGCCTTAATGGTGTGAGCTGCAGTGTATGTTGTACTGGGGTGGTGAATGTTAAACAGACAATCCTATTCAGTCAGACCTCTCATAGGAAGTAAAGAACTGAACAAAACAAGCCACGAGAACCAGAGACTGCATCATATTTTCTCTTCCAGGAAGTTCACCTTGAGTCTGCTTGTATTCATCTTGCATAACAAGCACAGATTCAGACAGGGTTCAATCCCCAGTGTAGGACACTTCAGAAGCAGACAGTTTAGATGTAGGATCTCATTTTTCTGCTCAGATGAGCTCCAGTGATGAATAGTGAGTGAATGTTTTAGCCCTAGTCAGATAAGATAAACATTTGGAACAGTGGATCTCTCCATTGTTTTAACAGTGAATGGACAGCAGGGAGGCTCCCGAGCGTTGGGCATCGTAAAGGCATAGTTTCGAAAATGTGTGGGGAGAGAGTATAAGGATTCTCTCTCCTTATATTGGGTGACCAAACAAACCATTTAAACTGTGTGTGTGTGTGTGTGTGTGTGTGTGTGTGTGTGTGTGTGTGTGTGTGTGTGTGTGTGTGTGTGTGTGCGTGTGTGTGTGTGTGTGTGTGTGTGTGCGTGCGTGCGTGCGTGCGTGCGTGCGTGCGTGCGTGCGTGCGTGCGTGCGTGCGTGCCCCAGACAGTGGTCCCACAGCATGGGTGTGATTACTGATGGCAGGGCAGAGTGCCACAGGGAAGGTTAGGGCTGAGGCTGCTGCTCTGCTTTAATTAAGCTTCGTGTCTACCTAGCTGACCTTCACCTCATCTGTTGTGATACACTGATATCAATACCAGACCCCCTCTCTCTTTTATTCCCTTTACACAAACTCAGAGCTTGCTCTTACTCACCACCTCCACTCATTGTGTTCTCGTGGTTTATCTCTAGCCATTGTTCCCCAAGGTATTCTCTGTCGTTACACATTCTGTTTGACTGGGATTTAAGCAAATGTTTTTCCCAGACTAAAATACCTCTTTCTCTACTTCTTCTTCCTCCTCCAATCCCATCCTCCTTCTCTCCTCCCATCTATCCCATCTTCCCCCTTCTCTCCTCCTCCTCCCTCTCTCCTCTCCTCCCATCTTCCTTCTCTCCTCATCCTCCTTCTCTCCTCCTCCTCCCCATCTTCCTTCACTCCTCTCCTCCCATCCTCCTTCTCTCCTCTCCTCCCATCCTCCTTCTCTCCTCCTCCCATCTTCTTTCTCTCCTCCTCCCATCTTCTTTCTCTCCATCTCCCATCTTCTTTCTCTCCCCCTCCCCCTCCCATCTTCTTTCTCTCATCTTCCCATCTTTTTTCTCTCCACCTCCCATCTTCTTTCTCTCCCCCTCCCATCCTCTTTCTCTCCTCTCCTCCCATCTATCCCATCTTCCTTCTCTCCTCCCATTCCTACTTCATTCTCCATGGGCATCCCAGCTGCTTGTGGTGGCATTGTCCGGAATGCCACGGTTGGACGCATTGTGTCACCCGGTTTCCCTAGCAACTACAGCAACAACCTGACATGCCATTGGCTGCTGGAGGCCCCAGAGGGACAGCGAGTGCACGTCCACTTTGAGAAGGTGGCCCTGGCAGAGGACGATGACAGGTGTGGTGTCAGTCAGGGGGTTTACTTCACTACAGTGTTCAGTCAGACCTGGGTTCAAATAGTGCTCATTTTCTTCCAAATATTTTGACCTTTGATTAAGCGTGTCTTGGGTGCCAGATGAGTGGGGTTTGCACTTAGAGGGATATTCCATTGGTTGTATTGCACCATGCTAACTCAATAAAGTACATAGCTTTAAAAGAAAGAAAATACTGTCTGAACGCAAGTCTGCTACAGTGTTCTGACCTTAGTGCTCTACTCCAGTACACTATCCAGTTCAAAGTGTTCACTTGAGTTTAATAATCATTCAACAAGCAGCCAACAGAGTCCTACTGCTGGCTCTGTGACAGTTGGACATGATTCTCACTGCAGGCTCATGGTTCTGTTGTCACACATGTCATATTACCAGTCCATTCCTCTGCTACACTTCAGGGCATCGCCTCATCATCTGAGATAGAGATTCAGTGGAACATCTGTGTCTCTGTGTCAGAATGGAAATCCAGTTGTGAGAAAATGGTGAGAGAGGAAAGGAGAAAGAGAGAAATACTGAAATAATCGGATACATTTCACTTCAATCACCTTCCTACTTAGTTTTTTGACTGTCTATTCATGTTCCTTATTGGAGTCTTAATGCTCTATGATTGCATCTATAAGCTGTTGTGAATGTTTGTAAGAGAATATAACACTTCACAAGAAGGTGCTTCAAGTGAATTAATTGAATTGACAAGGACACGCATATTTGAGTTAAGATAACTTTGTTTTTATGAGCGGTAGCAGCTGTGTCTGGAGACAATAACAAATGTACTTTTACTCAGGTCAGTAGGCTAGCTGCTCAACTGTACTGAATGATATCATTGGCCATTTGTGCAGAACAGTCCAGCCCAATGCTTTAATACTGTATAATTGTCCTTCCTGTTGCGTCATCTCATTAGGGGCTTCCGTCCAGGTAGCTGAGTTAACTCTGAAAATGTGCCCACAATGCATATTACAAAGTCTTAGAAATCCAACCAGGTACTGATGTGTTTTAATTTCTCTTTCAGGCTTCTGATCAAAAATGGGAAGAACATTGACTCTCCTCCGATGTATGACTCATATGAGGTGGAGTACCTGCCCAACGAGGGCCTGGTGAGCACCTCCAGACCCCTCTTCATAGAGCTCACCACTGATGGTGCAGGCACCTCCACCGGCATCGCCATCAGATACCAAGGTAGACACATCCCCATGGGCGCTAACGCAACTCTTCAGGTCTCGGTTACACCTGACCCCCCTTTGACCTTCTCCATCTCACAGAGACCCATCCAGGTCATGGCAACAATGTGACTGACTGGGGTAGAACCAACGTTCACTTTAAACTGCGTCCGTGCACGCCCACGCACTTCCTCCATGACTGCCACGCAGAAGAAAAGCAATGCTGCGCAAAGACGCAAGAGATTGAACTTCATTGAGTTTGCAATATATAGATCAATGTTTTTTTCTGTGATCGAATCAACATTATATCAGCCCTAAAAGAAATCTAACTTTACAAGATTGAGTCTGTGATTTTGTTATAGACAGAGTTAGGGCGCAACGGAGTAAAAAGCCCACGAGTGGTCTTTCAGTCAACCGCGTGTGAAAACGCTTTTCAGATCAGTTTAAGATCAGAGTCGCCTGTGTGCACATTTGTAGATATTCTTTGCTAGTTATTGAGTTATTAGCCCAGTTCTAGATAAGTATAGGTCAGCAATGGGGAGTTAGTGATTAAGAGATTCTTGCAAGAGCACAAAACGTGCCGGCTACATTTCAAGCCGGTTTTGAAAAGCCAGTCAGGTTAAAGCTTATGTCTTCATTAATTGAAGGGGCAGTGTTGTATTTTGAGACATGCACATACTTTTTGAGATATGCAAATAAACCAATAGGCAGAGGGGTAGTCTACAGTGTCTAATTCTCTGTATGGTAATAATTGTATATTTTATTTTGTAAAGTGGTTTCTTGCATCATACAACACAATACAATGCGATTTACATTCACCTATTTGGCCCATGGTGTTACAGACCAAGTCAAATCATGAATTAATGTCAAGCCCTTCATAATGTAAAACTGTTTTTAAAAGTCTCCTGCAATGTAGGTCTGCATTGAACACCACATATAGGCTACTGTAGGCTATATCATAGAAATCAAAAGCTATTTCCATGTGAAAATGTTATGGGATTTGCTCCATTGGTTTTGTTGGTAGTCCTACATTATGCTCAAATAGCCACAATAGCCTATTGGCTACTGTCTAAAACTGTAAGGGTACAGCCTCAGTGTTCACTGTAAACTCGCGCCGGAAGTTGGACAAAATTCTCCCAATATTCAAGTTTCCGCTCACAAGACCTCAGATTTGCTCAGTGCCCCCAAAAATGAGAAGGAACAGTAGTTAGAACGTAGGTTCCCTGTGTGCCACAAGACCAGGCATGGGGATCTAACACAAGTCTTCAGGTCTCTGGAAAGCGTACTCAAGGACACTCAAACTTCCCTCACACACTCCAGCAGGGTAAAATGAGTGGAGCTAAAACCTGTTGTTTATGAAACGCATCATGCCCTGCAGACTAGTATAAACAAAAGACACTGCCTCAGGCCCTCTCCTCATCTTCCCCTCCTCTAAATAATTGGAATGGAAATAAGTCAAACATAAGAATCAATTAAAGTCCTCTGCTCTAACTAGTTTAGCTACAAACTCTCAAATGTTTTATTTTTCTCCACGCTCATGCTCAGTCATCCTCTCCACGTGTGGCAACTCATTCTTATAGGTGCCTTTTCAAAAGGCTGTTCAGAGCTTGGAGTCAGAGCCACATCACAGGTCCTGGAGTCATTATCCAATCAGATCAATTTAATCTGATTAGAGCTTCAATTTACTGTAGCAAATGGGATTACGCTGTGAGAGAGCAGCGCTGCTTATTCTAATTGACCGTGTGTGGGTTGTCTTTAACAGCATTACCCTCATCAATCTGACACAGGGTGTAACTGATTTAATAGTGCTCCTCTCACCCTGATTTTAACCATTACATGTCAGTCAGTGGGTTGACGCAACAGACCTCCAATAAAAATTAACCTCTGGGTCTGCTCCGTCCCTGATAGGAGGCGAGCTAACGGGCAACGTCAATGACCCACTGCATGGCAGACATGGGGCTCAGTGACACAGTCTGGCCTTTTTTCTGTGACTGATCCACATATCCTCTCCTTCATAGCGTTTGCAGTGGGACACTGCTACGAGCCGTTCGTCAAGTACGGTAACTTCACCAGTAATGACAGCACGTGGGCAGTGGGGACGGTGGTAGAGTTCACCTGTGACCCTGGCTACACCCTGGAGCAGGGCTCTGTCATCATTGAGTGCATGGACCACAACAACCCCCAGTGGAACGAGACTGAGCCCGCCTGCAGAGGTATGCTGTGTGTTTTTGTTCTGTGTAGGAAATGAGCTGTATGATATTGTTGAACAGAGTATTTTTGCTTACTCTGTCTGTCTGTCTGTCTGTCTGTCTGTCTGTCTGTCTGTCTGTCTGTCTGTCTGTCTGTCTGTCTGTCTGTCTGTCTGTGTGTGTGTGTGTGTGTGTGTGTGTGTGTGTGTGTGTTACAGCTGTATGCAGTGGAGAGATGACGGACTCTGCTGGAGTGGTCCTGTCTCCTAACTGGCCAGAGGCCTACGATAGCGGCCAGGACTGCATCTGGGGGATTCACGTGGAGGAAGACAGGAGGATCATGCTAGACATCCAAGTGTACGTATCTTAACTATCTCTTACTTTCTACACTACAGATTCTCCTGAACATAAGATATAACATGTTATACAGATGCAGAAGAAGGATGTTAGCTATGGGAACCCTTTTAGCAACGTCCTGGCGTCACATTCCCCTCCCCATAGCAGTTCAAGTGGAGGACGCCCCACCACAGAGTAGCTCTAACCTTTCTAAGAATCTTAACCCGCGCATGAGCTCTGCAGCACATCTCTGCACTCAGATCATTAGGAGAAGCTTTACAGCTGATGTACAAACACAGGCCTGACTTCAAACAGAAATTGCCAGTGCAAAGGACTACCCCACCGTGACTGGTTAAACAAATGAAAGAGAAAAGGGCTGAAGATAAAATAATATCTTGCTCTTGGATGGGACACATAAGTACCAGCAGACAAAGGTTAATTACCAACTGGAGCGGAAACTAATTATTTAACGGGGGTTCGGACAGAGGTGGTGTGTGTTCTGCTGAATCAGATAGGTTGAGTTGAGCAGAGCAGGGAAGAGGAGTGAGTGTTTTCCGTGATAGTGATGTCAGGTGAAGGCTGGGAACAGAAGACCCTGCTGTGTCAGACCCTGATAGATTAACCATGCGTACAATCATTTGGCTTCCTTAATTAAGAACTGGCTCATTTGCATATGTTGTCTCTCTTGCTCTTCTCTCTCTCTTCGGAACGCCTCAGCTGTGGTTGACATTCTGAAGCATTGTAATAAATGGCATCCCCCATGTTTGGTACAAGAAGCTGTCAACATAATTAATTTCCTATTCATATAGAGGGGAAGCGATTTGGGCAGATATGACTTTCAGGGACAACGGTGAAGCGCGTTCAGCTCAACCTCGGAGCGTTGATGAGAATTCAGCCTGAGTGTGCATGTGGGTGAGACAGAGAGGAGGCTATCTAATTTAACCTGAGTGTGCATGTGAGTGAGACAGAGAGAGAGCTATCTAATTCAGCATGAGTGTGCATGTGGGTGAGACAGAGAGAGAGCTATCTAATTCAGCCTGAGTGTGCATGTGGGTAAAACAGAGAGAAGGCTATCTAATTCAGCCTGAGTGTGCATGTGGGTGACACAGAGAGAGACCTATCCAATTTAGCCTGAGTGTGCATGTGGGTGAGACAGAGAGAGACCTATCTAATTTAGCCTGAGTGTGCATGTGGGTGACACAGAGAGAGACCTATCTAATTTAGCCTGAGTGTGCATGTGAGTGAGACAGAGAGAGACCTATCTAATTTAGCCTGAGTGTGCATGTGAGTGACACAGAGAGAGAGCTATCTAATTTAGCCTGAGTGTGCATGTGAGTGACACAGAGAGAGAGCTATCTAAGGATAATCTACAGGATTTCCTCGCCATTTCCTTCAGTTTTGATATGAACATCAATATCAGCATATGCTGAACAAGGGGAAATATGAGAACCTAACATCTGAAATCTCAGTTTAACGACATCACTCAAACCACTGTTATCCTTCACTACATCCTCAGGGAAAGCATTCAGCCTCTGATCATAGTGATGAAACCAGTGCTGCACAAGGAGTGATTCTGCTTTGAGTCCAGTAACTGATAATCTGAACACACAGACTCTCGTGCCATGAACCTGCATGTTCCATGTCTGATGCCTCCCTCGTGGCCCACTAGTCACGCCAGCGTTCTGGAACACAATTGCATGGTGTGCCTTCCTAAAGCTCATTACCAGGGTTTAGGAACATTTTACCATGGTAATGAGAACACTCTCATTCCTCTATAATCATTCATCACCGCCTAGCATCCTGTTCACCGCTCCCGCAATCACACAGGACCTAATGACGGCTGGGACACTCATTCAGGTGCCCTTCTAATGACGACTGTTTCATCCCAACCAACCAGGAGGGCTAGCTAGGTGCCCGTTAAGGGCTCAGGTGCAGGAGGAGGTGCTGTGAACAACATGCAGGTGTGGAGGATGGTACACCTGGTGTGTAGTTCAGCAGCCTAAGTTCAGATGTTCAAAATGTTGACGGAGTGCTCCAACGTCTAAATAGTGTTTAGGAGTGTATGGGAATGGGATTTAGCTGTGTCTCTGCCTTGATGATTATCAGAAATACACATTCTGACTATACACCTGCACACAAACACCCATGCATGTGACTTTTGGCAGTTCTAGTTCATGTAAATAATTTGTACACATGCATACATACATTCACGTACATACCAATATACACACACTGTATATACCACCCCAGTAGTCCTATGGCGTTAATAAGGGAGGAAATAGTTTGCAAGTCAAATATGATGTAATAGACAGTGATTTTGGTAGTTTCCATATTGGCTTCCATTACAGTGTACTTTGCCTTTGGTGAGAATTTAGTGAGAAGAGTGACATTGATGCATCAAATGTTAGTTATATCACTTATCTTGATTAGGTTTGTCTCCCATGGCTGGAAGTTGTCAGGAGACCTCATTGACTTATTTCATCACTAGTATCGCTGATAAGTGTGTTGACTCTGAGCCTGCTTGTCTGGATATGTTAGCCTAGCACTGGGAGTTGAGGCGGAGTGAAGGGCAGTGGATCTGGATCCCCGTCCAGCCAAGATCTCACAAGCCAGAGAGGAGTGGATTAGAAATGGGATATTCCATCAGAACATTCATTCAGGTTAGTCTGTGGGAATTAAGAGGTGCAGAGGTGAGATGAAAGGAGAAGATTCTAATGATCATTGAGCAGCCATCGTGACTCACAAATGACTGCGTTTAATTGAATTGAGGGGTATTCATTTTGCTCAAACTAGCTAGAAATGGGCAGGTGGTATTTATATTTTACTTGTCCTGGACATGAATGTCAAGTTTTCTCAGAGGTGGAGAATAGAGAATGCCGTTGCAGATGAGGGGTTGTCTGAGATAATGCATTCTGAAGGAACATGGTGGCAGGCAGCTGGGCCTGTGGGCCGAGTCAATCTGAGCCTGTGTTTAAATTACACTAAATCAAATCACTGCCACACAATAGAAAGCATGATTAATTTTCGCTGCAGATACGGCAGCACAGCTATGCAAAGGCTTGTTTAACTTCATCACAACAAATTTAATGCAAGCTGATACAATTTCTCAATCTGTTGCTCTGTTGAGGTGTGATGCATTTTCAGGTGTCAATTCATTACTGCAGGTTGATCTTTTTCTGGAGCGAAAATACCCACCGGGCACACACTGGTTGAATCAATGTTGTTTCTACAGCATTTCAATCAAATGAAGTTGAACCAAAGTGGAATAGACGTTGAATTCACGTCTGTGCCCAGTGGGTAGGCTAAACTGTACTGACATTTAATTAGTCTGAAACACCTGATCTTTGCCAAGTCGTATGTGCATCATATCTTTAACGTCTGGATTCTGAACTCAGTTTACAGAGTGCAAACAAGTTGATGAGATTGAGACATTTTTACACTCTCTGTTATTCATGTCATACAATACACTACTGAAACATGACTGTATTACAGAACCAACTCTCTTTATCGTTCAAATTTTTCAGGATTCTTTTCTGTTAGGCTCCAAAGCGATTAATAGTTCAATTGCTTGCCTTGTAATGAGTTTTATCAGGAGCCACTGGTGATTAATTTGAGACAGGAAAGAGTAACAGGTCACTTCCCTATTCTGGCGGAGTGTGATTTCCTCCCTACTTTACATCCTGTCCTGGTGCTTAAGCAGAGGGCTCTGTCTCAGGTGACACATTTAAAACAGGAGATTTTTTAAAAAGTGATAAATTACCACATGTTTTTGTCACTTTCTTTTCAGTAGAGCTATGGTGTTCCAAAGTAAAGGGAAAATTTAAACGGAACATCTCAAAGCAAGAAACGTATTTTAGTGAGGATGCTTTCAAGTTTTTAAAACAGATAAAGGAAACAATGACAAAGAAACTATATGACAAATGAGCTAGTAATGTGAGAGTGTGCATGAAAACCAAATATATTTTCCTTCTGTCTTTGTGCTCCAGCCTCAACATAGGGAAGAACGATCTGCTGACGTTCTATGATGGAGATGACCTGACTGCTACGGTGCTGGGCCAGTACGGCGGCTCACGGCCACACTTCAAACTCTACACCTCCATGGCCGACGTCACCATTCAGTTCCAGTCTGACCCGGCCACCAACATCTACGGCTACGGCAACGGCTTTGTGGTGCACTTCTTCGGTAAGGCCCCTGAGTGAGTTAGGAGAGAGTGTGAACAGAATTAAAGAGTTAAAGAGACAGAAGAGCAGTGAAGAGGGGAGATGAGTAAGGAGGAGGAGAGTTCTAGAGGGTTCAGGAGGAGGAGACTCTCTTAAACATAAAAAGGAAGGGGCCCCTTCCATCAGCACGGTCGTCACGACACCGGAGCGGACCCAGCCCATAAAGCAGACATCTGATAAGACGTAATGAATTCCATGTAGAGAGAGGGAGAAAGAGGAGGCAGCAGAATACTGATGACTGGGAGAGAGAAGCAAGAGAGAGAAGAGTGAGCGAAAGAGAGAAGCGAGAGAGGGACAAAGGGAAGGCAGAGAGAGAGAGAGAGAAAAGGCAGAGAGAGAGAGAGATTTATAGTCTGTTCATGCCTTTGACAGAGATGGAAAGCAAGGCCCAGCCAAGTGGTGCAGCTGTCTGGTATTGTGCCCGTCAGAGACCCAAACACAATTACTGCGTGTGTTTGTCCACATTAGCCTCGTCTGCAGGGTGCCATGCCCTCTCTGGCTTCTGCTGTGGCTAGAACGGGCACCGCCAGGCTGCCTGGCAGACAGACCTCCTATTGCATGGCACTTGTCACACTAGATTGAAATTGCTACAAAATGGATGTCCTCTATTGTGTTTGTCCTGAGGTTCATTCATTTGAATGCAAAACCACACCACTCAAGCTCTGTGCGCTCTGTGAAGTCAGTGCCTTTTTCTCTGGTTTCCTTTCTCTCTCCCTCGTTCATGGATACAGAGGTGCCTCGTAACGACACGTGTCCAGAGCTCCCAGAGATCACCAACGGCTGGAAGAGCACCTCCCACCCTGAGCTGGTCCATGGCACTGTGGTCACCTACCAGTGCTACCCAGGTTTCCAGCTGGTGGGTACAGAACTGCTCATGTGCCAGTGGGACCTGACCTGGAGTGGAGACCTGCCCAGCTGTGAGAGAGGTGACTACCACACACACACTGGCACACAGAAGGTGCATTTTAGGTGTGAGAAGCAGTTTCAGTTAAGGACAGGCTAAAGCAGAGGCTGATGGGTTAAAGCATTCACTGCTTTTCTGAAAACACAACCCTTTTTTCTGTATAGACCAATGTATCAGTGAGGTGAGTAGGCTCTGTGTTCCAGCTCCTCCACACATTACTCCTGTTCTATCCAGACGACCTGGATGCTGCAGAGTAGAGACAGGATAGTGTGACAAAGTCCTTGGTCTTGGTCACGTCCCACACAGTGACAGGCACGGCATCACTGACCGGTAACAAGACACAGGGGTTTGGAGACTCATTTGGACGTCTGTCACGTGAACATTGTTACCATGCTGACCCGTATCCTTCGAGGCCCAGGATTGGGTTCACGGTTTGCTGTTGTGTGGGACTGAGACACAGAGATAATCTCTTTATTTTCCAGCTCGGTGGTTTTGTGTCTGCAGGCTTTAATTAGAAAAAGGCCCAGGCACCACTCTGGCCCCATCGGATAACCACAAATAAGCATTGACAACTGCTAATGATTTAAAAAAATAACTAATTGTATTCCCTGCACATGAGTAAACCTGTTTTTTTCTGTGTCTGTGTGTGTGTTTGTGTCTCTGTCTGTGTGTGTGTGTGTGTGTGTGTGTGTGTGTCAGTGCTGTCGTGTGCCGACCCAGGTACTGTGGAGCACAGTCGCAGGGTGATGTCCAGCCCGCGTTTCACTGTAGGCTCCACCATCCAATACATCTGTAACAAGGGCTACACTCTCTCTGGAAACAGCCTGCTCTCCTGCTACAACCATGGCTCCTCCGGACCTAAATGGAGCGAGAGGCTACCCAAATGTGGCTGTACGTACCCCCTGGGCTTCAGCCTGCTAAAACATCTCCATCATACACACTTCCCAGCAAGCACATGGTTCCTTGGACATTGTGGGTATATACGTATTGGTTTCCCATTGGTTCTGGGAACAAAGTTGGTAAAACAGAATTTTTAAAAAAGTTCTGAGAACGGAAGTGAAAATTTCACCTGTTCTGGGAACATACATTTTTAGGTTGCAGGGAGGTTCTGAGAACATTTTGCTATGTTTCCCTGAATGTTTTCCTTGGAGATTTTATTTCTGTTCTGAGGACAGAAATTATAGGTTATTTGAAGGTAATTAAATAACATTATGA
Source organism: Salvelinus fontinalis (assembly GCF_029448725.1). NCBI lineage: Eukaryota > Metazoa > Chordata > Actinopteri > Salmoniformes > Salmonidae > Salvelinus > Salvelinus fontinalis. The sequence goes on from NC_074697.1 coordinate 24,620,521, forward strand.
GAATATGTTTCAATAAGACTTTTAATAACACAACTGGCTTAGTTTGGGTTAACCCGTTTAACTCCAAGCAGAGATAGGACACATGTCAATTAATTTGTTTAGGACTCCCTATTGTTATTCATAATAAGGGTTACATGGAGAAAATCTGACTTCTCTGAATTGAAAATGGATGACCCTCCCTTCAGCTAAATATATTTTACCTAAACCATCACTGAACTCTTGAAAAAAACCAACAAGTGACCCTCTTCTACAACCAAAATAAGGAAAACAACGTGGATAGCAGAGGACATGTCTACTGTTTACCCTCACTTCCTGGACAGAGCAAAGCCTTAGATCTGCAGTTTTATAAACTGTTCTTCATCCTGTAAACAGTAGATGGCAACGCAGAAATGATACAGTGACACAGTGATGCGGGATAAAAGGTTGAGGGTTCGCAGACCACCATGGACAAGAGTAGGGGTAGAAAGATCTTATACCGCTGTGAAATACCTTTTCAATAACCCCAACTATTGTGTTTTCAGCTGTTTGAAGCTAGTGTACAAAACTGAAAGTAAAAGATGCAAAAATGAAACTTAAGAATGAGAAGCATAGAAATACTGCACATAGAATTGATCTACCGCTTTTTAGACTTGCTTTCAATGAGAATGGCAGATCTATAACTCACATTTCTATGTGAATTTGGTCAGGTTACCCAAAAAGTGACATATTGTACCTTTAAAATCAGTTGTGTCCAATTAGTGGGCAGCCCAACACACCTATCAAGATAGAGAGAGTTTTGTTGACTGACACTGAGAATGGAATGTATTTGTTTTTAAATAACATTCTTAGAGCTTTCTATGAACTTAAAACATGTTTTCTTGTTCTGAGAACATGACTTTGAATAGAATCATGAGAAAACCTGCAGAAAACGGTATGCTTAAGTACTGAAATTCCCATAGAAGAACGTTGTTTCTTAAAGCTAGAATATGTAACTTTTTCGGGGCGACCTGACCAAATTCCCATAGAAATGGGAGATAGATATGTCATTCACATTAAAAGCAAGTCTAAGAAGCTGTAGATCTGTTCTATGTGCTTTATTTCTATGCCCATTCTTGCGTTTTTGTTTTTACTTTTGTTTTTGTACATCTGCTTCAAACAGTTAAAAATACAATAACTTTGGTTATTGAAAATATATTTCACAGCGGTTTATATGGTACAATGATTCTCTACACAATACAATGCTTGTTTTTTCACAGAAATTGAAATTAGGCAAACTATTATAACGTTCGGAGAACATGACTTTAAATAGAACCATGAGGAAACCAGCACAAAACATTATGCTGCAGTACTACAATTCTCATAGAAAAACGTTTCTAAACAATTCTGAACAATTTGAGAGCATTACTTTAAATAGAACCATGAGGAAACCTTACGCTGAAGTAGTACAATTTCCACTTGGGTTTCAGAACGTTATGTGCTAGCTGGGTATCCTGCACTATTCCCAGACAGTTGTGGGAAGGTTGTATGCAAAATAACCAAAGGACAACCACACTCTCACCAAGCTCTAAGAAACATATGGTTCTCAGAACGTTATGTACTAGCTGGATTGGCAGTGTTTCCAATTCATACAATACACCAAGAGTTTTACTAGCTGTTTACAAAAAGACATTATATGATGTCGACTGTGTGTGTGTGTTCTGTCCTGTCCTCTCCTCTCTCAGCGGTGACCTATGAGCCTTGCAGGAACCCTGGTACCCCGTCTTACAGCACCCAGACCTCAGAGAAGCCTCTCTACCAGGCCGGGGAGACGCTGAGCTTCTCCTGCCTCAGAGGCCATGAGCTGCTGGGGGAGCCTGTCCTCCGCTGTGTCCCTGGACACCCTTCACAGTGGAGCAGCCTACCCCCTGTCTGCGGAGGTAGGAACTGCAGACACATACTCCCCTGTGTGTGTAGTTCACTCTAGCATTGTTCACAGTAGTTCATGATGAACAATATATCTGTCTGTATGTTTTAACATCTATGTTCTGATGTTCTCCATTTCTTTACAGCCTCCTCAATGGAGTTTATAAATGAACGCAGGTTAGACAGTAAGTGCCGTCAAGTCTGCACAGTAATCGTTAGATCTTTCAAATTAAAATATCAAGTCAAGACCAAATAAAAAAAACTAAATACAGTACTTCACAGCAACTTCAAGTGTGCCACATTGCAGTGTGCATCTTTAGGTTATCATACCAATTGAGTGTGTCCCTGTTGATTCCTCTACCTCTCTGCTCACCAGCTGCCAGTGCAGACTACATCATGGAGCGAGCCAACATAGCTCTAACAGTCTTTATACCAGTGGCCCTCATCATGGTCTTCATCATTGGGATCTACCTCTACTTCTCTAAGTAGGTCTAGTATTCTTACTTTATATAGATAAAAAAATACTTTGAAAGTATGAAAGTTGTCATCATCCATAGTACCTAGTAGTCTATCCAAGGGTTGACTTGGACTGAAAATAGGTGCCGGTACAGATTTTAGGTGCCAATACTGTTTATATTCAGGTGCAGGAGCTCCACAATAATTTTGAGCTCAAGCAGTAGAACATTTGAGGTGCTGGTACTCGGTGAGCTCATGCCCAAGTATACTATGCTGCCCTTGTGACACTACAGTGTCTTCGGAGAGTATTCAGACCCCTTGACTTTTTCCACATTTTGTTACATTACAGCCTTATTCTAAAATGTATTAAATGTTTTTTTCCCTCATCAAGCTACACACAATACCCCATAATGACAAATCAAAAACAGTTTTTTAGAAATTTTTGATAATTCATTACAAATAAAATAAATATTTATACCCTTTACTCAGTACTTTGTTGAAGAACCTTTGGCAGCGATTACAGCATAGTTTTCTTGGGTATGACGCTACAAGCTCGGCACACCTGTATTTGTGGAGTTTCTCCCATTCTTCTATGCAGATCCTCTCAATCTCTGTCAGGTTGGATGGGGAGCGTCGCTGCACAGTTATGTTCAGGTCTCCAGAGACGTTAGCTTGGGTTCAAGTCCGGGTTCTGGCTGGGCCACTCAAGGACATTCAGAGACTTGTCCTGAAGCCACTCCTGCATTGTCTTGGCTGTGTGCTTAGGGTCGTTGTCCTGTTTGAATGTGAACCTTCGCCCCAGTCTGAGGTCCTGAGCGCTCTGGAGCAAGTTTTCATCAATGATCTCTCTGTACTTTGCTCCATTCATCTTTTCCTCGATCCTGACTAGTCTCCCAGTCCCTGCCGCTGAAAACATCCCCACAGCATGATGCTGCCACCACCATGCTTCACCGTAGGGATGGTGCCAGGTTTCCTCTAGACTTGAAACTTGGCATTCAGGCCAAAGAGTACAATATTGGTTTCATCAAACTAGAGAATGTTGTTCCTCATGGTCTAAGATGTCTTTACTGTAGGTGCCTTTTGGCAAACCCCAAGCAGGCTGTCATGTGCTTTTACTGAGGAGTGGCTTCTGTCTGGCCACTCTATCATAAAAGCCTGATTGGTGGAGTGCTGCAGAGATGGCTGTCCTTCTGGAAGGTTCTCCCATCTCCACAGAGGAACTCTTGAGCTCTGTTAGAGTGACCATCAGGTTCTTGGTCACCTCCCTGACCAAGGCCCTTCTCTCCCGATTGGTCAGTTTGGCTGGGCGGCCAGCTCTAGGAAGAGTCTTGGTGGTTCCAAACTTCTTCAATTTAAGATTGATGGCCACTGTGTTCTTGGGGACCTTCAATGCTGCAGACATTTTTTGGTACACTTCCCCAGATCTGTGCCTTGACACAATCCTGTCTCGGAGCTCTACGGACAATTCCTTCGACCTCATGGCTTGGTTTTTGCTCTGACATCCACTGTCAACTGTGGGACCTTATATAGACAGATGTCTGCCTTTCCAAATCATGTCCAATGAATTGAATTTACCACAGGTGCTCCATCAAGTTGTAGAAACATCTATCTCAAGGATGATCAATGGAAACAGGCAGCACCTGAGCTCAATTTCAAGTCTCATAGCAAAGGGTCTGAATACTTATGTAATTAAGGTTTTATCCATTTAAAATAAGGCTATAACGTAAGAATTTTTTAAAAAGTCACTGCATGTGTGTGTGTTCTCTAGGGTTCAGGGGAAGCCTCTGTGTCTTCCCATGTCCACCTCCTTACCATATGACCACATCCCAGGAGAGTCCACCTTCGACAACTCCCTCTACAAAACAGAGACTATGGTACGTTCTGATACAGAGATATTCACTGGTTCTTTAAGATGCCTGTTGGAATTAGTAAGCCCCCCAAAAGGTTGAAATCAGGTGCTGTCATCCGTGTCTGAGATTATGCACTTAAAGCACCATCTGGTTTGCCATATTGCAGGTTCATTCACCAAATCTAATGTACCATTAGGTGATGTTATAGAAATAGGTTTGACGGGTGTAAATCTATACTCCGTTCAACTTCAGTCATTGACAAGGGCCATTTCATTACACCTGATGCAAACAAAAGGTTTCCTAGTTCATTTGACAAAGCATAGATTTATTTTTGTGCAATGACATTGTTCAGACATGGGTTCAAATAGTACTTGAAAGATGTCAAATATTTTACCCAGGTCTGATGTTTTCATGCTCATGCTTTCAGATAACTAACAATTGTCTCTCTGCCTGTTTGTTTCTCTATCCTTTCATGACTGCACTCCTGAAGAATAACGAGGTGAGACCAAGCGCTAGGCTACAACCTGCTTATTTAGCCTCCAGTCTGTCTGTCAATCAGTCTTCATCAATTCCACACTCTGATTCTGCAGCCGGAACCTATTGCACACTGTGAGCTTATTGAACTAAAGCCCACAGTAGGCTGAGCACATTTCAATGGGTCAGAGGAGAGGTACAAACCTCTCAAATAAAATAAAAAATAGAGTCAAAGTTTATTGGTCTCATACACAGTTTTGCAGATGTTATCGCAATTGCAGCAAAATGCTTATGTTTCTAGCTCCAACAATAATGATCAATACAATACAATACACACATAATCTAAAAGTTAAAAAGAAATATCAGAACGAGCAATGGAATATAAATAAATATACAGTATACTGTATGTATGTGAATTGTATGTATAGACAATGGTGTGTGTATATAGACAATTTAAAGTCATTGTCCCCTCAGGTGAAAATGGAAAAGCCTCACAGTTTGGGCTGACCACTTCCAGACACTAAACGTATCCCTGTGATATCCCTATCATAGTCTACAAACAGATGTCAGTTATCACATGGCTCATTCACAAAAAGAGGAATGGCCTTTGTGATCATAGGAGGAATATGATCTACTCTACTTCTGTCTCACTATACCTTCTTGTGTACAAGCTTGTCCCTAATTCAGAACTATGTCCTCATTTCACAGGACACACGAGAGTATGAGGTTTCCATCTAGAGGCACAACTACGTGTTTCAGCATTGACAGGTCTGGTCTAAAGATGGTTTGCCTTGTGGAAGTGTGTCTGCACTCCTCAGACCCCCCCCCCCCCCCCCCTTCACACCGCTTGCCTCCACCACCTTCCCCTCTGTCTGCTGAACATGTCTCTGCCCAGCCCACATTGGCCATCACTGCAAAGACTGGAAAACATTATTATTTTTGTAGAGCTTTAACAGCAATGGCCTAACAGCAGTGTTTGTACAGTTTTTATCCTGAGATGATCAAACCCTAAAGACGTCAGTCCAATGTCGACCTCACAAATGGGAAAGCTGAGTTTGTATCTAGGCCAAAAAATGGAATGTGTAAATACAACATGATATGTTTGTCACACAGCTTGTTGGGAATTTTTATTTTGAGGCAAGGCACACCACAAAAGAGCTAGATTGTTCAAGTGATGATTGGAGGGATATCATAATAACTTGGACTCTTAAACCTTTCAAATACAATGGACAATTTAAACATCTTTTCAATTTTTTTGTACAATAGCTGCAAATTGTAAAGTTGATCCTCTCAAAAACATGTAAACACACCTCTTTTTTATGCAACCTCCTATGATTAAAAACATCTGAATGTGCCTTAAAATGAAGGCCCTTATTAAGCAATGTTCATATCATGTATATTTCTGATACTGCATTGATTCATCTGAGATTATTACATTGTTGATTTCATATGGATCATAAAATAGAGATGTAGTAATGCAAAGAAAAAGTAATTTAATTTCTTCTCATTCACTTTGTTCACAATTGTATGTGTGTCTTTAACATGCTGATTGAAAGGTATTCATGAATGATATTGGATTGGCAAATCTCTGAAAAAGTCCATGGCAAAGTGTATATAAGTTCTAGTGCCATTAGTTTTGTGATGAAAACGAGGGAAGGTTAAATCTTAAGAAGTCACTGTTGTGGATTGGGGATTCTCAAAAACTGATGCAATGTATTTGCTTAAAATATTATAGCTTATTCTATAGGAGAATGCATCACCATTCAAACTCTCTTTTTATCATTGTCACATGATAATATTTATTCACACAAACAGGTGTGATGACAATGATTATAATTCTATAATCTATTTTTGATTCATTGTATATATACTGATTAACTCAGTTCATTAACAAAACGTCCTCAATAAAGTTACTATTCAGAAAAAAATTGACACACAATCTCATTAAATCATTTATTAAGGATTACTGGTTCACTTCGAGATGCATTTAGCCTTTTTGCCCTCTGAGTCGTTCATCTGAATTTGCCCTGATATGTATACATGAATAAAGAAGAGCTGAAGGAAGCAAGAATGTCCTTCAAAGAAGTGAAGAAAACCGCATAACACCAAGCACACTGGAGGAAGCTTTTGTCAGATGACCCATGCTCCTCAATGAGTCAAAGTTAGTCAAGTATACATGATGGTAGCTACCTCTGACAGTGTAGAGGTTTTGGGGTTGGAGGTGTAGCAGACTCATGTCCGGTGTAGTGCACTAGTTTGTAGTTCAGAGAGTAGCAGACTTACGGCCAGTGTAGCGCCGAAGGGGTGGTCTTCCCGTATAGGCTACATAAATGTATACTGTTCGCCATACATTATATTTATCCCTATAGAGCCCTATACCCACCCTGGGTAAGATTACCAGTGTAGACAAGACCAACAACACGCACTGTGGTCTGGTACCATCTATAGTTAGGTAATTTATGTTTGAATAATAGTCTAACATGTTCTGATATAAGTAGACATTTATAACACACAGCGATGGGGAATAAGTGGCGTAAATATATTCCGGACTGCTGGGGAAAACTGTGACTCGCTGTATACTTGTGCCTCACACTTTTGTCTTGTCATGTAGTATCAGCACCATCTACTGGTCACCAAAAATACTGTAACCAGGGAGGGGTTTAACTAGCATTTCCTTCTAAACAACTTCATTTTTTGAAAGATTGACAATGAGTCAGGTCTAAAAAACTTAGTGGACTCTGTTCGTAACAAATTATTGTTTTGGGAACAGAACCCTGTATAGAGATTAGATGTTTCCTGATCTCTGAGAAAAATAAGCAGAATGTTGTTGACCCAGTTTTATCTTGCTCCATCGTTTTCCTCTGCCCTGCCAGTGAACTTTCACTTCTAACCAAATATGGTAAGGAGAAGAAGCATCGATATAGATAGAACATTTGACAACAGAGCAGACACACTGGCACCCAGTCTACTAAAATGGGGGGACTGAACCAAAAAATGCTTATGGTAAGATATGCTGACAAATACTCCCCAAATAAGACAACATTATGTACAGTACTAGCTATCCTCATTCAAATTCAGTCCAATTTTTTCGAGTAGCATAATAGCAACAATAACTTTGATTAGACCAACCGGCCGCCAGATGGCGCCATTATTCATTTTACGGCGTTTACCCTAATAATACTGCCATCAGCCGACGTGTTGGGCAAAACTTTGATCTAAGACAGCGATTCTAAACTGGTTTTGCCTGGGGGCCCAAATTTGACAATGACAATTGAGTCGCGACCCATTATCATGGACTGTTGATGATAAAGAAAATTATAATGTATTGCAGCTGCCTTCTTGGGCAGGTTTCATTTGCAAAATAGACTCTGTTCTCAATTATGGTATTAAAGAAAGTCATTAGGCTACACAGCCATATTAACTGAGAACACATGTATTATCAATTCAAGAGAATAAGCCATTTAATTAGGCGACCGGTTCAGGAATGGGGTGTATTAAATTATCAGACTCAGAACATGACATCAAAACCAGGACAATAATGTTAATGAACAGTAACACATACCAGTTCCACAATGTTAAAGAACAGTAATTAATGAACAGTAACACATACCAGTTCCATAATGTTAAAGAACAGTAATTAAAGAACAGTAACACATACCAGTCCTGTTTATTTTGTGTGTGTGTGCGTGCGTGCGTGTGTGCGTGGCCTATCAGTGGGAAAGCTGGGGTGTTTCTTTAGTTAAATAAGTTTATTGAAGTCTGGTTGACAGGGCAACTCGGAGGTCATGCTGGCTGTCCAGTTAGTTTTTGCTTGTGGTTTCAGCCATAGGCGGAAATCCCAGGGGGGACGGGGGGGACACGACCCCCCCATCCTGGAAAAAATATGATTTGTCCCCCCCCAATATATCACTGTAAAGATAACTATGTAATTTCAATAATATTAATAATACGCAATGAAAGCACTTGTGCTGATTATAGACACTTAATAGCGCGTTTTTAAGTTTCACAAGATTGCGACCCACCCACCCTTTGCCTCACAATGGTTTGATCCACTGCCAGTTCTTTAGCTGGCAAGGTAACAGAGGGTTCGTATCTACTGTCCGAAAGGCACTCGATGTACGTAACTGACGTGAGGTAATCCAGTCAATCGCGCCATAGCAATGTATATATTTTTTTAATGTTGCAGGGTTCACACACTAGCTGAATTTGCAGAGCTAGCGCGCAAACTAAAGCAAACATTAACTATCAAGCTAGCTAGTACCTATTCCATTCATGTGGCGTCGTCAAAAATGAAATATTTGCTATCGTCAGTTTATTCCAAGATTAGCATGCAGCTGTAGTGCTTCAAAGTCCCTGTGATAAGGTTAGCGATAAACTGAAGTCCAAACTGAACAGAACTACACTCTCTTATACCATTGTCTTAAATATATTTAATGGTCTCGTTGCAAAAGCTAAATTGTCGCTAGTGAATTTTTTTTTTTCACCTTTATTTAACCAGGTAGCAAAGATTATAGCAAACACCACAGAAACGGAATTGGTGCTCGCTAGCTTTGCAAATTCAGCTTTTGTTGGAAACCTGCCAATATGAAACAAACTATGTTAAAATTTCAAAACGTTGCAGCATGTGTTGTGTAAATGTGTGTGTGTGCAGCTAGACCGGCCAGCCAGCCAGCCAGGTCGAAACATGTCAGAAAAAAGTTAAAAGACGGACATCAGAGTATTTTTCAGTACACCAAAACGCAAAGTAAGAACTCTAGTAGCCTAATATCTCAAAGACGAGTTGATAAAATGTTCATAAGAAAGAAGTGAAATGCTAATGGAAATGTTTCACAAGGATGTCATTCGGCAGAGCAGGCAACAGATGGCACACAGACAGCAGAGCTGGGGACAGATATGCAGGGACAGATTGGCAGAGACAGGGAGTCTCAGGTAAGTTTGTTGAGTCTTTGTTTGGCAACATTATGAAAGGTTCTCAATTTTTTTGATTTGTAAAATAGGGACATAATTGGAAAATGCCATGGATACCCCCACTCAACTTAAACTGGTGACTAAACTAAGATTTGTTTAAGGTAATGGTATTGCTGTTGTGATTAATTGTGTAGTTTTGGGTACCGGTAGTTAGGAGTACAGCAAACACCTTATTTCTTTTCTAGGAGACAGACTGTGAGTCAGTGAAGGTGGTGAAAGGGAAAGAGCCAAGGAGAGAGACTTCAGAGGACCGTGTCACAGCCACGGCAGGACCAGGTGTCACCCTTGTTGCCAGCAGCACCAGTATAGTGACAGTGGCACAGCATCGTCCAGTTACCTCAGTGATGGCACAAAACCATATCAGTCACACCCACAATTTATAGAACCGCAAACTCTTGCCAACAGATTGTTGACGTTTCAAGAGAGATGGTTTTGCGATTTTCCCTGGCTACATTATAATCCATCAATAAAATGAGTGTTGTGTTTTCACTGTAGCCAAGGGTTTTCAAGCCAGCCATCTTTTGGCCGAAGAGCAGATGCTGCCTTCATTAGTGCAGGATTTAGGAACTGGAGAAAAGCCATTGAAAAATTCACAGCACATCAAAACTGCCAAACCCACCACCACTTTGTAACTGTAACAGCACACCAGCTAAATCCAATCAGTGTCCAGTTATCCAGCGCGTGGGGTAAACAGCAGGAGGACGCAAGGCATTGCTTGATGAAAATTGTTAGTTCGGTGCGGCATGTAGTAAGACAGGGACAAGCCTTTAGAGGCCACACGGATGACAGTGGGAATTTATACCAGCTTTTGAAACTCAGGGCAGAAGAGGATGAACCCATTTTACTGAAGTGTTTAACAGAGCGTACCACAATGTACACAGGCCCCAAAGCACAGAATGAAATTCTGAACATCATGGCCAATACAGTCATTCGAGGCATTGCAGCTGAGATTAGGTCTCTTCCGATTGTACAATTTTCAGTAATTTTTGATGGTACTCAAGATGTCTCTGGTGCTGAACAGGAGAGTGTCTGTCTGCGTTATGTTGACCATGACCGTGTCCCTCAAGAGGAGTTTATTGGGCTATACAGGGTGTCGGAGACAACAGGCGAGGGCATTGCGAAAGTGGCAACTGATGTGTTCTTGAGGCTCAATTTGCCCATGTCTGGCTTATGTGGGCAGAGTTACGATGGTGCCTCAAACATGGCAGGAAAATACACAGGTGCAAAGGCAATTGTGAAGAGGCAGCAGCCATTAGCCCTCTATGTCCATTGTGGAGCACACTGTGTAAATCTGATTACACAGGCTGGCTGCTCAGCCTCCCCACTAGTCCGGGATTCCCTTTCTTGGGTCCATCAGTTAGGTGTCCTCTATGGCCAGTCAGGAAAGTTTAAGAGCATGTTTGAATCAATTGCCACGTCCAAAGATACAAATCTGACCACCCTGAAACCCCTATGTCCAACAAAGTGGACTGTGCGGAATACTGCTATTAGAGCTGTGCTAGGGCAGTATGAGCGGGTACTCAGCAGCCTAGAGGAGATGGCAAAAACTGCATCCAAGACAGCTTCAACTGCCAGTGGCTTATTCGAGCACTTCAGCAAAGACAAGACTGTGTTGGGCCTCACACTTGCCTCTGCTGTTCTTGGAGAGCTTGAATGTCTAAAAATTTCACTGCAGAAGAAAACTCAGACTGTCTCTGGTATGCAGGCTGCAGTCGAGTGTGTGCGGTCATCTCTTAGGGGCAAGAGAAATGACGAAAGCTACCTTGCACTGTATGAGAAAGCAAAAACTTTGATTGACTCTATTGAATCCATTGAATCCATTGAGACGCACTCAAGATGATTTGCTGGCAAAGCAGTGGATCACTATAGGGCAGAATTTCTTTAAGTGTTGGATGTTGTGGAGGTTCAGTTTGGCGACCGTTTTGACCAGGACAGTCTAAACGTCCTGCAAAAGTTGGAAAGAGCGCTTCTCACGGGGGAGTTGGATGAGTCTCTAGATCAGTACCCTGAGCTGAACATAGATTCTCTTTCAGTGCAGATCCCTCTCTTTCACAACAAATACCCCTGTAGCAGCAGTGGAGAGGCAGCAGAGGTCCTTAGGAGGCTTCCAGTGGAGGTACGGGGGTTGTTTGACCAAGTTGAGGTGCTGATCAGAATTTTGTTTGTGGTGCCAGTGTCTTCATGTGAGGCTGAGAGGAGTTTCAGTGCACTCCGCAGGTTAAAGACTTGGCTACGGGCTAGCATGGGCCAAGAGAGACTGAACGGTGTAGTTGTCTGTAATGTACATAGAGACAGGCTGGACAGTCTCAAGAGGGAAAATATCTGCCAGCAATTTGTTGGATCCATTGAAACCCGCAAACATATGTTCGGTTCTTTTGTTCAGTAGTGTGTATAGCAGTGGTTCTCAACCTTTTTGGGGTACTGGAACCCCTGCATATTTTGAGGCAAGGCAGGCAAGGTTTTCAGCGGTCCTCAGGGACCACCACCCCCTCTATATTATATGTAAACTTACTGGAAACCTTGTGGTACTGACTACATTCATTACACTTTTTTATTTCACGGACACCTTGCAATTAGTCCATGGAACCCTGTTTGAGAACCCCTGGTGTAATTGATAATTGTTCTTTTGTTTAGTAGTTTTCAGTTTTTAGTACATGACAGTACACTTACAAATTATTTATTTCATGTTATTTTATTTAAAATTGCATAATTTGTGTGACATACTTGTCCATAGCTGCTGTTTGAAGAGTTGAGACACTGACTGAAGGATATTTTGTTTGATTTATTTGGGTTTTTCATTGAAGTAGTTATTTTGCTTTTAGAACTGTACTTATTTTAAGCTTTTTGTTCTTGTAAAGATATTGTAGTAGACTCAGGCCAGGTGCACATATTTAATGACTATATAAATGTATCACAAAGTCAAATTAAAAGGTCAATTCTATACGGAGACCAACTTTGTGATGGTTCTCAATGGAGATTCTTTACGATGAGATCACACCATGTTCATTGTATTTATGAAAACTGCTCCCATACAGTGTACAGTACCATTGCCGCCTACTGGCCTTTCTTGATATTGCTGGTTGTAAGTACGAATACCTGCATACATACTGGACTGATAAGGAACACTGCTATAACTATTATTAGTAGTAGTATTATAATGATTTAAACAAGTTGGGACAACCCTTCAGTTAACTACTGTACCTATCAATTATCCAGTAGTAGTAATTATGGTTCCTCAATATACATTTAACATATTACAACGTAGGCTGTGTTACAACACTACTTTTGCTGTCCCCCTCAGGAATTGCTCCTGAGAAAATTTCATGTAATTGTCCCCTCCAAGGTTGATATCAGATTTTCGCCCCTGGTTTCAGCATGGCCATAGCAGAAAAGCCACTTTCACACAGATAGGTAGTGCTGAAGGGTAGCATGATTCTGATTGCATGACAGGCGAGAGCAGGATACTCTCCCAATACGCTGCTCCAGAACTTTGGCAGTGTCATTTCCGGGAAGGGCATGCTCAGTCCGCGATCAAACGACAGCTAAACCAGAAGAGCCTATTCGATGCTTGGCAACGTGACGCTTCCTATCTCAACTCGAAAGGGTCCGGTATCCAGTCGTCTTGTCTCCTGTTCTCCTCTGGGAAAGAGTCGCAAAACTTTCCCAGCAGTTTGACAAGATGCTATTTAACGTTTTTTTTCAGTGCGTCGCTGTGCGCTTTGTTGATCAGATTATGAATTTCGAAATCAGCATTGGGAAACATGTCAATCCTCCCGTTAGAAACATGATTTGACCAAACGGTAAACTTAATCTTGAAGGCATCCACTTTGTTCCTCTGTTCAAATCGATTGTGCCCCCTCCCTTGTATATAGCCTCGTAATTGTTATGTACATTTCTAGTGTTACTTTTTGATTTATTGGATTTTTTAAACTTTAGTTTATTTAGTAAATGTTTTATGAACTATATTTCTTGAACTGCATTGTTGGTTAAGGGCTTGTAAGTAAGCATTTCACGGTAAGGTCTACACCTGTTGTATTCGGCGCATGTGACAAATAACATTTGATTTGATTTGGATATGGGGAGCGAGCACCAGCAGGAGCTTTATCATGCAGAGGTCCGCTGGCTTTCCAGAGGTGACGTGTTGGGTCGCTTTTATGAGCTTCGAGTGGAGAGGTTTCAGCGTTTCTTTCGGAAAACAAGTAATCTCTGACCGAACATTTCGATTGTGAGGATTGGTTCGCGCAAATCGCCTATCTGGCGGATATTTTGATCATCTGAATTCTCTCAATGTGTCTCTGACAGCTAACCTACATGAGTTAAATGACAGCTAACTATCCACATGTGCAATGCCTGCAGAACACATCTGCATAGTTAGCTGTCAATCAAGCTAGCTGTCAGAAGAAGATCTGTATTATCTGATTGGACGTGTCACATTTAAAACTAAACAATGTTGCAGAATGAAATTTTTATTGGATCAGTGAGTGTGTGTGTGTGTGTGTGTTTCGTGAAATCTGTCATTTCATTGGATTAGTGTGTGTGTGGGGGGCGAGAACATTATTGTATTGGTCAGTGAGGGAGTGCAGCGCGAAAACCCTCCGAGTCCGAACGTCGCTAGACATTTCACAACTGCGACCCTACTGCACGTGTAAAGTCACCAACAATAAGCGGTGGAGTGATATCCTTTCAAAATAAAAGTTTTGGTGCAGCAGTTGCTTTTCAAAATAATTTATACAAATCAAATTGTATTGGTCACATACACATGTTTAGCAGATGTTATTGCTGGTGTAGCGAAATGCTTGTGCAACAAGTAATATCTAACAATTTCTCAACAAATACCCAATACACACAAATCTAAGTAAAGGAATGGAATTAAGAATATATAAATATATGGATGAGCAATTTCAGAGCGGCATAGACTAAGATACAGTAGATAGTATAGAATACAGTATATACATATGAGATGAGTTATGCAAAATATGTACATTTTATTAAAGTGACTAGTGTTCCATTTATTAAAGTGGCCAATGATTTCAAATCTGTGTATGTAGTCAGCAGCCTCTCTGTGCTACTGATGGCTATTTAACGAGGTAGAAGCTGTTTTTCAGTCTCCCGGTCCCAGCTTTGATGCACCTGTACTGACCTCACGAAAGAGAAACACACACACGCACACACTGCGCCGATTACAACAGGTGTAGACCTTACCGCGAAATGCTTACTTCTGGATGATAGTGGGGTGAACAGTCAGTGGCTCAGGTGGTTGTTGTCCTTAATGATCTTTTTGGCTTTCCTGTGACATCGGGTGCTGTAGGTGTCCTGGAGTTTTGCCCCTGGTGATGTGTTGTGCAGACCGTACTACCCTCTGGAGAGCACTGCGGTTGTGGGCGGTGCAGTTGCCGTACCAGGCCCAACAGGATGCTCTCAATTGTGCATCTGTAAAAGTCTGTGAGGGTTCGAGGTGACAAGCAAAGTTTCTTCAGCCTCCTGAGGTTGAAGAGGTGCTGTTGCGCCTTCTTCCCCACGCTGTCTGTGTGGGTGGACAATTTCAGTTTGTCAGTGATATGTACGCCGAGGAACTTCCACCTTCTCCACTGCTGTCCAGTCGATGTGGATACGGGGGCTCCCTCTGTTGTTTCCTGAAGTCCACGATCATCTCCTTTGTTTTGTTGACGTTGAGTGAGAGGTTATTTTCCTGACACCACATGTCCTGTTGTTTTTTGATAAAGAGCAAATACCTACGCATTTTTAACAGAAAAGTTGATTTATTTCATTTTATTTATTGGTAGTTTGTTCAGTTTTTGGGGAATCCTGTTTCCGTCCTGCACAGTAGGATGCGGGATGCACATTGCATTGTGTGATCGCCAATATACCATATGTAACGGATGTGAAATGGCTAGCTAGTTAGCGGGTACGCGCTAGTAGCATTTCAATCAGTTACGTCACTTGCTCTGAGACTTAAGTAGTGTTGCCCCTTGCTCTGCAAGGGCCGTGGCCTTTGTGGAGCGATGGGTAACGATGCTTCGTGGGCGACCGTCGTTGATGTGTGCAGAGGGTCCCTGGTTCGCGCCCGTGTCGGGGCGAGGGGACGGTTTAAAGTTATACTGTTACACATAGAATAAGAAAACAATGATCTGATTGTCCATATAGATGGAGGGCATAGCGAAGGCTACATTGAAATGAGGGTAGTTTCGTCGGTGGTCAGTCACAAATAGAGGGGAAGATAGCTCGTTAAAGTTGATCAAGACAGGCAAACTGGTGTAGTTGTCTAGCTGTTATTTGACAATTTACCAGCTCTAACTAATTATTCAAGTTAGCTAGCCAGCTGTCTTTGAGGGCTTCCCAAGCGCATGCATTTTTATTAGTTTGTGTCGTCGTCTCTAGTTACCACAGCCACAAAGTCGTAATTATAGCTAAACCCGCCTATTTTTATAATTTATGTACCTAAAATCTGCAACTTTAACCACACTGCTAAACTTTTGCCTAACCTTAAATTAAGACCAAAAAGTACATTTTAGTTTTCATGAATTTTTACGATATACCCAATTTGGACTTTATGGCTTTGGTAACTAGTGACAACTGTTTATGTGCTGCGGCGGCCATGTTTTTCAACAATCTTGAAACGCGCATGCTCAAACGTAATTTCACTCGCGGTTGCGCCAACTCGGAGAGGATATTGCCGCTATCAGCATTGATGCATTTGATTTTTCATAACAATTATACTTTTCTTGAGGACCCTGCACTATTGGAAGAATAACAACAAAACGCATTTTGCAACCCTTGGTTGGAAATAACGCTTAATTTGCCATCATTTTACATGTTGTGTATTCTGACTGTTGACAATGCAAAGTGGAAGCGAGCGGGTTTGCAGAATTTTCAAGCGTCTTCTCTTAGCTAGGAGCAGAAACAAGAACCATGGCTAGGCCTCACAGATACATTCACAGTTGTTCACCAACCTGACAACAAGACAGTTCAGAATAGGCTCAAAGTTAATGTTTGTGAGAAACTCATAACATTCGTGATATTCTTGCCATTAGTTAGCAAGCGAACATTGCTTGATGGCTGGCGTGGCAAACTAACGTTATAGTAGCTAGCTAAGTTACCGAGGGTACAAGACAGTTGGCTAAATAGGTACTTTGGCTATCAGTCTAGTGTGTGCCTATATCTTATTCAGATACAGCAGCTAGTGTGGGGGGTCGACAGCCACACTGGGCGTGGAACGAAACTAGCTAGGCTGTTTCCATAGCATAGGATTCTTTGCAAGAAGTCGTCGACTGCTTTGCTGGGTGAATGTTGGACAAAATGGAGACGCCAACGATTGTGTACGACTTGGATACCTCTGGGGGCTTAATGGAGGTGAGTAATGTCACCACAACGTTACTAATTTCAATTAAAATGCAACCTTTTAAGTTTGTTAGCTATCTAGTTAGCGAGCCAAATGGACATGGTTAGCTAGATAGCAAGATGGAAGCAAATAGCTATATTTTGAGGCTGTAATTCTGTCCGAACGCCGTTGGCTAGGATGAAGTTGAAGACAAAACACCTATCTTTGCAATGTGTAACTAGCTAGTTTATGGGAAACGTGCTATTACTCGAACTATAGCTTAACTACAGTAAAATGTAAAACTATTTGGTTGTCAGCTGTTTTGATCACTGCTGCAGACTCAAACGTTACAGTAAATAACCTAGCTTCCATCAGTAGGCGATTTATAGTTTACTGACCTAACTAGCTATTATCAACAATTATGTTACTGACATGAATACTGACATACTGAATCATACACATAACTTTATTTGTTTGATGTGCTAGCAACAAGGTCAATAACCCTAAATGGGCAGTGAAGGTAGTTCAATTTGGTGATCCAGATTTCTCATACGTGTTCAACTTGTTACAGCAAATTCAAACACTGCTCGCACCCCCCAAGTCAGAGGATGGCGAAAAGAGGAATCGGAGGAGTGAAAGGGACGTTCGGAGAAAGAGCAGGGCCACCAACCACGACACCTGTGATAGTTGTCATGAGGGAGGGGACCTTCTGTGTTGTGACCATTGTCCTGCTGCCTTCCATCTACAATGCTGGTATGTGTGAAAATGATACTTGTATCCCACTAGATTGGTAAGGATCGTGCATGGTTTGCTGGATTCAGAATGACTCTGCGGCTGTCCTGTTTAGACAATCCAGTTTCTTGAAGAACCGTGCCGTTGTGCAAAATTCCACACATGAGATGTGTTACGTTAAATGGGGGGGGGGGGGGGGGGGGGGTGCTTGTCAACCATGCTACGAAGATGATAGTGACACAGGAACCAGGACTTGGTTAAAATTAGCCGCTAAATGGTTGCAGCCAGCCCCCGCTTAGGTCTGCTTGGCTCCAGGCGTCGTCTCTCACCAGCTCTGACTGAGAGAACGCTGGCTGAAAATGGAGTCGAGGCTGCTCTTCGAGCGTGTGCCTATGTTTACAATATGGCGACCTAAAAAGAAAAAACGTTTTATTCCAGCGCCATCTTACCAACGTTTCGCTTGACATTTAACAGGAATATAATTATGATATTACAGCTGATCTAACGTGCTTATAACTCGATTTGAGATGAGCATATTATGTGCATTTCGGGGACATCCATTTAGACATTTCCAACACAGTTGTGCAAGATCTAGATATGTGTCATGTTGGTTGGTAGCTACAGTTTTTATCATATGATCCAATAGTGCAGGTTTTGGTTGTGAGCTAGGCTACAGTACAAGGCTTTCCACATAGAAGACTGAGTATAATCTGTCTTTGCAAATCGAACATTTGCATATCCCCTTGGGTGGTCATTGACTGTAAAATGTGACATTGCTGGTAACTTTAGCTATGTGATTTTAATTTCAGTTCCATCATACAATCACATTGACAACTTCCAATGCAGTAGCTGTATATCTTCTAGATTAGAAACAACAGAAAGCATTCCAACAATTCATTGTGGTGTCTGGCTGTATAAACGGTGTAGTAGAATAGAATCATAGAATAGAGTTTATGAGCATCACAGCTAGGGGTTGTTCGTAGACCACCTAAAGCGAGACCAATTCAAGACCATGATTGTAGTTGTGTGAAATCGCCATGATAAGTTAAAAATGTTCTGTGTTCATATTTCAAGAACATGTTCTTTAGACATTTGGAATGATGAGATTAAATGCATGTTTATGGCAAATAGAGAGCCAATCTACATATTACCAGTAACCCAAGTCTATAATAGATAAAATATACAAAATATGTTACAACTTCCCTGGTCTCCCCTTACTAACAGTGAGCATGAAACTTTCAAACAATTTCCCATTTTTGTAAAGGACACTAAATATTACCAGTAAAGTAGGAAGCCCAGGTTTCAATAGGCCATAAGAAATGAATTTGTCAAGAAAGGAGTGTGGATATTTGCGTTGACCGAATGGGAGCTGTCTCTGGAAGCGTTTGAGTCTTCATTGACCGAGCAAAACATTTTCTGACACTAGTCTTGAGTACAACAACATTGTTGTTGGGCATGTTAGTAAGTGCTTAATTTCCCTGTGTTGGTGATTTAAAAGAAAGTAAAAACTGTTTTCAATATTGCCTCCTGTTTTGGCAAGTGGGCACGCCAGGCAGTGTCACATTAATCCCACTAGATGGAGACAGGCATTTAGAAAAGAAGCTGTTCTAACAGTAAACACTCAAGCATTAAAGTAAGGTTTGGCGTTAGGTATTAAAAGGTGTATTTTGATGTGCTATGTTGTGGTATTTCGAAACATAGACCTGTTCCAGCACAGGTCAATTACATCATCACAATACAGTACTCTGAATTGATCTCTTTTTTGAACTGATATGCAGACAGGACACTTCATTTGTAAGTTACCGCAATAAGAAACAATATTGTTGCTTTGATCACATCAGAAGATATCCTCCTCACAATCTCCAAAACACAACAGCCATTTGTTTGGATGTCGTAAAGGACCATTCGCCGAAACTGAAGAGATATAGCTGGCTAACAACCACCTCTTCCATGTGGAAAAAAACGATGGACAGAAACCTGCTAGCTATCTTGGATTTTCTACAAGGAATCTGCCTCCCCAAAAAAAGCTTCTCCCAAGTGGGTGTGACACCTACTTCCTTTGCCTGCTGCACTGCTGCTTGGATTCCACTTGGCAATCTGTTCACTGTCTGGCCTGTCGCCCCCCCCTTCTCACGAGCTTTCGCTCGCCTCCAGCACACACGCACTGTTGGGGTGAGTGACTCTGAACTTACAATGGCTAGCCCCAAGTCGTTCGATTATTTTATTGTGCTTTATGCTCTTTGCCTCATGAGTCCTGGAGGCTTTCTTGACTGTGAACGTGCTTGTTTACCCGACTGTGGGACAGACTGTTTGTTCCCACACTCCGGACTCTGACGCTATTGGATACACAGACTCTTGGCCTCCCATCCTATTCTAACCACCTCTCTCTGGGTTTGTATTCACATTGCCTGATGAAATTACTTTACAATATGATCTTGTTGCCATCTAATGCACATTCAAATGTCATTAATCAACACTGCAGAGCTCTCCCTGTCCTCTGCTGTGCCCTGATTTGTATTACTGTTGATATCTAGAAATGTACATGTACACCCTGGCCCATGTACTGTTGCTAGAGCACAAGTCAGATTTGGGGCTATCTGCGTCACTGATTTAGCTTATTACCTAAAATCTAACCTTTCTGGTTATAACCTTTTTCGGCAAGACAGATCTTCCAACGGTGGTGGAGTGGCAATCTTTACCAAGGAACACCTTCAGTGCTCGGTTGTCTCCACCAAGTCTGTCCCCAAACAATTTGATTTGCTGGTTTTAAGCATTAAACTTTCAAATAGCTCTTTGTTGACTGTTGCTGGGTGTTATCGTCCTCCATCAGCACCGGCCTGTACCCTAAATGCCCTAAGCTCTCTCCTGGCCCCTTACACTAAGTCTGAATTTGTACTGCTAGGTGATCTAAACTGGGACATGCTTAAACCACCTGACCAAATCCTAAAGCAATGGGACTCCCTGAATCTTTCTCAGATTATTACCAATCCCACAAGGTATGACTCCAAACACCCAGAAAAGGTTACTCTCTACTTGATTTTGTCCTCACAAATAAACCTGATAGGTAACAGTCTGGTGTTTTCTGTGATGACCTTAGTGATCACTGTTTTACAGCCCGTGTTCGTAATGGCTGCTCAGTAAAACGACCTGTACTGATTTTGTCATATACTTGCTAAAATACTTTAATGAGCAAGCCTTCCTTCATGGCCTGGCCTCTGTAAATTGGTATAAGATGCTTGGACCTTCTTTTTTGATATTTTCAGTGTTATTGTTAGGAAACACTCACAAAAAAGAAAATGAGAATGAAAAACCGGTTCAGCCCCTGGTTTGTCCGTGATCTTGCAGAGTTACTCCACCTCAAGAATTGCGTTTGGCGAAGGGCTCGGCACCCGCATACTCAGGCTGACTGGCTCT
Source organism: Salvelinus fontinalis (assembly GCF_029448725.1). Taxonomy (NCBI): domain Eukaryota; kingdom Metazoa; phylum Chordata; class Actinopteri; order Salmoniformes; family Salmonidae; genus Salvelinus; species Salvelinus fontinalis. The sequence goes on from NC_074697.1 coordinate 24,641,614, forward strand.
CGTTCAGGAAAATGAGAAATAAGTGCGCTCAGGCTATCCGGAAGGCCAAAGTTAGTTACTTTAAGAAGCAGTTCTCTCTGAGTCTAACCCAAAGAAGTTTTGGAAAATGGTTAAAGACCTGGAGAATAAACCCTCCTCCTCACAGCTGCCCATGTCCCTTAAAGTTGATGATGGGGTTGTTACTGACAAGAATCACATGGCTGAGCTCTTTAATCACCACTTCATTAAGTCAGGATTCCTATTTGACTCAGCCATGCCTCCTTGCCCGTCCAACATTCCCCCGATGCTCCTCCCTCTGTTCCCCCTGCCCGGCTACAACATTTCTCCTTGCAGGCGGTCACTGAATCCGAGGTGCTAAAGGAGCTCCTTAAACTTGACCCCAAAAAAACATCTGGGTCAGATGGTTTAGACCCTTTCTTCTTTAGGGTTGCTTCCCCTATCACCGCCAAGCCGATCTTTGACCTTTTTAACCTGTCTCTCCTCTCTGGGGAAGTTCCTATTGCTTGGAAGGCAGCCACGGTGCGTCCTTTATTTAAAGGTGATCATGCTGACCCTAACTGTTATTGTCCAATTTCTATGTTGCCCTGTTTATTAAAAGTGTTGGAATAACTTGTCAATAATCAACTGACTAGCTTTCTTGATGTCTATAGTATTATCTCTGGTATGCAATCTGATTTCCACTCAGGTTATGGATTTGTTACCGCAACCTTAAAGGTCCTCTGATGTCACCATTGCCCTTGATTCTAAGGAATGTTGTGCTGCTGTTTTATTGACTTGGCCAAAGCTTTTGATACGGTAGACCTTTCTATTCTTGTGGGGCGGCTAAGGGGTGTTGGTGTTTCTGAGGGGTCTTTGGCATGGTTTGCTAACTATCTCTCTCAAAGAGTGCAGTGTATAAAGTCAGAAAATCAGCTGTCTCAGCCACTGCCTGTCACCAAGGGAGTACCCCATGGCCTGATCCTAGGCCCCACGCTCTTCTCAATATACATCAACAACATAGCTTAGGCAGTAGGAAGCTCTCTCATCCATTTTTATGCAGTTGATAGTCTTATACTCAGCTGGCCCCTTCCCAGATTTTGTGTTAAATGCTCTACAACAAAGCTTTCTTTGTGTACAACAAGCGTTCTCTGCCCGTAACCATGTTCTGAACACCTCCAAAACAAAGGCTGTGTGGTTTGGTAAGATGACTGCCCCTCTCCCCACTGGCGTGATTACTACCTCTGAGAGTTTAGAGTTTAGAGCTTCATACAAGTACTTGGGAGTATGGCTAGACGGTATACTGGACTTGGTTTCCTCTATTGTAATCGCTCCTCTTTCACCGACGCTGCCAAATGAACCCTGAGTCAGATGACCATCCTACCCATGCTAGATTACGAAGATGTAATTTATAGATCGGCAGGTAAGGGTGATCTCGAGCGGCTAGATGTTCTTTACCATTCGGCCATCAGAATTGCCACCAATGCTCCTTATAGGACACATCAGTACACTCTATACTCCTCTGTAAACGGCTCATCTCTGTATACCCATCGCAAGACCCACTGGTTGATGCTTATTTATAAAACCCTCTTAGGCCTCACTCCCACCTATCTGAGAGATCTACTGCAGCCCCAATCCTCCACATACAACACCCGTTCTGCCAGTCACATTCTGTGTAAAGGTCCCCAAAGCGCGCACATCCCTGGGTAGCTCATCTTTTCAGTTCGCTGCAGCTAGCGACTGGAACGAGCTGCAACAAACACTCAAACTGGACCGTTTTAACTCAATCTCTTCATTCAAAGACCCAATCATGGACACTGACAGTTGTGGCTGCTTTGCGTGATGTAATCTTTCCCCAATAATGTTTGTGCCATGTTTTGTGCTGCTGCCATGTTGTGCTGCTACTATGCTATGTTTTAGGTATTTCTTTATGTAGTGTTGTGGTGTCTCTTGTTGTGATTTGTCCTATATTAAAATTGTATTTTTAATCCCAGCCCCTTGCAGCAGGCATTTTGCTTTTTGGCAGGTTGTCATTGTAAATTAGAATTTGTTCTAAATTGACTTGCCTAGTTAAATAAAAAAACACCCCCCATACCCTGATTTATAGCCTATGCCTCCAAATTGATTAGATGCTCTGACCCATGGTAATTTGTTTGGCATTAGCCCTTATACATTTTACATAGCAATTGATCCACGTTGGACCTATGAATAATATGACAAGCAGGAAAGACCTTTTTTTTATGGCAATTTTTTTGTGGTTCCTACAGTAACCCACCATTGAGTGAAGAAATGCTGCCTCCTGGTGACTGGATGTGTCATCGCTGCAACTTCCGGAGAAAGGTGAGGTTTCAACAATACACGATACTCACAACAGAGATGTTATGCTTCAGATGTGTTAGCCTGTTAACACCCATTTTCAATGTATCAATTCGAGTCAAAGTATTGCAACAATCCTAGTGGTGGTGAATACTGTCTGATCCTAGCTGGTCTCTGACTGTCATCCCCAGAAGCGGGAGCAGAAGGCTGAGCCGACAAATGGCCTGCTGGAGAGGGAGAGGCCCCTCTCCAAGCGCTCCTCCCCCCCAGCAGCTGAATTGGAGCGGGGCACCACCACCATTACTACCACTATGTTGCGCCTGGACAGGCTGCCCCCCGGGGTCGGAGCTGCAGGACCCGGCCTGCGGGTGGCTGCTGTACGTCTGGAGCGCCTTGAGCGGCAGGCCAGCAGCCAACCGGGCACGCCCACATCCAACACCTCATCCATGGACATGGCCACCCCCTTGGAGGAGCAGAACGAGGCTGACGCGGAGATGGCCAAGGCAGAGGAGGTGGTGGTGGAGGCCCAGGGCTCGGAACCTGAGCGAGCCACCACCACTCATACCCCCACACCACGGCTCCTCAAGAGGCCCTTTCAGCTGCTCATTGCCGCTGCCATGGAGAGGAACCCCTCGCAGTTCCAGCTGCCCAACGAGCTCACCTGCACCACAGCACTGCCAGGCAGCACTAAACAGAGGAGAAAAGAGGAGCTGATCATGAAGACTTTCAGGAGGCCACAGCATGAGATGGACCCCAATGGCCTCGTTCCTCTGCCAGTCAGGGTGTGCTTCTCCTGCACCAGGTATGATTAGTCAATCAAACCCAGTTATATCAACACAGATTATTCAAATACAATCTGTATTCAGGGAATCCAAATGGACTCCAACACTTATATTTTCTGAGTTTGTCTATATGTCTACGTGCAGTAGTTGGTTGGCTGATTTTGCTAATCCAAGCTTACTCTCTTCTCTCTGCTCTTCTCTATCGTATAGGAACTGCAGAATGGCCCCCCTGGTTCAGTGTGATTATTGCCCCCTGCTCTTCCACATGGACTGCCTGGACCCCCCACTCACTGCCATGCCCACAGGCAGGTGGATGTGCCCCAACCATATGGAGCACTTGGTGGTAAGTGGTGTAGCCAACCCCCCGGTGTCATCTGGTGGCCAAGCATCCTCATGCATGGAATTGGGGTTCAGTATTTTGGCATGCTTAAAAACAATACGGATATGGTGATATTTAGACAGGAATGGCTCTGTTTTTGCTGTACAGGGAAAAGGGTTTGTAGTTGTGTTTGGGTGATATCAAGAATCACCCATATGCAATAATATTGTGATATCTCTCAACCCTAGTATGTAGAAGTTATTCCGTTACTGATGTGACCTGTTCTCCAGCTGAGCTTTAGGGTCTGTAGACGTGTTACTAGTGCATAGTGTCTGGCTAAGGTTTGATTTGGGGTTGATTCAGGAGTAGACGTCGCTCTGTTCCTGACATGGCCTCCTGTCCTGTTCTCCAGCTGAACCGGCGGAGCCTGTCCCTTACCAGCCGTTGCAAGCTCTTAGACCAGTTCCAGGACAGAATATCCCAGCATGCAGTCAAGGTGGACTTCCTGCGATGGGTGCACCGACAGAACCCGCCTGTCCTCAGCGGTGTCCACCATAAGACGAAGGCGCTCAAGGTAGCTTACGCCCACTGAGTCTGTAAAAGCCATATAATGTTATGAAATCTGTTTTTGCTTTTCACTTTGAAATACTGTAGTGGTGGTGATAAACAGATTTTCAACAAATGTATTGATTTGTCAACTAATCTCCATTAAGAATGAATGTGAAGAACCACAATGGGACTTCACTGCTCCTGTAAATAATATTGTGTGTGGGGGTGTTTGTTTGCCCCTCCAGGTACCCGACGCTATTAAGTCCCAGTACAAGAACCCCCCGGCCATGTTGGCTCCTGCAGCGGTGCGTAACGGGGAGCTGATCTGTAATGGCATCCCAAACCAGGACTGCTCCCCTCAGCATTTTACCAGCCAAGCGGAGCAACAGGAGGTAGGCATGACAGACACACAGCACAAACTCACCCACTAGTATCTGTCTACTACACTGGGATTCAGTGGTTCCTTTGGGCTGTGCCTGAGACGGCACTAAAGCACTTGATAAACAAATCACTGGACTCTGGCCCAGCTAGAAGACATGGGTCCAGACATGCTATGAATTAACTGCCAATTATTGAATGTGTAATAACTGTAAATTGATGTTTATTTGGAGTTGCTGGACGGGTGAAGGTGCTTATTTTCACAGATTTTTTTTTTTCTTCGTTCAGTGGCTTAGAGACGTCATGGCGCTCCAGTGCAGCATCATGCGACATTTATCGGGCAAGCAGAAGTCCTCGTCAGACTTGGACTCTGAACAGACAGACGTTAAGCCCTGTGTGGCTCTAGAGGAGAACAGCACTCTGCCCCTTGCAGAAAGGACAGCTTCTGCCCTGCCTGTCCCCTGCTCTAAGCCCTGCAATACATCTGATGGCTCCCAGGGGGCCCCTGTACTGAAGGAACTCTCGCAGGGCCAGGAGAGCTGCTGCTGCACGGTGAGGCCCTGTCTGAAGTGCAGGAAACCCAACGGACCCCTGATGGAACAGCCTGTACAAGCCAACGGGACGTTAGCGTGTGACGCTGCCTCAGGTGCCTGCAGACAGACAGAGCTCCAGCTGCACATACTCACCCCCCAAGCCTCACTCCCAATCTCTGCTCTGGGGCTGCCCAATCACCTGAGAAGAGGGGTTGTGGTTAAAACGGAGAGGGGCAGCCCCCTGGAGTCTTGCACCCAGAGAGGTTGTTCCCCTTCGAAGTGTGCAGCTACAGGGCAGGATGTCAAGAGTCAGGCTTACGGGACTCCTCCAGGCAAGGCAGGGGCTCAGGCCACCCCTCTGAGCTGCTGCAAGCTCGGCCTCAGCCCCAACCTGGGTATCCATGTCTTTACCCCACCCAGAGCCGTTAAAGACTCCAGCACAGCAAGCGAGCCCACCGCCACACCTCCCTGTTTCTCCCTAGGGCCAGATCTAAAGGGCAGCTCCATGTTCCCTAGCTCCCTCTCCTCCTCCATAGCAGACCTGTCTGGTGGCATGAAGGCCATGATGGAAGGGGATGGGGGTATGTAGATACCTCAACACCTTTCTACTTGTACCACTGTTTATAATTAGGCCTAGGTGATGAGCACCTCTTGCTGTCTAGTTTAAAAACATATACTTTATTCAACAACACAAAAGTTAAAACAGTGCATTGATGTATTGGCCATGCTGATTAAATGGCCTGTAATGCTGCTTACAGATGGCTGTGATACAGGATTGCTTCAAGCGAAGTCTATGATGATGTTGAAACATGTTATTGTTCATACAGAGATGGAGCTGAGTAACCTGGATGAGGAGTTGGTCAAACTCCTGGCCTGGCAGAGGATACAGCAGCTGTTTCCCCCCAAAGTGCCCCCAATCCCCCAAGGCAGCGGTCTAACCGCTCCTCCCACCACCACCGTCGCCCTTAAACCTCAGTCTCCCGCGCCACGCACAGAGGGTAAGACCCCGCCCCACGTCTGGCAGTTTCATTTTAGGGTCATAGGAATGTTACACAATAAAATGTGTCATTCCTCCAAAGTAATCCTCCAAAATCTGTCCCGATCACAGAAGAACAGAAGGTGCAGGCAAGAGCAACGTTCTATCCACTCATGGGGAAGGGAGGAGCCATCAACATGTCTTATAGGACCCTGTACATAGGAGCTGGTAAGGACCGCCCGTGCTGTATTATGAAATACTGTGATCTTTATTCAACATGGAACAAAGTCTCATCAGTCTTTCTCTCTCTGACAACCCACTGTAGGTGCTGACATGGATGTGTGCCTTACAAACTATGGTCATTGTAATTATGTATCTGGAAAACACGCCTGCATCTTTTACGACGGGGTAGGTTGTCTAGGCTGTTTGAAACACTGATAGCTTGCCGAACAAAGTATTTTACGCCTTGCTATGAGCGGAGCAGTGAGCAATATTTGAAAGAAAAGTAGCACTACAGACAACATGACTGATGGTTATCTTTTACCTGTGTGTAGAACACCAAGCACTACGAGCTGCTCAACTACAGTGAGCATGGGACCACGGTGGACAATGTACTCTACTCCTGTGACTTCTCTGAGAAGGCATCCCCCAGCCCGGTTAGTGGCCTGGTGTCCAAAGTGCAGGGCATTGTCCGTAAGTAACACACACATCTCAGCATATATATACACACACACTTACCAATTTTGCTGAGTTTGAAACGCCCTATCTCCTGTGTGAAACATGTGGTTTGTTGTTTTGCCGTATCACCTTAAACCTGTAGAGATGGGGTTTGGCCAGCGCTGTGTGTCTGTAGGAGACTTGAGTGACGGTGCCCTCTTTCTTCAGGCCATTGTAAGATGAGAGAGCAGGAGGAGGGGGCTGAGGCAGTACCCGGCCCCAGGACTGGCCTGATTCCATCAAGGGGAGTGATGAGTTGCCAGCCCCAGGGAGGACCCAGACTCTCCTGCAACTGTAAGGCCAGCAGTTCCAGCCTGATTGGTGGCAGCGGGGCCGGCTGGGAGGGCACAGCGCTGCTCCACCACGGCAGCTACATCAAACTGGGCTGCATGCAGTTTGTCTTCAGCATTGTTGAGTTCACCAGCAAGCAGCCCAAAGAAGAGGGAGCCACTGGCACCGCCAATACCACCCCCTGCCAAGAGGAGGCAGACAAACAGACTATCAAGCTCCACCAAGTGCACCTCGGTTCCATAGCCCAAACTCTCTCTCTTTCACCTCTTTGCAGTCAAACCTAAGGGAACCCTACAGAGCTGGTTGTTACGCAGGGAAAATATATATTTTGTTTATACTTTCGCATTAACTTCAATCTCATCTGTTATTGAGATGTCAATTCCTCTCGAAGATCATTGGACTTCAAATATTTCACTCATTTTTGCCAGTCTGGTTATACATGTTATGTAACATTTCCTTATTTTTCAGCCAGCTCATGTAGCCCAAACATTTAATTTTGTGATATTGAAATTGTAGTACTCACACATTTTTGTTGATGTGGCTAAGTTAGCACCACAGGTAGCAAGCTATACATTCATGCTCCCTAACATGCTTATACACACATTTGTATGTACAGTGTATTAATGTCAATATGATTGGTGCTTTTCAATTGGATATCCTGTACATAAACCATTGTGCTATTTTTTTTTTAAGCATACAGTACTTCCCATTGACTCTTGATATTTGGTAGGGTTGCAGAAAAGTTTGTTGAAACCTGAATCCTGTGTGCTCCATGCTGAAATCCATGGTGTAAATAGTGTCAAAACGTTTCAGCTCTCGTTTTAACACTCTGTAAATAAGTGTTTGTCGGTTTCTGTCTGTCTGGTAAATACAGAAAGATTTTTTAAGAACAAACTTAAAAATGCTTCGTGCTGCATTTTTGATACCTTTGAGACATGGGGTCAACAGTCTAAAATGCTATTCAGTAATAAATCTTGAGTGAACTTTCCAGTAGGTGGTGGTCATGTACAGCTAGCTTTGGCAAAGAGGAGTTGCAATTTACACTACATATACAAAAGTATGTGGACACCCCTTCAAATTAGTGGACTTGGCTATTTCAGCCACACCCGTTGCTGACAGGTATATAAATTGAGCACACAGCCATGCAATCTTCATAGATAAATATTGGCAGTAGAATGGCCTTACTGAAGAGCTCACTGACTTTCAACGTGGCACCGACATAGGATCCACCTTTCCAACAAGTCAGTTCGTCAAATTTCTGCCCTTCTATAGCTGCTGATATTGTGAAATGGGAACGTCTAGGAGCAACAATGGCTCAGCCGTGAAGTGTTAGCCCCCACAAGCTCACAAAACTGGACCGCCGTTTGCTGAAGCATGGAAAAATAGTCTGTTCTCGATTGCAACACTCACTACCAAGTTCCAAACTGCCTCTGGAAGCAACACAACTGTCGGGAGCTTCATGAAATGGGTTTCCAGGGCCGAGCAGCCGCACAAGCCTAAGATCACCATGTGTTGGCTGGAGTGGCGTAAAGCTCGCCACCATTGGACTCTGGAGTGATGAATCACACTTCTCCATCTGGCAGTCCAATGGACAAATCTGGGTTTGCTGGATGCCAGGAAAACACTTCCTGCCTGAATGCATAGTGCCAACTATAAAGTTTGGTGGAAGATGAATAATGGTCTGTTTTTATTTATTTATTTTACCGTTATTTTACCAGGTAAGTTGACTGAGAACACGTTCTCATTTGCAGCAACGACCTGGGGAATAGTTACAGGGGAGAGGAGGGGGATGAATGAGCCAATTGTAAAGTGGGGATTATTAGGTGACCATGATGGTTTGAGGGCCAGATTGGGAATTTAGCCAAGACACCGGGGTTAACACCCCTACTCTTACGATAAGTGCCATGGGATCTTTAATGACCTCAGAGAGTCAGGACACCCGTTTAACGTCCCATCCGAAAGACGGCACCCTACACAGGGCAGTGTCCCCAATCACTGCCCTGGGGCATTGGGATATTTTTTAGACCAGAGGAAAGAGTGCCTCCTACTGGCCCTCCAACACCACTTCCAGCAGCATCTGGTCTCCCATTCAGGGCCTGACCAGGACCAACCCTGCTTAGCTTCAGAAGCAAGCCAGTAGTGGTATGCAGGGTGGTATGCTGCTGGGTTAGGCCCCTTTTCCAGTGAAGGGAATCTTAACACTACAGCATACAATGACATTCTAGATGATTCTGTGCTTCCAACTTTGTGGCAACAGTTTGGCGAAGGCCCTTTCCTTTTTCAGCATGACAATTTCTCTTCCACCAAACTTTACAGATGGCACTATGCATTGGGGCAGGTAGTGTCCTCCTGGCATCCACCAAACCTAGATTCGTCCATTGGGCTGCCAGATGTAGAAGTGTGATTCATCAATCCAGAGAATGTGTTTCCACTGCTCCAGAATCCAATGGCGGCGAGCTTTACACCACTCCAGCTGACGCTTGGTAATGTGCATGGTGAACTAAGGCTTGTGTGCGACTGCTCGGCCATGGAAACCCATTTCATGAAGCTCCCGCCGAACAGTTATTGTGCTGACGTTGCTTCCAGAGGCAGTTTGGAACTCTAGTGACTGTTGCAACCAAGAACAGACCATTTTATGCGCTTCAGCAATCGGTCCCATTCTGTGAGCTTATTTGGCCTAACACTTCGCAGCTGAGCCATTGTTGCTTCTAGACGTTTCCATTTCTACCACTTACAGTTGACCGATGGAGCACCAGCAGGGGAGAAATGTTATGAACTGACTTGTTAGAAAGGTGGCATCCTATGCCGGTGCTACGGTGAAAGTCGCTGAGCTCTTCAGCAAGGCCATTCTACTGCCAATATTTGTCTATGGAGATTGCATGGCTGTGTGCTCGATTTCATTCGCCTGTCAGTAACGAGTTTGGCTGAAATAATAAAATCCACTAATTTGAAGGGGTGTCCACATACTTTTCATGCGGTGTATGTATGTCTAAGGGTAAAACCATTTTGCTCGGATTTGACTGTTTTATCTTCCATGGCCGTGCCCTGAGACAGCGACTCCGGTTTGTCCAGTTGCGCAATCACCAGATAAACAAACTGAATCCACTGTGAAGCTGATAAGGGTGTGTTTATATTTTCACAGGAGCTCTCCAATGAGTACAAATTAGCTTGCCTACACTCTTGAAAGCAAAGGTGTTTTCACACAGGAGAGACAAGGATGTATACCTTTTTGCTTGTTGGTTTGGTAGTTGGTATTGCATATATTTATCACAGTGTTGTGGTTAAAGGAAAGAGATGCAAAAGTAAAGCAAAACTGCATGGGAAAACTGTCATCGTAACTGGTAAGTCCTTTTCCAGTGATTTCATGCCTATTTTATTAAGCAATGTTGGATAATCAAGACCAAAGATGAAAAGAGCATTTTTTTTTTGATCTTCCCACCTGCATAAATGTAAGAGTAATATCATAAACTTATATTATTCACCTTCCCATATAAGATTTCCTTTAATACTTTTTTATGTCCACTTTCTCCAGGAAGTAACACAGGCATAGGGAAGATGACAGCGCTAGATCTGGCCAGAAGAGGTGCCAGAGTCATCCTGGCCTGCCGCAGCAAACAGAGAGCTGAGGCCGCGCTCGCTGACATCAAGAGGGTGAGAGGAGATTGAACTCTCTTTGACCAGTTTAGCCCCTATAATGGCCAGTAGTGTATGGCTAGTAATTTTTTGTTTTTCTGCAGCGGCTTTAGGATTTCTCTATTATAATTTGTGTGTATGAAAATAGTACAGTAACTTAGAAATGTGTTCTATAGGAGAGCGGGAGTAATGAGGTGGTGTTCATGCAGCTGGATCTGGGGAGTCTGAAGTCTGTTCGCGCCTTTGCTGAAACCTTCCTAAAGACTGAGCCCAGACTCGACCTGCTCATCAACAATGCAGGTGTGGCTTGTAGTGGTTGTTTGCAGCAGCGCTACGACCCTCTTTCAATACATGCAACCTTGTACGACACTATTAACGACATTGCATTTAGTCGTGTACAGACCAGTGGAGGACCATCCTCAGTGAATTTCATAAAAATATATTTTTAACCATTTAAAAAGTAATCCTTTTTTAGATAAAACTTTACTAAATATAATCACATCTCACCTAATAATCGATTAAAACACACTATTTTGCAAAGAAGGTCTACAGTAGCCTCCACAGCGCTCTGTAGGGCAGCACCATGTTGTAGCTGGAGGACCGCTAGCTTCTGTCCTCCTCTGGGTACATTGACTTCAATACAAAACCTAGGAGGATCATGGTTCTCACCCCTTTCCATAGACTTTCACAGTATTTATGACAACTGCCGGAGGACATTATCCAATCTACCAGAGCTCTTGCAGAATTAACTGTTGTCCATCCAATCAAAGGATCAGAGAATTAATCTAGTAATGAAAGCATAAGCTACAGCTAGCTAGCACTGCAGTGCATAAAATGTGGTGAGTAGTTGACTCAAAGAGAGAGACGACAGTTGAACAGTTTTGAACAAATTAATTTATTCCAAATTGAAGGAGAAGCAAGAGAGAAATAGTATATTCTTTTCCAATGTCACTTAGCTAGTAAATGCAGTTAATTAGTTTAGCCTACTGAAACGCCCTGCTCAAACAGAGGGATGCTATTTTAGCCAGCTGGCTATGACTATCCAACACAACACTAGAACTCTTCCAAGTCACGGTAAGCTTCTGGATTTACAAATTTACTGCCCTCGGGGCCCACCGGTGTAACTGCTCACTGACTGTATACTGTAACGTTACTGCATGATTGTAGCGGGTTTGTTAACGTATTAGCTATGCAGCTGTCTATGACGTTACTTTAGCAAATATGGTGACAACGATGTAGGCTGTATAGCGGTTTGGCTTGGAACGTTTTTTTTTTTTTACAGGGATTAACATACCTGAATTTGTCCAATAGAAACTTTGTTTGCAACTGTTGGACTAATGATTACACCCTAGATCAGCTACATGCAGGCAAGAGTGTGCAAGGCGGTATTGAATGTGTCACTGTCTGTCATAGGCTAGTGTAACAGTACTCTTCTTGCGTTGTGTACAATCAATCCTCGACACGAATTCCAACGTGTTGCACCAGTCATGGAGATTTATTCTGGTAGGAACAGCACAAAATTGCACGTCATGCAATGCACGGCTCACCATCCAACTCTGCACTCACGCACGCTGGTTTGGTGCTTGTTCACTGGGACATGTAGTTACCAAAATAATACAATTACAATATAATATCTTTAACAATGTACCTGGTAGGAACAGCACAAAATTGCACGTCATGCAATGCACGGCTCACCATCCAACTCTGCACTCACGCACTGTACAAAATATATGAACCCCCCCACCAGACACAGTAAGTTGCTAGCTAGTACTGGCGGGAATTCTTTACAACCAAAATGCACAACCAATATTCTCCAAAAAACACTGCATCTTATGTGTGATGTTCGAATAACATTTACAAACAAATGTATATAAATTGTACACTTAAATCATCACTTATGAGTATAAAAATCACTTTTGATGTACAGTGCTTTGCAACCAACAACTTACCGCTGGTTTGGTGCTTGTTCACTGGGACGATTCTAACTGAAACATCCTCCCTCGTAAGCAAGCTACGCAAACCAGCCAATAAGATGCCATGTTGAGTAGGTGACGGCAAGACAAAACTAAAACCAAAAACCCATTGGCTTAACAATAAAGTGGCAAGGGGAATCACCAATAAAACCCTGTTACACTAGGTCGTAGCCACCTCATGACATGATGGGTATAGGGAAAATGTTAGTGTCATGTAGGTTCTTAAACCTATCGCCGTTACATTGAACTGGGTGAATGGAATATGAATGAGAGTCATCCAATATGCTGTAATAGAAATAAGGCCATTCTCATGTAAAAAAAATCATCCTCCCTCATCTTAAATGGCGCTGACCGCTACTGGTACAGACAGCCTTTTCCAGATGGACTTGAAGTTAGTGCTTAGTGAGGTGTCACAAGAGCCTGTGTACAGAGCTGGAACATTTCATAGAGCTGGAACATTTCATAGAGCTGGAACATTTCATAGAGCTGGAACATTTCATAGAGCTGGAACATTTCATAGAGCTGGAACATTTCATAGAGCTGGAACATTTCATAGCGATTGAACATGCAGCCAAGGTGTTGTAGGCTACAAATTATGCTCCAGCCAAAAGAGCTCGCTGGACTGCTGTCTCAAATAACCAAGCCCGCTAACCATGGCACATGGTAATATCCTGACACCAGTGTAGACATTTTGGAAGTGAGGCAGCTTGTATCAATCTGAGTAAAACATGTTTTGTAGTATTTAATGAAGCCAAAATGGAAATAGTTACTTCCCCTTTATTTCAGGTATTTACATGCCAGGCACCACAGAGGACGGCTTGGGGATGATGTTTGGTGTCAACCACATCGGTCCCTTCCTGTTGACCAACCTGCTGTTAGACCGTATGAAGGAGTGTGGTCCGAGTCGAGTGGTCAACGTGTCATCCATCGGTCATAACTTTGGCACCATCGACTTCAACTGTTTGAGCACTCACAAGGAGTTAGGAGTTGGAAATTCTGCCACAGATGTTTTCAACATCTACACCAACAGCAAGCTGTGTAATGTTCTCTTCACCCATGAGCTGGCCAAGAGACTGCAGGGCACAAATGTTTCCTGCTACACCCTTCACCCAGGTGAGTGCACTATATCCCAATTATGTATGAAATCTTCATTGTGCCGAAGTATGGGTTCGAAGGACTTGTCCTGTATTGATTAGTTGAAACGCAGTATTTGTATGCATCCCCCGCAGTGTGGATGGTGGGTGGAGCTATAGGAGGATGGGCTCATTGTAATGACTGTAGTGGAACGGTGTCAAACACATCAAGCATATGGAAACCACATGATTGGCTCTGTTCCATTTATTCCATTCCAGCCATTACAAAAGCCCATCCTCCTATAGCTCCTCCCAAGAGCCTACTCTGATCCCCATGTGTCTGAACAATAGTACATTTATTGGTTTGCAAGTTTTAACCAACATAAACGTGGGTTTATTTTGTTTTTCAGGAGCCATCAACTCTGAACTGTTTCGCGACGTCAACAAGGTGTTCATGATTCTGATGAAGCCTTTCCTCATGTTCTTCTTCAAGGACACTGTTGCGGGGTCTCAGACCACCCTACACTGTGCCCTGCAGGAGGGCCTGGAGCCCCTCTCTGGATGCTACTTTTCTAACTGTTCAGTCAGGAGCCTCTATGCTAAGGCCAGAGACAACGCGGTGGCCAAGAAGCTATGGGAAGTCAGTGAGAGTCTGAGTGGCCTATCCTCTTAAGAAAATCACTCTGAATCTCCAGTTTTAACTGGACTTCAACCTACTAACCAATATGCTGTGTTCTTTCAAAACAAAACTGTAATTCTTTCAGTTTTGCTTTATAAAATGTACATGAATAGAAGTATATGGATGAAGTGCTTGCTTTTTCTTACCTAACATTGATTTATGGGACATTTAATTAGAGACGTTTTTATTTATATTTCTTACAAAACAGTAAATAAACCTAAACTGTTAAGAATGTTTGTCTTGATTGTTTTTTGATGGCTCAAACTACTATTCATAGCTTCTGCCTAAGTATGCTCCTAACCATTTATCAGCTGAATTAGAATTTAAAGATAGCACTCATGCCTGCCCTGCAGAGAGAGAGAGAGAGAGAGAGAGAGAGATGCGCATGAAAGCTTCAGTAGAAGAATCCAAACAAAGCTAAAATGCCCCTGTGCAGTCCAATGGGGTGTGGTTTAAGCTTTCCCGCAACTCAACAGAAAGTAGAGCTCTGCGCAGCAGAGTAACCATGAGAATAACTGGACAGTAAGGAATTCTAGACCATGAGAATAACTTTACGGTAAGGAATTCTAGAGGGAGCAGTGTGCTCTATGGGTTATATACAAGAAATACACCTGTCCAGTTCCTTTGCATCAATGCAGGATGAAAGAAAGGCTGTGAGGAGATGAAGCTACTTAAGACTATTGAGATGCACCCTGAACTCCCATCAACCCATAGAAGTGATTACGGATGAATTCCTCTCAGCTATTTACATTCAGGGCAACACAGAATATTGCTTGGGGATGATGTTTGGTGTCAACCACATCGGTCCCTTCCTGTTGACCAACCTGCTTCTGGACCGTCTGAAGGAGTGCAGTCCGAGTGGAGTGGTCAACGTGGCGTCCCTGGGTCATCATTTTGGCAAAATGTATTTCAACTGCTTGAGCACTCAAGGAGTTAGGGAGTTGGCAAGTCTGCCATGGATGTCTTTAACATCTACAGCAACAGCAAGCTGTGTAATGTTCTCTTCACCCATGAGCTGGCCAAGAGACTGACGGACACAGTCTCTGTTACCTACTTCAGCCTCCACCCTGGTCAGTGCTGCTAAGTCAGGTGTATAACGCTTTTGAATGTAATGGCATCTACAGTTTTCAAGTTAGTTCTACCTTGTTTGAATGTAAAGTAGAATAAAATGCCTAATGTTCCAGTCCAAGCACTCATCTGTCCTGGCACCCCAATGGTGGAACAAGCTTCCCCCTAATATCAGGACAGTGTAGTCCCTGACCATCTTCTGACAACGTCTGAAAACCTACCTCTTTAAAGAGTATCTTAAATAAATCCCACAACGATATGTTGTCTCACCTAGCTATCTTAAGATGAATACACTAACGTAAGTCGGTCTGGATAAGAGCGTCTAAATGACTAATATAGATTTTTTTTAAATATATGTTTTATGAATGGATAAGTCGACTTTAGTGCTTGTGTTTTTTTTCTCCTGGGTTTAATCTAACCTGAGCTGGGCCGTTACGCAGGCACTGTATTAGTAATGCTGTTGAAGGTCATGTCCATGTTGTTCTTCAAGAACACTATGTTGGGGTGTCAGACCAACCTGGATGAATGAAGACAGCTTCTCTGTTGAAACATTGGTTATTAGGTTATTAAATCATTGCATCTGACCTCCTAGAGTGTGCGGCTCTCCTTTTCTTTTTCAGGGGTGTCAGACCAACCTGGAGCCTCTCTCTGGACGCTACTTCTCCAACTGTATAGTCGTGGCCAAAAGTTTTGAGAATGACACAAATTAATTTTCACAAAGTCTGCTACCTCAGTTTGTATGATGGCAATTTGCATATACTCCAGAATGTTATGAAGAGTGATCAGATGAATTGCAATTAATTGCAAAGTCCCTCTTTGCCATGCAAATTAACTGAATCCCCAAAAAGCATTTCTACTGCATTTCAGCCCTGCCACAAAAAGACCAGCTGACATCATGTCAATGATTCTCTCGTTAACACAGGTGTGAGTGTTGACGAGGACAAGGCTGGAGATCACTCTGTCATGCTGATTGAGTTTGAATTACAGACCGAAAGCTTCAAAAGGAGGGTGGTGCTTGGAATCATTGTTCTTCCTGTCAATCATGGTTACCTGCAAGGAAACACGTGCCGTCATCATGGCTTTGCACAAAAAGGGCTTCACAGGTAAAGATATTGCTGCCAGTAAGATTGCACCTAAATCAACCATTTATCGGATCATCAACAACTTCAAGGAGAGTGGTTCAATTGTTGTGAAGAAGGCTTCAGGGCACCCAAGAAAGTCCAGCAAGCGTCAGGACCGTCTCCTAAAGTTGATTCAGCTGCGGGATCTGGGCAAAACCAGTACAGAGCTTGCTCAGGAATGGCATCAGGCAGGTGTGAGTGCATCTGCATGCACAGTGAGGCAAAGACTTTTGGAGGATGGCCTGGTGTCAAGGAGGGCAGCAAAGAAGCCACTTCTCTCCAGGAAAAACATCAGGGACAGACTGATATTCTGCAAAAGGTACAGGGATTGGAATGGGGTAAAGTCATTTTCTCTGAATCCCCTTTTCGATTGTTTGGAGCATCCGGAAAAAAGCCTGTCCGGAGAAGACAAGGTGAGCTCTACCATCAGTCCTGTGTCATACCAACAGTAAAGCATCCTGAGACCATTCATGTGTGGGTTTGCTTCTTAGCCAAGGGAGTGGGCTCACTCACAATTTTGCCTAAGAACACAGTCATGAATAAAGAATGGTACCAACACATCCTCCGAGAGCAACTTCTCCCAACCATCCAGGAACAGTTTGGTGACGAACAATGCCTTTTCCAGCATGATGGAGCACCTTGCCATAAGGCAAAAGTGATAAGTAAGTGGCTCGGGGAATAAAACATCGATATTTTGGGTCCATGGCCAGGAAACTCCTCAGACCCTAATCCCATTGAGAACTTGTGGTCAATCCTCAAGAGGCGGGTGAACAAACAAAAACCCACAAATTCGGACAAAATCCAAGCATTAATTATGCAAGAATGGGCTGCCATCAGTCAGGATGTGGCTCAGAAGTTAATTGACAGCATGCCAGGGCGGATTGCAGAGGTCTTGAAAAAGAAGGGTCAACACTGCAAATATTGACTCTCTGCATCAACTTCGTGTAATTGTCATTAAAAGCCTTTGTAACTATACTTCAGTATTCCATAGTAACATCTGACAAAAATATCTAAAGACACTGAAGCAGCAAACTTTGTGGAAATTAATACTTGTGTCATTCTCAAAACTTTTGGCCACGACTGTACAGTCAGGAACCTCTAAGGCTGAAGATGGCACGGTGGCCAAGAAGCTATGGGAAGTCAGTGAGAGTCTGTGTGGACCAGTGAAAACCTCCCCCTGTGACTCAAGCTCTCCTTTGTGTGCAAAATTATTTTTTACATTTGAGTTGACTTACCCTTTAAATCAACCAACAGTTTCAGATATTCTAAAAGTGCTTACTCATGTGTGATTCGTATCTAGGATTGATCTTGTGCATTAACTTCTAAGCTCTTAGGCCTACCCCACGTGACTTAGGGTGTTCCACTCTGCCCTATTAGGTATCATATCTGGAACATAATGAAAGGACCCACCCAAAACTGTGGATGTTGGAATCAATTCAATCATGAAGTGGCAAACGGAATGAAGAAGCATAGGCTTACTGGGCAATTCAAGACTGATGCGAATAAAGTACATGTTCCTCAATGAAGCTGTTGTGTATTCATTGGTGGTTGTATAATAACTGTGCCAGCACCTAACAGTGCATCCATTCATATTTCAGATCATGCATTCTCATTCCTCACCCAGCTCTCTACATGTGTGTCAATTGAGCCTTGGGAAGAGCATTTATAGATCATGTGGATATAGCAGAGGAGCTGATGCTGTTTGTTGCCTTGATCATATGGATTGGAGTAAAAAAACGGGTGAAGAGTACTGAAATATCCTACTTAAGTAGAAGTAAAATTACTGGTGTAAAACAACTACTCAAGTAAAAAGCAGCTCATTTAAAAAGTACTCAGAGTAAAAGTAATTGAGTTACTTTTAAAATATAAAAATGGACCATGATAATTAGCTAAGAGTACCTGAACGTTGTTACACATGATCTTTTCCATGCATTAAATTGAAAAAGGAAGAGGGAATGAATGTTCAGTAGTAACTAAGTACATTTTTCAAATTTTTATAACAAAGTACTGAAATATCCTACTCGAGTATAAGTACTGTTACTTTAATTACATTTTACAAAAGTTTCTGTAAAATGACTTACTGAAAAACACTCAAACTACAAGTACTTGGATAAACGACTCAATTACAGTATAGAGAGTAGTTGGGAATTAGTTACTTTACACCTTTGCAAAAAAACATAGGCTAGCAAAATATGTAATGATGCCTGAATCGTTTGTGATTGGGAATATTTAATTATTCAGAGTGATTCACTTGAATGAATTAGAACGCCTAAAGAGGAAATAAACTACTACACTGCCAACAAATGGTTTAGATTAGAATGTATACCCTCAATATGGAGCCGATTTTCATGCAGATTACAAATACGACATCTGGTGGAATACTTCCGTACAGCAAGTATAAATTAAACCCGGAAACGTTTGGCGTAATAAAATAAAAACGGCGCATGCAGCAGCAAGTTAGTCTGCTGAACTTTGATAGCTTGCAAACGACATTACCTTACCAAATTTAGAAACAACGCTCGGTGCTGTAATAATGTATTTTTTTAAATTTGCGTTGTATTTGATACTTTATTACTACTTGTTCAGCGGGTCAAGATGCTGCTGTGTGACACTGAAAGGAAAGACTGCTTTTGTAACAGGTTAGTTAGGCAAATTTTGTTGCCTTGCTACGTGATGGGGACTGTTTTTGTGTGCTCACGTTTCAAGTGCGTTCATGCTGAAGACCTTTACATTCAAATGTGTTTTGTTGTTCCCTAAGGAGCAACACTGGTATTGGAAAGGCTACTGCTTTGGATTTGGCCAAGAGAGGTGCCAGGGTCATCCCTGCCTGCCGCAGAAAACAGAAGGTAGAGGCGGCTGTCTATGATATCACAAGGGTTAGAGGGGAGCCTTATAGATAAAATAAATAATGTAAATATAAGATTGTGGAGTCGGCATCTCAATGCATACTGATCAGAGATTTGTTTAACCTGTCTGAAAATGTATGGTGTTTGAAATCCACTGTTTGATTCCTCCTCTGTTCTATAGGGAGCTGGGGGAATGAGGTGGTGTTTATGCAGCTGAATCTGGGGAGTCTAAAGTCTGTTCGCTCCTTTGCTGAAACCTTCCTAAAGACTGAAACCAGATTGGGCCTGCTCATCAACAATGCAGGTGTGGCAGAGGGAATGTAAACATGAATTCCCAATACATAAAACATACATTCTCTATTAAATTAACCCTAATGAATCATGGATAAAATAATTCTCGTTTGAAGACAACTACATAAATACTTGGCCATTATGTGTTGCCTAACTCTGTCTGATCTCACTGTCACCTTGTTTGCCTTGTCACTTTTACCCCTACCTACATGTACATACTGTATTACCTCAACTCCCTCTCTTTTGTTTAGCAAATATTTGTCTTTTTAGCTCTGCATTGTTGGTTATGGGCTCGTAAGTATTTCACGATAAACTCTACACCTCTTGTATTCGGCGTATGTGACCAATAAGATTTGATTTGTTTTAGGAATGCTGGGGCCTGGCCACACTGAGGATGGGGTCAACCACCTAGGTCACTTCCTGTTGACCGGCTTGCTGCTGGACCGGCTGAAGCAGTGTCAACGTGTCGGCGCACCTACACCGGCTAGGCTCTGTGGACTTTGCCCTCCTGGGTACCCACAAGGATCAGTCCAGGCAAGTCCACCTGGCTTAACTTCACGGCCTACTGCCACAGCAAGCTGTGCAACGTGGTCTTCAACCAGGTGCTGGCCAACCGCCTGGATGGGACAAGCGTCACCACCTACAGTCTCCACCTACAGCCTCCACCCAGGTCAGTAGCTCTCCACCTACAGCCTCCACCCAGGTCAGTAGCTCTCCACCTACAGCCTCCACCCAGGTCAGTAGCTCTCCACCTACAGCCTCCACCCAGGTCAGTAGCTCTCCACCTACAGCCTCTACCCAGGTCAGTAGCTCTCCACCTACAGCCTCCACCCAGGTCAGTAGCTCTCCACCTACAGCCTCCACCCAGGTCAGTAGCTCTCCACCTACAGCCTCTACCCAGGTCAGTAGCTCTCCACCTACAGCCTCCACCCAGGTCAGTATCTCCGGTTTGGAGAACCTAGAAGGGATTCTTTTTACTTTGTTTTACATTTGAGCTGTTCTGTTAGGTATATACAGGCTGTTTGATGGTTAGTATTTGTCAAGTGTGTTTTTATACAGCAGTACGGTGTTTGCAAAACACTGCAGACAATGCATTTTATTCTATTCCATCCTATCCCATAATAAACCACCATTTCTCACGTGTCCTTTAGGAGTCATTTACACTGAGTTTGGTCGCAATCTGAAAGAATGGCAGAGGCTCTTTCTGGATCCCATCACCAAGCTCTTAATGGATATTGAGAGGGTAGCTCAGACCACCCTGCACTGTGCCCTTCAAGAGCGCATCGAGCCGCTGAGTGGAAGCTACTTCTCTTCCTGTGCACTACAGGATGTCGGTGCCAAGGGGCAGGATGATGCTTTGGCCAGGAAGTTGTGGGAGGTGATTGAGAGGCTATCCGACCTGTCCTGAGAGACTGATTCTAGCCACGGCAAAGATTTTGGACTATACTGACAAGATTTTGGACACTCCTTCCTCTCTAATGATGGGAATCAATGTCCGTGAAGGCAAACGCAGGCGGGAGGAGGTGGGAGCAGGCGTCTCACTCTCTCACTCACATCATGCCTTGACTAATACCTTGTTATCACCAAGGATGGCTTGTAAACCTATGATTTTACCTTGTATATTGGAATTCATTCCTTTTACATTGTTGTTAATTATTTGCGTTTATATCAGTTTCTAATGACCATTTCTTGATCTTAGTCAGCAGTAACTTATACTTGTTTGCACATTGCTATTTATCTTTATGGAATCAGTTAATAGACTGTTAATAAACACATTTCTACAAAGTATGAGGCCAGGTGAGTAATATAACGTCCCCCTACACCACTGATTCAAATGTTATTTTTGCATGGTTAGAAGAAAGGGAGGAGTTATTTCTGTTGCTTTGCCTATTTCTCTATGGCCACGGTTCCCAGGGGCCTTTAACAACACGGAGTGAAGGCATGTAAAGTGAACAAAATCACTTTCTACACTTTTAATCTACACTGGTTTTGTAGCACAATGCGATAGAAAAGGAATTGATGACTAAACTTTCCCACAGTTATTAGTCCAACCATTCATTACATTCACTGAGACAGGGTAGCTACACTTAAATACTCACCATAAACTTGCAGAAACTGAAGGAACTGCAGTTATGGTATGTCATGACACACCTTGTGTTCAGCACAGAGTAAACAAAATATGGGACCCAACCCAAGTAGTGCTCCTAAGGATAGATGTTCTTCAGAACTTACTAATAGTATAATCAACAAACACAAGGTTTATGTATAGATATCTGTTGAAATGCACGTGGTAAAACATTTACGGGCTTTCTAGTCTTAAATCTTTCATTGGTCAATGCGAAGATATATTACACATTTCAGTTCAGCATTGATACACACACAATTCTACTAACCATTTTGTTGAATGGCTGTAAAGTTCTGTTTTTGCTTCTGAATGAAGTTAAGCTACTGGTAAATGGATGTGTTGTACAATGTACAGGTGTGTTCATACCTGTGTGGCTGTCATGTTTTGCTTGTACACCAGGGGGCAGTAGCGCATCACCGGTCATGCCTTGTAACATGAGTTTGCCTCGTAAAAGGCATGAACTGTAATAAAAAATGTTGTTAAATACTTGCATTTATATTTGTATCTAATGACCATTTCTTGATCTTAGTCAGCAGTAACTCATAAAGCTTTCTTTATGGAGACAGTATACATTTTAATAGACTTTGTTAATAAACAACTGACAAAGTCCAAGTCTGAGGCCCGGTGATAAAAGAACGTCCCCCAACACCACTGATTCAAATGTTATTTTTGCATGGTTAGAAGAAAGGGAGGAGTTATTTCTGTCGCTTTGCCTATTTCTCTATGGCCACGGTTCCCAGGGGCCTTTAACAACACGGAGTGAAAGCATGTAAAGTGAACAAAATCACTTTCCAATGAATGATGTGCCTTTTTAAAGAATGTACTACTACAGGTCCAAAGATGGACATATGATGTGCTTATTGTCTCACAATATTCAGGGAAGGAAAATGAAGAAAAGGCTACAGAAGAAATCTGTTTATATTTGTGTGTTGGATGTGTGTCTTAATGAGAATAATCTACACTGGTTTTGTAGCACAATGCAATAGAAAAGGAATTGATGACTAAACTTTCCCACAGTTATCAGTCCAACCATTCATTACATTCACTGAGACAGGGTAGCTACACTTAAATACTCACCATGAACTTGCAGAAACTGAAAGAACTGGCAATTATGGTATGTCATTCTGCTCTGTCACTATGACACTCCTTGCGTTCAGCACAGGGTAAACAAAGACAGGAGCACTAGGTGGGTTCCATACAGAACAGATGTTCTTCGTGGTTACTCGTTCAACAAACACAATTGTTAGGTATACATTCTGGATGAAATACACGCGGTGAAACATTTACAGGCTTTTTAGAATCTTCACTTTTCTATTATCTATGTGAAATGTGAAGATGCACTACATGACCAAAAGTATGTGGACACCTGCTCGAACATCTCATTCCAAAATCATGTGCATTAATATGGAGTTGGTTCCCCACCCTCTTCTGGGAAGGCTTTCCATTAGATGTTGGAACATTGCTGCGGGGACTTACATCCATTCAGCCGCCAGAGCATTAGTGAGGTCGGGCACTGTTGTTGGGCGATTATGCCTGGCTCACAGTCGACGTTCAAATTAATCTCAAAGGTGCTTGATAGGGTTGAGGTCAGGGCTCTGGGCAGCCCAGTCAAGTTCTTCCACACCGATCTCGACAAACCATTTCTGTATGGACCTTGCTTTGTGAATGGGGCATTGTCATGCTGAAACAGGAAAGGGCCGTCCCCAAACTGTTGCCACAAAGTTGGACACACAGGATCGTCTAGAATGTCATTGTGTGCTATAGTGTTAAGATTTCCCTTCACTGGAACTAAGGGACCTTGCCCAAACCATGAAAAACAGCCCCAGACTATTATCCCCGAGTGCCGAGTGGCGCAGTGGTCTAAGGCACTGTATCTCAGTTCCAGAGGCGTCACTACAGACCCTGGTTCGATTCAAGGCTGTATCACAACCGGCTGTGATTGGGAGCCCATAGGGAGGAGCACAATTGGCCCAGTGTCGTCCAGGTTTGGTCGGGGTAGGCCATCATTGTAAATAAGAATTTGTATTTAACTAGGCAGGTCAGTTAAATAAAATAAATACAAATAAAATTCCTTCTCCATCAAACTTTACAGTTGGCAATATGCATTGGGGCAAATAGCGTTCTCCTGGTCCGCCAAACCCAGATTAGTTTGTTGGACTGCCAGATGGTGAAGTGTGATTCATCACTCCAGAGTGGCGTTTCCACTGCTCCAGAGTTCAATGGCGGCGAGCTTTACACCACTACAGCCGATGCTTAGCATTGCGCATTGTGATCTTAGACTTGTACAGTTGAAGTCGAAAGTTTACATACACTTAGGTTGGAGTCATTACAACTCGTTTTTCAACCACTCCACAAATTTCTTGTTAACAAACAATAGTTTTGGCAAGGCGGTTGGGACATCTACTTTGTGCATGACACAAGTAATTTTTCCAACATTTGTTAACAGACAGATTATTTCACTTATCATTCACTGTATCACAATTCCAGTGGGTCAGAAGTTTACATACCCAAAGTTGACTGTGCCATTCAACAGTTTGGGAAATTCCAGAAAATGATGTCATGGCTTTAGAAGCTTCTGATAGGCTAATTGACATCATCTGAGTCAATTGGAGGTGTACCTGTGGATGTATTTCAAGGCCTACCTTCAAACTCAGTGCCTCTTTGCTTGACATAATGAGAAAATCAAAAGAAATCAGCCAAGACCTCAGGAAGAAAATTGGAGACCTCCACAAGTCTGGTTCATCCTTGGGAGCAGTTTCCAAACGCCTGAAGGTACCACGTTCATCTGTACAAATTATAGAATTCAAGTCTAAACACCTTGGGACCACACAGCCATCATACCGCTCACGAAGGAGCCTAGAGATGAACGTACTTTGGTGCGAAAAGTGCAAATCAATCCCAGAACAACAGCAAAGGACCTTGTGAAGATGCTGGAGGAAACAGGTATCTATATCCACTATATCCACAAATGTATCTATATCCACAGTAAAACGAGTCCTATATGGACATAACCTGAAAGGCCGCTCAGCAAGGAAGAAGCGATTGCTCCAAAACCGCCATAAAAAGACAGACTATGGTTTGCAACTGCACATGGGGACAAATACTGCACCTTTTGGAGAAATGTCCTCTGATGAAACAAAAATAGAATTGTTTGGCCATAATGATCCTCGTTATGTTTGGAGGAAAAAGGGGGAGGCTTGCAAGCCGAAGAACACCATCCCATTCGTAAAGCACGGGGGTAGCAGCATCATGTTGTGGGGGTGCTTTGCTGCAGGAGGGACTGGTGCACTTCACAAAATAGATGGCATCATGAGGTAGAAAAATTATGTGGATATATTGAAGCAACATCTCAAGACATCAGTCAGGAAGTTAAAGCTTAACATTTTACATTTTAGTCATTTAGCAGACGCTCTTATCCAGAGCGACTTACAATAGAGTGCATACATTTTATTACATTTACATACTGAGACAAGGATATCCCTACCGGCCAAACCCTCCCCAACCCGGACGACGCTATGCCAATTGTGCGTCGCCCCACGGACCTCCCGGTTGCGGCCGGCTGCGACAGAGCCTGGGCGTGAACCCAGAGACTCTGGTGGCGCAGCTAGCACTGCGATGCAGTGCCCTAGACCACTGCGCCACCCGGGAGGCAACTTAAAGCAAATGGTTCTTCTAAATGGACATTGACCCCAAGCATACTTCCAAAGTTGTGGCAAAATGGCTTAAGGACAACAAAGTCAAGGTATTGGAGTTACCATCACAAAGCCCTGACCTCAATCCTATATAACATTTGTGGGCAGAACTGAAAAAGCGTGTGTGAGCAAGTAGGCCTACAAACCTGACTCAGTTGCTTCAGCTCTGTCAGGACGGATGGGCCAAAATTCACCCAACTTATTGTGGGAAGCTTGTGGAAGGCTACCTGAAACGTTTGACCCAAGTTAAACAATTTAAAGGCAATGCTACCAAATACTAATTGAGTGTATGTAAACTTCTGACCCACTGTGGTGAAAGAAATAAAAGCTGAAATAAATCATTCTCTCCAATATTATTCTGACATTTCACATTCTCAAAATAAAGTGGTGATCCTAACTGACCTAAAACAGGGAATTTTTACTAGGATTAAATGTCAGGATTTGTGAAAAACTGAGTTTAAATGTATTTGGCTAAGGTGTATGTAAACTTACGACTTCAACTGTATGTATGTATGTATGTATGTATGTATGTATGTATGTATGTATGTATGTATGTATGTATGTATGTATGTATGTATGTATGTATGTATGTATGTATGTATGTATGTATATATATGTATGTATATATATGTATGTATATATAAGCAATTTTTTGTCCATTAAAATCACATCAAATTGATCAGAAATACTTGTTGTGTACTACATGTTGTGTTAGCTAATCTAAGTTGATCATTTTAAAAGGGTAATTGATCATTAGAAAACCCTTATGCAATTATGTTAGCACAGCTGATAACTGTTGTTCTGATTAAAAAAACAATAAAACTGGTCTTCTTTAGACTAGTTGAATATCTGGAGCATCAGCATTTGTGGGTTCGATTACAGGCTCAAAATGGCCAGAAACAAAGAACTTTCTTCTGAGACTCGTCAGTCTATTCTTGTTCTGAGAAATGAAGGCTATTCCATGCGAGAAATTGCCAAGGAACTGAAGATCTCGTACAACGCTGTGTACTACTCCTTTCACAGAACAGCGCAAACCGACTCTAACCAGAATAGAAAGAGAAGTGGAAGGCCCCGGTGCACAACTGAGCAAGAGGACAAGTACATTAGAGTGTCTAGTTTGAGAAACAGACGCCTCACAAGTCCTCAACTGGCAGCTTTATTAAATAGTACTTGCAAAACCCCAGTCTCAACGTCAACAGTGAAGAGGCGACTCTGGAATGCTGGCCTTCTAACTTTTGAACGGTAGTGTGTATATACTATATATATATATATATACAGTACCAGTCAAATTCATGAGTGTTTCTCTATTTTTACTCTATTCTACATTGTAGAATAATAGTGAAGACATCAAAACTATGAAATAACACATATGGAATCATGTAGTAGCCAAAAAAGTGTTAAACAAATCAAAATATATTTTGTATTTTCGATTCCTCAAAGTAGCCACCCTTTGCCTTGATGACAGCTTTGTACACTCTTGGCATTCTTACAACCATCTTCTCCTGGAATGCTTTCCCATCAGTCTTGAAGGAGTTCCCACATATGCTGAGCAGGAGGCCCGATGCAGCACTCCATCATTCTCCTTCTTGGTCAAATAGCCCTTACACAGCCTGGAGGTGATAGTCCCACTAAGCGCAAACCAGATGGGATGGCGTATGACTCCAGCTTCGCCTCTCCCGAGCCCGTTGGGGAGTTGCAGTGATGAGACAAGATCAAAATTGTGGAGTTTTTGTCACACAACACAATGCCACTGATGTCTCAAGTTTTGAGGGAGCGGGCAGTTGGCATGCTGACTGCACGAATGTCCACTAGAATTGTTGCCAGAGAATTGAATGTTCATTTCTTTACCATAAGCGGCGTCCAACGTCGTTTTCAAGAATTTGGCAGTTAGTCCAACCGGCCTCACAACCACAGACCACGTCTGACCACGCCAGTCCAGGACCTCCACATCCAGCTTCTTCACCTGCGGGATCATCTGAGACCAGCCACCCGGACAAACTGATAAAACTGAGAAGTGTTTCTGTCTGTAATAAAGCCCTTTTGTGGTGAAAAACTCATTTTGATTGGCTGGGCCTGGCTCCCCTGTGGGACCTATGCCCTCCTCCCTGGCTTCACCTGTGCCCAGTCATGTGAAATCCATAGATTAGACCCCAATGAATTTATTTCAATTGACTGTTTTCCATACATTAACTGTAACTTAGTAAAATTGTTGCGTTGTATATTTTTGTTCAGTACGTGTGTGTGTGTGGTTCAATGTACAGGTGTGGTTCAATGTACATGTTAGTGTTCATGCCCCTGTGTGTGCTCTTGTTTTCCTTGTACACCAGGGGGCAGTAGCATATCACTGCTCTTGTAGAAACTGAACATTTACCATGCTGTTCCTTCCTTGCAATTGTTGCTTGGAGCAAGGTTGTCGAGGACCTTAACCTATGGATTATTTTCATTATGAACACTGATTATTAACACTGGTACACTTGAAAGCGAGGTCAGTTTTGTACGTTAAGAGCTTCACTTATGTAATTACTCAGGAGGACAGTCTCTGGTGTAGGCTTCTCCTTTCACCTCTGCTATGTGTGGGGAGACATGCAACTACTATCGATTCCTCTCCCTTTCTCTTGCTTTCTCTTGCTCTCTCTGTCCTTTCCCGGGTGAATAGAGCATGGGACGACAGACAGTGGCACAGCAGATTGGAGGAGAGTTGTGAACTTCTTGTCCTGTTCTGTTCACCTCAGATCCAATTGTTATCAAGCCCCTCTCTGCAGCCGCTGTATTATATTACCCCAGTCCACAGAATAATTAATTAACACAACTAGGCAGTTCCTGAACACATTTCTCCTTTTTTAGGCCTCTTTTCTAGTGATGTCGTGCTCTCAGCCTCATTCAGTGGCATTCTTTTTCAATTGTAATTACTTGAATCATGTGGGTGCCAGGCTGGAACAAACACCTGCATACCCAGTAGCTCTCCAGGACTGGAGCTGGAGACCCCTGTCCTACACTCTGCTCTTCTCTAACAGAGTGGTCTGTCTGTAATATAGTTCCTTTCAGTCTCAGATCTGTAGCTAGTTGATAGGTATTCTATAGTTGATAGGTATTCTATAGTTGATAGGTATTCTATAGTTGACAGGTATTCTATAGTTGATAGGTTCAGTACTCTATAGTTGACAGGTATTCTATAGTTGATAGATATTCTATAGTTGATAGGTATTCTATAGTTGATAGGTTCAGTACTCTATAGTTGACCGGTATTCTATAGTTGATAGGTTCACTATTCTATAGTTGATATGTATTCTATAGTTGACAGGTATTCTTTAGTTGATAGGTATTCTATAGTTGACAGGTATTCTATAGTTGATAGGTTCCCTATTCTATAGTTGATAGGTATTCTATAGTTGACAGGTATTCTATAGTTGATAGGTTCAGTATTCTATAGTTGACAGGTATTCTATAGTTGACAGGTATTCTATAGTTGATAGATATTCTATAGTTGATATAGTTGATAGGTATTCTATAGTTGATAGGTATTCTATAGTTGATAGATATTCTGTAGTTGACAGGTATTCTATAGTTGATAGGTATTATATAGTTGATAGGTATTATATAGTTGATAGGTATTCTATAGTTGATAGGTTTTCTATAGTTGATAGGTATTAAATAGTTGATATAGTTGATAGGTATTCTATAGTTGATAGGTATTCTGTAGTTGACAGGTTCAGTATTCCATAGTTGATAGGTATTCTATAGTTGATAGGTATTCTATAGTTGATAGGTATTCTATAGTTGATAGGTATTCTATAGTTGATAGGTATTATGCCAGCAGCATTCCACCCTGCATACCACTGCTGGCTTGCTTCTGAAGCTAAGCAGGGTTGGTCCTGGTCAGTCCCTGGATGGGAGACCAGATGCTGCTGGAAGTGGTGTTGGAGGGCCAGTTGGAGGCACTCTTTCCTCTGGTCTAAAAAATATCCCAATGCCCCAGGGCAGTGATTGGGGACACTGTCCTGTATAGGGTGCCGTCTTTCGGAAGGGACGTTAAACGGGTGTCCTGACTCTCTGAGGTCATTAAAGATCCCATGGCACTTATCGTAAGAGTAGGGGTGTTAACCCCGGTGTCCTGGCTAAATTCCCAATCTGGCCCTCAAACCATCATGGTCACCTAATAATCCCCAGTTTACAATTGGCTCATTCATCCCCCTCCTCTCCCCTGTAACTATTCCCCAGGTCGTTGCTGCAAATGAGAACGTGTTCTCAGTCAACTTACCTGGTAAAATAACGGTAAAATAAAATAAATAAAAATAAATACAATTCTATAGTTGACAGGTATTCTATAGTTGACAGGTATCCTATAGTTGATAGGTATTCTATAGTTGATAGGTATTCTATAGTTGATAGGTATTCTATAGTTGATAGGTATTCTATAGTTGACAGGTATTCTATAGTTGATAGGTATTCTATAGTTGATAGGTACTCTATAGTTGATAGGTTCACTATTCTATAGTTGATAGGTTCACTATTCTATAGTTGATAGGTATTCTATAGTTGATAGGTATTCTATAGTTGATAGGTTCAGTATTCTATAGTTGACAGGTATTCTATAGTTGATAGGTATTCTGTAGTTGACAGGTATTCTGTAGTTGACAGGTATTCTATAGTTGATAGGTATTCTATAGTTGACAGGTTCAGTATTCTATAGTTGACAGATATTCTATAGTTAACAGGTATTCTATAGTTGATAGGTTTTCTATAGTTGACAGGTATTCTATATTTGATAGGTATTCTATAGTTGATAGGTATTCTATAGTTGATATAGTTGATAGATATTCTATAGTTGATAGGTATTCTATAGCTGATAGGTATTCTATAGTTGACAGGTTCAGTATTCTATAATTGACAGATATTCTATAGTTGATAGGTATTCTATAGTTGATAGGTATTCTATAGTTGATATAGTTGATATGTATTCTATAGTTGATATGTATTCTATAGTTGATATAGTTGATAGGTATTCTATAGTTGATAGGTATACTATAGTTGATAAAGTTGATAGGTATTCTATAGTTGATAGGTATTCTGTAGTTGACAGGTTCAGTATTCTATAGTTGATAGGTATTCTATAGCTGACAGGTATTCTATAGTTGACAGGTTCAGTGTTCTATAGTTGACAGATATTCTATAGTCGATAGGTATTCTATAGTTGATAGGTATTCTATAGTTGATAGGTATTCTATAGTTGATAGGTATTCTATAGTTGATAGGTATTCTATAGTTGACAGGTTTTCTATAGTTGATAGGTTCACTATTCTATAGTTGATAGGTATTCTATAGTTGCTAGGTTCACTATTCTGTAGTTGATAGGTATTCTATAGTTGATAGGTTCAGTATTCTGTAGTTGACAGGTATTCTATAGTTGACAGGTTCAGTATTCTATAGTTGATAGGTATTCTATAGTTGACAGGTATTCTATAGTTGACAGGTTCAGTGTTCTATAGTTGACAGATATTCTATAGTCGATAGGTATTCTATAGTTGATAGGTATTCTATAGTTGATAGGTATTCTATAGTTGATAGGTATTCTATAGTTGATAGGTATTCTATAGTTGATAGGTATTCTATAGTTGACAGGTTTTCTATAGTTGATAGGTTCACTATTCTATAGTTGATAGGTATTCTATAGTTGCTAGGTTCACTATTCTGTAGTTGATAGGTATTCTATAGTTGATAGGTATTCTATAGTTGATAGGTATTCTATAGTTGATAGGTTCAGTATTCTGTAGTTGACAGATATTCTATAGTTGATAGGTATTCTATAGTTGATAGGTATTCTATAGTTGATAGGTATTCTGTAGTTGACAGGTATTCTATAGTTGATAGGTATTCTGTAGTTGACAGGTTCAGTATTCTATAGTTGACAGATATTCCATAGTTGACAGGTATTCTATAGTTGACAGGTATTCTATAGTTGACAGGTATTCTATATTTGATAGGTATTCTATAGCTGATAGGTATTCTATAGTTGATATAGTTGATAGGTATTCTATAGTTGATAGGTATTCTATAGCTGATAGGTATTCTATAGTTGACAGGTTCAGTATTCTATAATTGACAGATATTCTATATTTGATAGGTAATCTATAGTTGATATAGTTGATAGGTA
This sequence comes from Salvelinus fontinalis, assembly GCF_029448725.1. Lineage (NCBI taxonomy): Eukaryota > Metazoa > Chordata > Actinopteri > Salmoniformes > Salmonidae > Salvelinus > Salvelinus fontinalis. The sequence continues at coordinate 24,673,103 of NC_074697.1, forward strand.
TTCTATAGTTGATAGGTATTCTATAGTTGATATAGTTCATAGGTATTCTATAGTTGATAGGTTCACTATTCTATAGTTGATAGGTATTCTATAGTTGATAGGTATTTTATTGTTGACAGGTTCAGTATTCTATAGTTGACAGATATTCTATAGTTGATAGGTATTCTATAGTTGATAGGTATTCTATAGTTGATATAGTTGATAGGTATTCTATAGTTGATAGGTATTCTATAGTTGATATAGTTGATAGGTATTCTATAGTTGATAGGTATTCTATAGTTGATATAGTTCATAGGTATTCTATAGTTGATAGGTTCACTATTCCATAGTTGATAGGTATTCTATAGTTGATAGGTATTCTATAGTTGATAGGTATTCTATAGTTGATAGGTATTCTATTGTTGATAGGTATTCTATAGTTGATAGGTATTCTATAGTTGATAGGTATTCTATTGTTGATAGGTATTTTATTGTTGACAGGTTCAGTATTCTATAGTTGACAGATATTCTATAGTTGATGGGTATTCTATAGTTGATGGGTATTCTATAGTTGATGGGTATTCTATAGTTGATAGGTATTCTATAGTTGATAGGTATTCTATAGTTGATAGGTATTCTATAGTTGATATAGTTGATAGGTATTCTATAGTTGATAGGTTCACTATTCTATAGTTGATAGGTATTCTATAGTTGATAGGTATTCTATAGTTGATATAGTTCACAGGTATTCTATAGTTGATAGGTATTCTATAGTTGACACGTATTCTATAGTTGATAGGTTCACTATTCTATAGTTGATAGGTATTCTATAGTTGATATAGCTGATAGGTATTCTATAGTTGATAGGTTCACTATTCTATAGTTGATATTTATTCTATAGTTGACAGGTATTCTATAGTTGATAGGTATTCTATAGTTGATAGGTATTCTATTGTTGATAGGTATTCTATAGTTGATAGGTATTCTATAGTTGATAGGTATTCTATAGTTGACAGGTATTCTATAGTTGATAGGTATTCTATAGTTGATAGGTATTCTATAGTTGATAGGTATTCTATAGTTGATAGGTATTCTATAGTTGATAGGTATTCTATAGTTGACAGGTATTCTATATTTGATAGGTTGATAGGTATTCTATAGTTGATAGGTATTCTATAGTTGATAGATATTCTGTAGTTGATATAGTTGATAGGTATTCTATAGTTGATAGGTATTCTATAGTTGATAGGTATTCTATAGTTGATAGGTATTCTATAGTTGATAGGTATTCTATAGTTGATAGGTATTCTATAGTTGATAGGTATTCTATAGCTGATAGGTATTCTGTAGTTGATAGGTTCAGTATTCTATAGTTGATAGGTATTCTATAGTTGACAGGTATTCTATATTTGATAGGTATTCTATAGTTGATAGGTATTCTATAGTTGATATGTATTCTATAGTTGATAGGTATTCTATAGTTGATAGATATTCTGTAGTTGATATAGTTGATAGGTATTCTATAGTTGATAGGTATTCTATAGTTGACAGGTATTCTATATTTGATAGGTTGATAGGTATTCTATAGTTGATAGGTATTCTATAGTTGATAGATATTCTGTAGTTGATATAGTTGATAGGTATTCTATAGTTGATAGGTATTCTATAGTTGATAGGTATTCTATTGTTGATAGGTATTCTATAGCTGATAGGTATTCTATAGTTGATAGGTATTCTATAGTTGATAGGTATTCTATAGTTGATAGGTATTCTATAGCTGATAGGTATTCTGTAGTTGATAGGTTCAGTATTCTATAGTTGATAGGTATTCTATAGTTGACAGGTATTCTATATTTGATAGGTATTCTATAGTTGATAGGTATTCTATAGTTGATATGTATTCTATAGTTGATAGGTATTCTATAGTTGATAGATATTCTGTAGTTGATATAGTTGATAGGTATTTTATAGTTGATAGGTATTCTATAGTTGATAGGTATTCTATAGTTGATAGGTTCAGTATTCTATATTTGATAGGTATTCTATAGTTGATAGGTATTCTATAGTTGATAGGTATTCTATAGTTGATAGGTATTCTATAGTTGATAGGTATTATGCCAGCAGCATTCCACCCTGCATACCACTGCTGGCTTGCTTCTGAAGCTAAGCAGGGTTGGTCCTGGTCAGTCCCTGGATGGGAGACCAGATGCTGCTGGAAGTGGTGTTGGAGGGCCAGTTGGAGGCACTCTTTCCTCTGGTCTAAAAAATATCCCAATGCCCCAGGGCAGTGATTGGGGACACTGTCCTGTATAGGGTGCCGTCTTTCGGAAGGGACGTTAAACGGGTGTCCTGACTCTCTGAGGTCATTAAAGATCCCATGGCACTTATCGTAAGAGTAGGGGTGTTAACCCCGGTGTCCTGGCTAAATTCCCAATCTGGCCCTCAAACCATCATGGTCACCTAATAATCCCCAGTTTACAATTGGCTCATTCATCCCCCTCCTCTCCCCTGTAACTATTCCCCAGGTCGTTGCTGCAAATGAGAACGTGTTCTCAGTCAACTTACCTGGTAAAATAACGGTAAAATAAAATAAATAAAAATAAATACAATTCTATAGTTGACAGGTATTCTATAGTTGACAGGTATTCTATAGTTGACAGGTATCCTATAGTTGATAGGTATTCTATAGTTGATAGGTATTCTATAGTTGATAGGTATTCTATAGTTGATAGGTATTCTATAGTTGATAGGTATTCTATAGTTGATAGGTACTCTATAGTTGATAGGTTCACTATTCTATAGTTGATAGGTTCACTATTCTATAGTTGATAGGTATTCTATAGTTGATAGGTTCAGTATTCTATAGTTGACAGGTATTCTATAGTTGATAGGTATTCTGTAGTTGACAGGTATTCTGTAGTTGACAGGTATTCTATAGTTGATAGGTATTCTATAGTTGACAGGTTCAGTATTCTATAGTTGACAGATATTCTATAGTTAACAGGTATTCTATAGTTGATAGGTTTTCTATAGTTGACAGGTATTCTATATTTGATAGGTATTCTATAGTTGATAGGTATTCTATAGTTGATATAGTTGATAGATATTCTATAGTTGATAGGTATTCTATAGCTGATAGGTATTCTATAGTTGAGAGGTTCAGTATTCTATAATTGACAGATATTCTATAGTTGATAGGTATTCTATAGTTGATAGGTATTCTATAGTTGATATAGTTGATATGTATTCTATAGTTGATATGTATTCTATAGTTGATATAGTTGATAGGTATTCTATAGTTGATAGGTATACTATAGTTGATAAAGTTGATAGGTATTCTATAGTTGATAGGTATTCTGTAGTTGACAGGTTCAGTATTCTATAGTTGATAGGTATTCTATAGCTGACAGGTATTCTATAGTTGACAGGTTCAGTGTTCTATAGTTGACAGATATTCTATAGTCGATAGGTATTCTATAGTTGATAGGTATTCTATAGTTGATAGGTATTCTATAGTTGATAGGTATTCTATAGTTGATAGGTATTCTATAGTTGACAGGTTTTCTATAGTTGATAGGTTCACTATTCTATAGTTGATAGGTATTCTATAGTTGCTAGGTTCACTATTCTGTAGTTGATAGGTATTCTATAGTTGATAGGTTCAGTATTCTGTAGTTGACAGGTATTCTATAGTTGACAGGTTCAGTATTCTATAGTTGATAGGTATTCTATAGTTGACAGGTATTCTATAGTTGACAGGTTCAGTGTTCTATAGTTTACAGATATTCTATAGTCGATAGGTATTCTATAGTTGATAGGTATTCTATAGTTGATAGGTATTCTATAGTTGATAGGTATTCTATAGTTGATAGGTATTCTATAGTTGATAGGTATTCTATAGTTGACAGGTTTTCTATAGTTGATAGGTTCACTATTCTATAGTTGATAGGTATTCTATAGTTGCTAGGTTCACTATTCTGTAGTTGATAGGTATTCTATAGTTGATAGGTATTCTATAGTTGATAGGTATTCTATAGTTGATAGGTTCAGTATTCTGTAGTTGACAGATATTCTATAGTTGATAGGTATTCTATAGTTGATAGGTATTCTATAGTTGATAGGTATTCTGTAGTTGACAGGTATTCTATAGTTGATAGGTATTCTGTAGTTGACAGGTTCAGTATTCTATAGTTGACAGATATTCCATAGTTGACAGGTATTCTATAGTTGACAGGTATTCTATAGTTGACAGGTATTCTATATTTGATAGGTATTCTATAGCTGATAGGTATTCTATAGTTGATATAGTTGATAGGTATTCTATAGTTGATAGGTATTCTATAGCTGATAGGTATTCTATAGTTGACAGGTTCAGTATTCTATAATTGACAGATATTCTATATTTGATAGGTAATCTATAGTTGATATAGTTGATAGGTATTCTATAGTTGATAGGTATTCTATAGTTGATATAGTTCATAGGTATTCTATAGTTGATAGGTTCACTATTCTATAGTTGATAGGTATTCTATAGTTGATAGGTATTTTATTGTTGACAGGTTCAGTATTCTATAGTTGACAGATATTCTATAGTTGATAGGTATTCTATAGTTGATAGGTATTCTATAGTTGATATAGTTGATAGGTATTCTATAGTTGATAGGTATTCTATAGTTGATATAGTTGATAGGTATTCTATAGTTGATAGGTATTCTATAGTTGATATAGTTCATAGGTATTCTATAGTTGATAGGTTCACTATTCCATAGTTGATAGGTATTCTATAGTTGATAGGTATTCTATAGTTGATAGGTATTCTATAGTTGATAGGTATTCTATTGTTGATAGGTATTCTATAGTTGATAGGTATTCTATAGTTGATAGGTATTCTATTGTTGATAGGTATTTTATTGTTGACAGGTTCAGTATTCTATAGTTGACAGATATTCTATAGTTGATGGGTATTCTATAGTTGATGGGTATTCTATAGTTGATGGGTATTCTATAGTTGATAGGTATTCTATAGTTGATAGGTATTCTATAGTTGATAGGTATTCTATAGTTGATATAGTTGATAGGTATTCTATAGTTGATAGGTTCACTATTCTATAGTTGATAGGTATTCTATAGTTGATAGGTATTCTATAGTTGATATAGTTCACAGGTATTCTATAGTTGATAGGTATTCTATAGTTGACACGTATTCTATAGTTGATAGGTTCACTATTCTATAGTTGATAGGTATTCTATAGTTGATATAGCTGATAGGTATTCTATAGTTGATAGGTTCACTATTCTATAGTTGATATTTATTCTATAGTTGACAGGTATTCTATAGTTGATAGGTATTCTATAGTTGATAGGTATTCTATTGTTGATAGGTATTCTATAGTTGATAGGTATTCTATAGTTGATAGGTATTCTATAGTTGACAGGTATTCTATAGTTGATAGGTATTCTATAGTTGATAGGTATTCTATAGTTGATAGGTATTCTATAGTTGATAGGTATTCTATAGTTGATAGGTATTCTATAGTTGACAGGTATTCTATATTTGATAGGTTGATAGGTATTCTATAGTTGATAGGTATTCTATAGTTGATAGATATTCTGTAGTTGATATAGTTGATAGGTATTCTATAGTTGATAGGTATTCTATAGTTGATAGGTATTCTATAGTTGATAGGTATTCTATAGTTGATAGGTATTCTATAGTTGATAGGTATTCTATAGTTGATAGGTATTCTATAGCTGATAGGTATTCTGTAGTTGATAGGTTCAGTATTCTATAGTTGATAGGTATTCTATAGTTGACAGGTATTCTATATTTGATAGGTATTCTATAGTTGATAGGTATTCTATAGTTGATATGTATTCTATAGTTGATAGGTATTCTATAGTTGATAGATATTCTGTAGTTGATATAGTTGATAGGTATTCTATAGTTGATAGGTATTCTATAGTTGACAGGTATTCTATATTTGATAGGTTGATAGGTATTCTATAGTTGATAGGTATTCTATAGTTGATAGATATTCTGTAGTTGATATAGTTGATAGGTATTCTATAGTTGATAGGTATTCTATAGTTGATAGGTATTCTATTGTTGATAGGTATTCTATAGCTGATAGGTATTCTATAGTTGATAGGTATTCTATAGTTGATAGGTATTCTATAGTTGATAGGTATTCTATAGCTGATAGGTATTCTGTAGTTGATAGGTTCAGTATTCTATAGTTGATAGGTATTCTATAGTTGACAGGTATTCTATATTTGATAGGTATTCTATAGTTGATAGGTATTCTATAGTTGATATGTATTCTATAGTTGATAGGTATTCTATAGTTGATAGATATTCTGTAGTTGATATAGTTGATAGGTATTTTATAGTTGATAGGTATTCTATAGTTGATAGGTATTCTATAGTTGATAGGTATTCTATAGTTGATAGGTTTTCTATAGTTGATAGGTTCAGTATTCTATAGTTGATAGGTATTCTGTAGTTGATAGGTATTCTATAGTTGACAGGTATTCTATATTTGATAGGTATTCTATAGTTGATAGGTATTCTATAGTTGATAGGTATTCTATAGTTGATAGGTATTCTGTAGTTGACAGGTTCAGTATTCTATAGTTGACAGGTATTCTCTAGTTGATAGGTTCAGTATTCTGTAGTTGACAGGTATTCTATAGTTGATAGGTATTCTATAGTTGATAGGTATTCTGTAGTTGACAGGTATTCTATAGTTGATAGGTATTCTGTAGTTGACAGGTTCAGTATTCTATAGTTGACAGATGTTCTATAGTTGATAGGTTTTCTATAGTTGACAGGTATTCTATATTTGATAGGTATTCTATAGTTGATAGGTATTCTATAGTTGATATAGTTGATAGATATTCTATAGTTGATAGGTATTCTATAGTTGATAGGTATTCTATAGTTGATATAGTTGATAGGTATTCTCTAGTTGATAGGTATTCTATAGTTGATATAGTTCATAGGTATTCTATATTTGATAGGTTCACTAGTCTATAGTTGATAGGTATTCTATAGTTGATAGGTATTTTATTGTTGACAGGTTCAGTATTCTATAGTTGACAGATATTCTATAGTTGATAGGTATTCTATAGTTGATAGGTATTCTATAGTTGATAGGTATTCTATAGTTGATAGGTATTCTATAGTTGATATAGTTCATAGGTATTCTATAGTTCATAGGTGTTCTATAGTTGATAGGTATTCTATAGTTGATATGTATTCTATAGTTGATATAGTTCATAGGTATTCTATAGTTGATAGGTATTCTATAGTTGACAGGTATTCTATAGTTGATAGGTTCACTATTCTATAGTTTATAGGTATTCTATAGTTGATAGGTATTCTATAGTTGATATAGTTGATAGGTATTCTATAGTTGATAGGTATTCTATAGTTGATAGGTATTCTGTAGTTGACAGGTTCAGTATTATATAGTTGATAGGTATTCTATAGTTGACAGGTATTCTATAGTTGACAGGTTCAGTATTCTATAGTTGACAAATATTCTATAGTCGATAGGTATTCTATAGTTGATAGGTATTCTATAGTTGATAGGTATTCTATAGTTGACAGGTTTTCTATAGTTGATAGGTTCACTATTCTATAGTTGATAGGTCTTCTATAGTTGATAGGTTCACTATTCTATAGTTGATAGGTATTCTATAGTTGATAGGTATTCTATAGTTGATAGGTATTCTATAGTTTGCAGGTTTTCTATAGTTGATAGGTTCACTATTCTATAGTTGATAGGTATTCTATAGTTGATAGGTTCACTATTCTATAGTTGATAGGTATTCTATAGTTGATAGGTATTCTATAGATGATAGGTTCAGTATTCTGTAGTTGACAGGTATTCTATAGTTGATAGGTATTCTATAGTTGATAGGTATTCTGTAGTGGACAGGTATTCTATAGTTGATAGGTATTCTGTAGTTGACAGGTTCAGTATTCTATTGTTGACAGATATTCTATAGTTGACAGGTATTATATAGTTGATAGGTTTTCTATAGTTGACAGGTATTCTATATTTGATAGGTATTCTATAGCTGATAGGTATTCTATAGTTGATATAGTTGATAGGTATTCTATAGCTGATAGGTGTTCTATAGTTGACAGGTTCAGAATTCTATAATTGACAGATATTCTATAGTTGATAGGTATTCTATAGTTGATATAGTTCATAGGTATTCTATAGTTGATAGGTTCACTATTCTATAGTTGATAGGTATTCTATAGTTGATAGGTATTTTATTGTTGACAGGTTCAGTATTCTATAGTTGACAGATATTCTATAGTTGATAGGTATTCTATAGTTGACACGTATTCTATAGTTGATAGGTTCAATATTCTATAGTTGATAGGTATTCTATAGTTGATATAGCTGATAGGTTTTCTATAGTTGATAGGTTCACTATTCTATAGTTGATATTTATTCTATAGTTGACAGGTATTCTATAGTTGATAGGTATTATATAGTTGATAGGTATTCTATAGTTGATAGGTATTCTATAGTTGATAGGTATTCTATAGTTCACAGGTATTCTATAGTTGATAGGTATTCTATAGTTGATAGGTATTCTATAGTTGATAGGTATTCTACAGTGGATAGGTATTCTATAGTTGATAGGTATTCTATAGTTGATAGGTATTCTGTAGTTGATAGGTATTCTATAGTTGACAGGTATTCTATATTTGATAGGTTGATATGTATTCTATAGTTGATAGGTATTCTATAGTTGATAGATATTCTGTAGTTGATATAGTTGATAGGTATTCTATAGTTGATAGGTATTCTATAGTTGATAGGTATTCTATAGTTGATAGGTATTCTGTTGTTGATAGGTATTCTATAGTTGATAGGTATTCTCCAGTTGACAGGTATTCAATAGTTGATAGGTATTCTATAGTTGATAGGTTTTCTTTAGTTGATAGGTATTCTATAGTTGATAGGTATTCTGTAGTTGATAGGTTCAGTATTCTGTAGTTGATAGGTATTCTGTAGTTGATAGGTATTCTGTAGTTGATAGGTATTCTATAGTTGATAGGTATTCTATAGTTGATAGGTATTCTATAGTTGATAGATATTTTATTGTTGACAGGTTCAGTATTCTATAGTTGACAGATATTCTATAGTTGATAGGTATTCTATAGTTGATAGGTATTCTATAGTTGATATAGTTGATAGGTATTCTATAGTTGATAGGTATTCTATAGTTGATATAGTTGATAGGTATTCTATAGTTGATAGGTTCACTATTCTATAGTTGATAGGTATTCTATAGTTGATAGGTATTTTATTGTTGACAGGTTCAGTATTCTATAGTTGACAGATATTCTATAGTTGATAGGTATTCTATAGTTGACACATATTCTATAGTTGATAGGTTCAATATTCTATAGTTGATAGGTATTCTATAGTTGATATAGCTGATAGGTTTTCTATAGTTGATAGGTTCACTATTCTATAGTTGATATTTATTCTATAGTTGACAGGTATTCTATAGTTGATAGGTATTCTATAGTTGATAGGTATTCTATAGTTGATAGGTATTCTATAGTTGATAGGTATTCTATAGTTGACAGGTATTCTATAGTTCACAGGTATTCTATAGTTGATAGGTATTCTATAGTTGATAGGTATTCTATAGTTGATAGATATTCTGTAGTTGATATAGTTGATATGTATTCTATAGTTGATAGGTATTCTATAGTTGATAGGTATTCTATAGTTGACAGGTATTCTATATTTGATAGGTTGATAGGTATTCTATAGTTGATAGGTATTCTATAGTTGATAGATATTCTGTGGTTGATATAGTTGATAGGTATTCTATAGTTGATAGGTATTCTATAGTTGATAGGTATTCTATTGTTGATAGGTATTCTATAGCTGATAGGTATTCTATAGTTGATAGGTATTCTATAGTTGATAGGTATTCTATAGTTGATAGGTATTCTATAGCTGATAGGTATTCTGTAGTTGATAGGTTCAGTATTCTATAGTTGATAGGTATTCTATAGTTGACAGGTATTCTATATTTGATAGGTATTCTATAGTTGATAGGTATTCTATAGTTGATATGTATTCTATAGTTGATAGGTATTCTATAGTTGATAGATATTCTGTAGTTGATATAGTTGATAGGTATTTTATAGTTGATAGGTATTCTATAGTTGATAGGTATTCTATAGTTGATAGGTTTTCTATAGTTGATAGGTTCAGTATTCTATAGTTGATAGGTATTCTGTAGTTGATAGGTATTCTATAGTTGACAGGTATTCTATATTTGATAGGTATTCTATGGTTGATAGGTATTCTATAGTTGATAGGTATTCTATAGTTGATAGGTATTCTATAGTTGATAGGTATTCTGTAGTTGACAGGTGTAACAGTCCTGACCTATTTATGTTAGTTTTTATGTGTTTTTGGTCAGGGCATGTGTTTTGGGTGGGCAGTCTATGTTATTCGTTTCTATGTTGGTTTTGGTTTGCCTGGTATGGCTCTTGATTAGAGGCAGGTGGTTTGCATTTTCCTCTAATCAAGAGTCATATTTAGGTAGGGCATTCACACTGTTTGTTTGTGGGTGGTTGTCTCCTGTGTCTGTGTGATGTTACGCCACATGGGACTGTAGCGTTTGTTTGTAGTCGTGTACCTGTTCGTGCGTTCTTCAAGTTATATGTAAGTTCGTGTCCAGGTCTGTTTTCATCGTTTATTTGTTTTTGTAGTTTATTCAAGTATAGTTCGTTTTCTGTCTACGTCGTGTTTGTTATTTTGTCGTGTCTTTAATAAATCATTATGTCTTCACAATCCGCTGCGCCTTGGTTCCCTCAATACTCCTCCTTTTCGGTTGAAGAGGAGGAGGATTATCGTTACAGAACCACCCACCTCTCCAGAGCCAAGCAGCGGAGTCAAAGGAGAAAGGGACAGGAAAAGAAGGAGCAATGGACATGGGACGATGTTCTGGATGGAAAGGGTGTCTACACATGGGAGGAGATCCTAGCTGGTAGAGATCGCCTCCCATGGGAACAGCTGGAGGCACTGAGGAGAGCGGAGGCTACCGGAGAGAGGAACCGGAGCTATGAGGGAACGCGTCTGGCACGGAAGCCGAAAAAGCCCGTGAGTAACTCCCAAAAATTTCTTGGGGGGGGGCTAAAGGGTAGTGGGCCAAGGGCAGGTAGGAGACCTGCGCCCACTTCCCAGGCTTACCGTGGAGAGCGGGAGTACGGGCAGGCGCCGTGTTACGCAGTAGAGCGCACGGTGTCTCCTGTACGAGTGCATAGCCCAGTGCGGGTTATTCCACCTCCCCGCACTGGGAGGGCTAGATTGGGCATTGAGCCAGGTGTCATGAGGCCGGCTCAACGCGTCTGGTCTCCAGTGCGTCTCCTCGGGCCGGCATACATGGCACCTGCCTTACGCATGGTTTCCCCGGTTCGCCTACATAGGCCGGTGCGGGTTATTCCACCTCCCCGCACTGGTCGGGCAACCGGGAGCATTCAACCAGGTAAGGTTGGGCAGGTTCAATGCTCAAGAGTGCCAGTACGCCTCCACGGTCCGGTATTTCCGGCACCACCTCCCCGCCCCAGCCTAGTACCTACAGTGTCTACACTATGCACTAGGCTACCAGTGCGTATCCTGAGCCCTGTTCCTCCTCCACGCACTCTCCCTGTGGTGCGTGTATTTAGCCCGGTGCCTCCAGTTCCGGGCCCACGCACTAAGCTACCAGTGCGTCTCCAGAGCCCTGTACACACTGTATATTCTCCCCCTACTAATCCTGATGTGCTTGTCCTCAGCCCGGCGTCACCAGTGCCGGTACCACGCATCAGGGATAGAGTAGGCTTTGAGAATACAGTGTGCCCTGTCCCTGCTCCCCGCACTAGTAGGAAGGTGCTTGTCATTAGCACGGTGCCTCCAGTTCCGGCACCACGCACCAGGTCTACAGTGCGCCATATCCGGCCAGAGCCATCCGTCTCACCAGCGCCATCTGAGCCATCCGTCTCCCCAGCGCCATCTGAGCCATCCGTCTCCCCAGCGCCATCTGAGCCATCCGTCTCCCCAGCGCCATCTGAGCCATCCGTCTCCCCAGCGCCATCTGAGCCATCCGTCTGCCAGGAGCCTGCAAAGCCGCCCGTCTGCCATGAGCCTGCAAAGCCGCCCGTCTGCCATGAGCCTACAGAGCCGTCAGCCAGACAGGAGCCGCTAGAGCCGTCAGCCAGACAGGAGCCGCTAGAGCCGTCAGCCAGACAGGATCTGCCAGAGCCGCCAACCAGACAGGATCTGCCAGAGCCGCCAACCAGACAGGATCTGCCAGAGCCGCCAACCAGACAGGATCTGCCAGAGCCGCCAACCAGACAGGATCTGCCAGAGCCGCCAACCAGACAGGATCTGCCAGAGCCGCCAACCAGACAGGATCTGCCAGAGCCGCCAGAGAGCCATGAGCAGCCAGAGCCGTCAGAGCGCCATGAGCAGCCAGAGCTGTCAGAGCGCCATGAGCAGCCAGAGCCGTCAGAGCGCCATGAGCAGCCAGAGCCGTCAGAGCGCCATGAGCGTCGAGAGCCGTCAGAGCGCCATGAGCGTCGAGAGCCGTCAGAGCGCCATGAGCGTCGAGAGCCGTCAGCCTGCCATGAGCGTCGAGAGCCGTCAGCCTGCCATGAGCGTCGAGAGCCGTCAGCCTGCCATGAGCGTCGAGAGCCGTCAGTCTGCCATGAGCGTCGAGAGCCGTCAGCCAGCATGGACCTGCCAGAGCCGTCCAAACAGGACCTGCCAGAGTCCTTCAGCCGGGATCTGCCCCTTGTCCCGGTGTTGCCCCTTGTCCCGGTGCTGCCCCTTGTCCCGGTGCTGCCCCTTGTCCCGGTGCTGCCCCTTGTCCCGGTGCTGCCCCTTGTCCCGGTGCTGCCCCTTGTCCCGGTGCTGCCCCTTGTCCCGGTGCTGCCCCTTATTCCAGTGATGGTCCTTATCCTGGTGCTGCCCCTTGTTCTGGTGCTGCCCCTTGTCCCGGTGCTACCCCTTGTCCCGGTGCTGCCCTTTGTCCCGGTGCTAGCTGTTTATTTAGGGGAAGCTAATGTTTGGGTGGTCAGTGGAAGGGGTAGAAAGAAGAGGGGAGTGACTATGGTGGTGCGGGGACAGCGTCCTGAACCGGAGCCACCACCGTGGTCAACTGCCCACCCGGACCCTCCCCTGGACTTTGTGCTGGTGCGCCCGGCGTTCGCACCTTGGGGGGGGGGTACTGTAACAGTCCTGACCTATTTATGTTAGTTTTTATGTGTTTTTGGTCAGGGCATGTGTTTTGGGTGGGCAGTCTATGTTATTCGTTTCTATGTTGGTTTTGGTTTGCCTGGTATGGCTCTTGATTAGAGGCAGGTGGTTTGCATTTTCCTCTAATCAAGAGTCATATTTAGGTAGGGCATTCACACTGTTTGTTTGTGGGTGGTTGTCTCCTGTGTCTGTGTGATGTTACGCCACATGGGAAATGTAGCGTTTGTTTGTAGTCGTGTACCTGTTCGTGCGTTCTTCAAGTTATATGTAAGTTCGTGTCCAGGTCTGTTTTCATCGTTTATTTGTTTTGTAGTTTATTCAAGTATAGTTCGTTTTCTGTCTACGTCGTGTTTGTTATTTTGTCGTGTCTTTAATAAATCATTATGTCTTCACAATCCGCTGCGCCTTGGTTCCCTCAATACTCCTCCTTTTCGGTTGAAGAGGAGGAGGATTATCGTTACAACAGGTTCAGTATTCTATAGTTGACAGGTATTCTCTAGTTGATAGGTTCAGTATTCTGTAGTTGACAGGTATTCTATAGTTGATAGGTATTCTATAGTTGATAGGTATTCTGTAGTTGACAGGTATTCTATAGTTGATAGGTATTCTGTAGTTGACAGGTTCAGTATTCTATAGTTGACAGATGTTCTATAGTTGATAGGTTTTCTATAGTTGACAGGTATTCTATATTTGATAGGTATTCTATAGTTGATAGGTATTCTATAGCTGATAGGTATTCTATAGTTGACAGGTTCAGTATTCTATAATTGACAGATATTCTATAGTTGATAGGTATTCTATAGTTGATAGGTATTCTATAGTTGATATAGTTGATAGGTATTCTCTAGTTGATAGGTATTCTATAGTTGATATAGTTCATAGGTATTCTATATTTGATAGGTTCACTAGTCTATAGTTGATAGGTATTCTATAGTTGATAGGTATTTTATTGTTGACAGGTTCAGTATTCTATAGTTGACAGATATTCTATAGTTGATAGGTATTCTATAGTTGATAGGTATTCTATAGTTGATAGGTATTCTATAGTTGATAGGTATTCTATAGTTGATATAGTTCATAGGTATTCTATAGTTCATAGGTGTTCTATAGTTGATAGGTATTCTATAGTTGATATGTATTCTATAGTTGATATAGTTCATAGGTATTCTATAGTTGATAGGTATTCTATAGTTGACAGGTATTCTATAGTTGATAGGTTCACTATTCTATAGTTTATAGGTATTCTATAGTTGATAGGTATTCTATAGTTGATATAGTTGATAGGTATTCTATAGTTGATAGGTATTCTATAGTTGATAGGTATTCTATAGTTGATAGGTATTCTGTAGTTGACAGGTTCAGTATTATATAGTTGATAGGTATTCTATAGTTGACAGGTATTCTATAGTTGACAGGTTCAGTATTCTATAGTTGACAAATATTCTATAGTCGATAGGTATTCTATAGTTGATAGGTGTTCTATAGTTGATAGGTATTCTATAGTTGACAGGTTTTCTATAGTTGATAGGTTCACTATTCTATAGTTGATAGGTCTTCTATAGTTGATAGGTTCACTATTCTATAGATGATAGGTATTCTATAGTTGATAGGTATTCTATATTTGATAGGTATTCTATAGTTGATAGGTTCACTATTCTACAGTTGATAGGTATTTTATAGTTGATATAGTTCATAGGTATTCTATAGTTGATAGGTATTCTATAGTTGATATAGCTGATAGGTTTTCTATAGTTGATAGGTTCACTATTCTATAGTTGATATTTATTCTATAGTTGACAGGTATTCTATAGTTGATAAGTATTCTATAGTTGATAGGTATTCTATAGTTGATAGGTATTCTATAGTTGATAGGTATTCTATAATTCACAGGTATTCTATAGTTGATAGGTATTCTATAGTTGATAGGTATTCTATAGTTGATATAGTTCATAGGTATTCTATAGTTCATAGGTGTTCTATAGTTGATAGGTATTCTATAGTTGATAGGTATTCTATAGTTGATATGTATTCTATAGTTGATATAGTTCATAGGTATTCTATAGTTGATAGGTATTCTATAGTTGACAGGTATTCTATAGTTGATAGGTTCACTATTCTATAGTTTATAGGTATTCTATAGTTGATAGGTATTCTATAGTTGATATAGTTGATAGGTATTCTATGGTTGATAGGTATTCTATAGTTGATAGGTATTCTATAGTTGATAGGTATTCTGTAGTTGACAGGTTCAGTATTATATAGTTGATAGGTATTCTATAGTTGACAGGTATTCTATAGTTGACAGGTTCAGTATTCTATAGTTGACAAATATTCTATAGTCGATAGGTATTCTATAGTTGATAGGTATTCTATAGTTGATAGGTATTCTATAGTTGAGAGGTTTTCTATAGTTGATAGGTTCACTATTCTATAGTTGATAGGTCTTCTATAGTTGATAGGTTCACTATTCTATAGTTGATAGGTATTCTATAGTTGATAGGTATTCTATAGATGATAGGTTCAGTATTCTGTAGTTGACAGGTATTCTATAGTTGATAGGTATTCTATAGTTGATAGGTATTCTGTAGTGGACAGGTATTCTATAGTTGATAGGTATTCTGTAGTTGACAGGTTCAGTATTCTATTGTTGACAGATATTCTATAGTTGACAGGTATTATATAGTTGATAGGTTTTCTATAGTTGACAGGTATTCTATATTTGATAGGTATTCTATAGCTGATAGGTATTCTATAGTTGATATAGTTGATAGGTATTCTATAGCTGATAGGTGTTCTATAGTTGACAGGTTCAGAATTCTATAATTGACAGATATTCTATAGTTGATAGGTATTCTATAGTTGATATAGTTCATAGGTATTCTATAGTTGATAGGTTC
Source organism: Salvelinus fontinalis (assembly GCF_029448725.1). Taxonomy (NCBI): domain Eukaryota; kingdom Metazoa; phylum Chordata; class Actinopteri; order Salmoniformes; family Salmonidae; genus Salvelinus; species Salvelinus fontinalis. Next base: position 24,689,271 of record NC_074697.1, read on the forward strand.
ACTATTCTATAGTTGATAGGTATTCTATAGTTGATAGGTATTTTATTGTTGACAGGTTCAGTATTCTATAGTTGACAGATATTCTATAGTTGATAGGTATTCTATAGTTGATAGGTATTCTATAGTTGATAGGTATTCTATAGTTAATAGGTATTCTATAGTTGATAGGTATTCTATAGTTGATATAGTTGTTAGTTATTCTATAGTTGATAGGTATTCTATAGTTGATATAGTTCATAGGTATTCTATAGTTGATAGGTTCACTATTCTTTAGTTGATAGGTATTCTATAGTTGATAGGTATTTTATTGTTGACAGGTTCAGTATTCTATAGTTGACAGATATTCTATAGTTGATAGGTATTCTATAGTTGATAGGTTTTCTATAGTTGATAGGTATTCTGTAGTTGATAGGTATTCTATAGTTGACAGGTATTCTATATTTGATAGGTATTCTATAGTTGATAGGTTCACTATTCTACAGTTGATAGGTATTCTATAGTTGATATAGTTCATAGGTATTCTATAGTTGATAGGTATTCTATAGTTGATATAGCTGATAGGTTTTCTATAGTTGATAGGTTCACTATTCTATAGTTGATATTTATTCTATAGTTGACAGGTATTCTATAGTTGATAGGTATTCTATAGTTGATAGGTATTCTATAGTCGATAGGTATTCTATAGTTCACAGGTATTCTATAGTTGATAGGTATTCTATAGTTGATAGGTATTCTATAGTTGATAGGTATTCTACAGTGGATAGGTATTCTATAGTTGATAGGTATTCTATAGTTGATAGGTATTCTGTAGTTGATAGGTATTCTATAGTTGACAGGTATTCTATATTTGATAGGTTGATAGGTATTCTATAGTTGATAGGTATTCTATAGTTGATAGATATTCTGTAGTTGATATAGTTGATAGGTATTCTATAGTTGATAGGTATTCTATAGTTGATAGGTATTCTATTGTTGATAGGTATTCTATAGTTGATAGGTATTCTATAGTTGATAGGTATTCTATAGTTGATAGGTATTCTATAGTTGATAGGTATTCTATAGTTGATAGGTATTCTATAGTTGATAGGTATTCTATAGTTGATAGGTATTCTATAGTTGATAGGTATTCTATAGTTGATAGGTATTCTGTAGTTGATAGGTTCAGTATTCTATAGTTGATAGGTATTCTGTAGTTGATAGGTATTCTATAGTTGACAGGTATTCTATAGTTGATAGGTATTCTATAGTTGATAGGTATTCTATAGTTGATAGGTATTCTATAGTTGATAGGTATTCTATAGTTGATAGGTATTCTATAGTTGATAGGTATTCTATAGTTGATAGGTATTCTGTAGTTGATAGGTTCAGTATTCTATAGTTGATAGGTATTCTGTAGTTGATAGGTATTCTATATTTGACAGGTATTCTATATTTGATAGGTATTCTATAGTTGATAGGTATTCTACAGTTGATAGGTATTCTATAGTTGATAGATATTCTGTAGTTGATATAGTTGATAGGTATTCTATAGTTGATAGGTATTCTATAGTTGATAGGTATTCAAAAGTTGATAGGTATTCTATAGTTGATAGGTATTCTATAGTAGATAGATATTCTGTAGTTGATATAGTTGATAGGTATTCTGTAGTTGATAGGTATTCTGTAGTTGATAGGTATTCTATAGTTGATAGGTATTCTATAGTTGATAGGTATTTTATTGTTGACAGGTTCAGTATTCTATAGTTGACAGATATTCTATAGTTGATAGCGTTTCTATAGTTGATAGGTTTTCTATAGTTGATAGGTTTTCTATAGTTGATAGGTATTCTATAGTTGATAGGTTTTCTATAGTTGATATAGTTGATAGGTATTCTATAGTTGATAGGTTCACTTCTATAGTTGATAGGTATTCTATAGTTGATAGGTATTCTATAGTTGATATAGTTCATAGGTATTCTATAGTTGATAGGTATTCTATAGTTGACACCTATTCTATAGTTGATAGGTTCACTATTCTATAGTTGATAGGTATTCTATAGTTGATATAGCTGATAGTTATTCTATAGTTGAGAGGTTCACTATTCTATAGTTGATATGTATTCTATAGTTGACAGGTATTCTATAGTTGATAGGTATTCTATAGTTGATAGGTATTCTATAGTTGATAGGTATTCTATAGTTGATAGGTATTCTATAGTTGATAGGTATTCTATAGTTGATAGGTATTCTATAGTTGATAGGTATTCTATAGTTGATAGGTTTTCTATAGTTGATAGGTATTCTGTAGTTGATAGGTATTCTATAGTTGACAGGTATTCTATAGTTGATAGGTATTCTATAGTTGATAGGTATTCTATAGTTGATAGATATTCTGTAGTTGATATAGTTGATAGGTATTCTATAGTTGATAGGTATTCTTTAGTTGATACGTATTCTATTGTTGATAGGTATTCTATAGTTGATAGGTATTCTATAGTTGACAGGTATTCTATAGTTGATAGGTATTCTATAGTTGATAGGTTCAGTATTCTATAGTTGATAGGTTTTCTGTAGTTGATAGGTTCAGTATTCTATAGTTGATAGGTATTCTATAGTTGATAGGTATTTTATTGTTGACAGGTTCAGTATTCTATAGTTGACAGATATTCTATAGTTGATAGGTATTCTATAGTTGATAGGTATTCTATAGTATATATAGTTGATAGGTATTCTATAGTTGATAGGTATTCTATAGTTGATATAGTTGATAGGTATACTATAGTTGATAGGTATTCTATAGTTGATATTGTTCATAGGTATTCTATAGTTGATATGTATTCTATAATTGACACGTATTCTATAGTTGATAGGTTCACTATTCTATAGTTGATAGGTATTCTATAGTTGATATAGCTGATAGGTATTCTATAGTTGATAGGTTCACTATTCTATAGTTGATATGTATTCTATAGTTGACAGGTATTCTATAGTTGATAGGTATTCTATAGTTGATAGGTATTCTATAGTTGATAGGTATTCTATAGTTGATAGGTATTCTATAGTTGACAGGTATTCTATAGTTGATAGGTATTCTATAGTTGACAGGTATTCTATATTTGATAGGTATTCTATAGTTGATACGTATTCTATAGTTGATAGGTATTCTATAGTTGATAGATATTCTGTAGTTGATATAGTTGATAGGTATTCTATAGTTGATAGGTATTCTATAGTTGATACGTATTCTATTGTTGATAGGTATTCTATAGTTGATAGGTATTCTATAGTTGACAGGTATTCTATAGTTGATAGGTATTCTATAGTTGATAGGTATTCTATAGTTGATAGGTATTCTATAGTTGATAGGTATTCTATAGTTGATAGGTATTCTATAGTTGATAGGTATTCTGTAGTTGATAGGTTCAGTATTCTATAGTTGATAGGTATTCTGTAGTTGATAGGTATTCTATATTTGACAGGTTTTCTATATTTGATAGGTATTCTATAGTTGATAGGTATTCTATAGTTGATAGGTATTCTATAGTTGATAGATATTCTGTAGTTGATATAGTTGATAGGTATTCTATAGTTGATAGGTATTCTATAGTTGATAGGTATTCTATAGTTGATAGGTATTCTATAGTTGATAGGTTCAGTATTCTATAGTTGATAGGTATTCTGTAGTTGATAGGTATTCTATAGTTGATATAGTTGATAGGTATTCTATAGTTGATAGGTATTCTATAGTTGATATAGTTCATAGGTATTCTATAGTTGATATAGTTCACTATTCTATAGTTGATAGGTATTCAAAAGTTGATAGGTATTCTATAGTTGATAGGTATTCTATAGTTGATAGATATTCTGTAGTTGATATAGTTGATAGGTATTCTGTAGTTGATAGGTATTCTGTAGTTGATAGGTATTCTATAGTTGATAGGTATTCTATAGTTGATAGGTATTCTATAGTTGATAGGTATTCTATAGTTGATAGGTTCAGTATTCTATAGTTGATAGGTATTCTGTAGTTGATAGGTATTCTATAGTTGACAGGTTCAGTATTCTATAGTTGATAGGTTTTCTGTAGTTGATAGGTTCAGTATTCTATAGTTGATAGGTTCAGTATTCTATAGTTGATAGGTATTCTATAGTTGACAGGTATTCTATATTTGATAGGTATTCTATAGTTGATAGGTATTCTATAGTTGATAGGTATTCTGTAGTTGACAGGTTCAGTATTCTATAGTTGACAGGTATTCTATAGTTGATAGGTTCAGTATTCTGTAGTTGACAGGTATTCTATAGTTGATAGGTATTCTATAGTTGATAGGTATTCTGTAGTTGACAGGTATTCTATAGTTGATAGGTATTCTGTAGTTGACAGGTTCAGTATTCTATAGTTGACAGATATTCTATAGTTGACAGGTATTCTATAGTTGATAGGTTTTCTATAGTTGACAGGTATTCTATATTTGATAGGTATTCTATAGCTGATAGGTATTCTATAGTTGATATAGTTGATAGGTATTCTATATTTGATAGGTATTCTATAGCTGATAGGTATTCTATAGTTGAGAGGTTCAGTATTCTATAATTGACAGATATTCTATAGTTGATATGTATTCTATAGTTGATATAGTTGATAGGTATTCTATAGTTGATAGGTATTCTATAGTTGATATAGTTCATAGGTATTCTATAGTTGATAGGTTCACTATTCTATAGTTGAGAGGTATTCAAAAGTTGATAGGTATTTTATTGTTGACAGGTTCAGTATTCTATAGTTGACAGAGATTCTATAGTTGATAGGTATTCTATAGTTGATAGGTATTCTATAGTTGATATAGTTTATAGGTATTCTATAGTTGATAGGTATTCTATTGTTGATATAGTTGATAGGTATTCTATAGTTGATAGGTATTCTATAGTTGATATAGTTCATAGGTATTCTATAGTTGATAGGTTCACTATTCTAAAGTTGATAGGTATTCTATAGTTGATAGGTATTTTATTGTTGACAGGTTCAGTATTCTATAGTTGACAGATATTCTATAGTTGATAGGTATTCTATAGTTGATAGGTTTTCTATAGTTGATATAGTTGATATGTATTCTATAGTTGATAGGTTCACTATTCTATAGTTGATATGTATTCTATAGTTGATAGGTATTCTATAGTTGATATAGTTTATATGTATTCTATAGTTGATAGGTTCACTATTCTATAGTTGATAGGTTTTCTATAGTTGATAGGTATTCTATAGTTGATATAGTTGATATGTATTCTATAGTTGATAGGTTCACTATTCAATAGTTGATAGGTATTCTATAGTTGATAGGTATTCTATAGTTGATATAGTTCATAGGTATTCTATAGTTGACAGGTATTCTATAGTTGACACGTATTCTATAGTTGATAGGTTCACTATTCTATAGTTGATAGGTATTGTATAGTTGATATAGCTGCTAGGTATTCTATAGTTGATAGGTTCACTATTCTATAGTTGATATGTATTCTATAGTTGACAGGTATTCTATAGTTGATAGGTATTCTATAGTTGATAGGTATTCTATAGTTGACAGGTATTCTATAGTTGACAGGTATTCTATAGTTGATAGGTATTCTATAGTTGATAGATATTCTGTAGTTGATATAGTTGATAGGTATTCTATAGTTGATAGGTATTCTATAGTTGATAGGTATTCTATAGTTGATAGGTATTCTATAGTTGATAGGTTCAGTATTCTATAGTTGATAGGTATTCTGTAGTTGATAGGTATTCTATAGTTGATATAGTTGATAGGTATTCTATAGTTGATAGGTATTCTATAGTTGATATAGTTCATAGGTATTCTATAGTTGATATAGTTCACTATTCTATAGTTGATAGGTATTCAAAAGTTGATAGGTATTCTATAGTTGATAGGTATTCTATAGTTGATAGATATTCTGTAGTTGATATAGTTGATAGGTATTCTGTAGTTGATAGGTATTCTGTAGTTGATAGGTATTCTATAGTTGATAGGTATTCTATAGTTGATAGGTATTCTATAGTTGATAGGTATTCTATAGTTGATAGGTTCAGTATTCTATAGTTGATAGGTATTCTGTAGTTGATAGGTATTCTATAGTTGACAGGTTCAGTATTCTATAGTTGATAGGTTTTCTGTAGTTGATAGGTTCAGTATTCTATAGTTGATAGGTTCAGTATTCTATAGTTGATAGGTATTCTATAGTTGACAGGTATTCTATATTTGATAGGTATTCTATAGTTGATAGGTATTCTATAGTTGATAGGTATTCTGTAGTTGACAGGTTCAGTATTCTATAGTTGACAGGTATTCTATAGTTGATAGGTTCAGTATTCTGTAGTTGACAGGTATTCTATAGTTGATAGGTATTCTATAGTTGATAGGTATTCTGTAGTTGACAGGTATTCTATAGTTGATAGGTATTCTGTAGTTGACAGGTTCAGTATTCTATAGTTGACAGATATTCTATAGTTGACAGGTATTCTATAGTTGATAGGTTTTCTATAGTTGACAGGTATTCTATATTTGATAGGTATTCTATAGCTGATAGGTATTCTATAGTTGATATAGTTGATAGGTATTCTATATTTGATAGGTATTCTATAGCTGATAGGTATTCTATAGTTGAGAGGTTCAGTATTCTATAATTGACAGATATTCTATAGTTGATATGTATTCTATAGTTGATATAGTTGATAGGTATTCTATAGTTGATAGGTATTCTATAGTTGATATAGTTCATAGGTATTCTATAGTTGATAGGTTCACTATTCTATAGTTGAGAGGTATTCAAAAGTTGATAGGTATTTTATTGTTGACAGGTTCAGTATTCTATAGTTGACAGAGATTCTATAGTTGATAGGTATTCTATAGTTGATAGGTATTCTATAGTTGATATAGTTTATAGGTATTCTATAGTTGATAGGTATTCTATTGTTGATATAGTTGATAGGTATTCTATAGTTGATAGGTATTCTATAGTTGATATAGTTCATAGGTATTCTATAGTTGATAGGTTCACTATTCTAAAGTTGATAGGTATTCTATAGTTGATAGGTATTTTATTGTTGACAGGTTCAGTATTCTATAGTTGACAGATATTCTATAGTTGATAGGTATTCTATAGTTGATAGGTTTTCTATAGTTGATATAGTTGATATGTATTCTATAGTTGATAGGTTCACTATTCTATAGTTGATATGTATTCTATAGTTGATAGGTATTCTATAGTTGATATAGTTTATATGTATTCTATAGTTGATAGGTTCACTATTCTATAGTTGATAGGTTTTCTATAGTTGATAGGTATTCTATAGTTGATATAGTTGATATGTATTCTATAGTTGATAGGTTCACTATTCAATAGTTGATAGGTATTCTATAGTTGATAGGTATTCTATAGTTGATATAGTTCATAGGTATTCTATAGTTGACAGGTATTCTATAGTTGACACGTATTCTATAGTTGATAGGTTCACTATTCTATAGTTGATAGGTATTGTATAGTTGATATAGCTGCTAGGTATTCTATAGTTGATAGGTTCACTATTCTATAGTTGATATGTATTCTATAGTTGACAGGTATTCTATAGTTGATAGGTATTCTATAGTTGATAGGTATTCTATAGTTGACAGGTATTCTATAGTTGACAGGTATTCTATAGTTGATAGGTATTCTATAGTTGATAGGTATTCTATAGTTTATAGGTATTATATAGTTGATAGGTATTCTATAGTTGATAGGTATTCTATATTTGATAGGTATTCAATAGTTGATAGGTATTCAATAGTTGATAGGTATTCTATAGTTGATAGATATACTGTAGTTGATATAGTTGATAGGTATTCTGTTGTTGATAGGTATTCTATAGTTGATAGGTATTCTATAGTTGACAGGTATTCTATATTTGATAGGTATTCTATAGTTGATAGGTATTCTATAGTTGACAGGTATTCTATAGTTGATAGGTATTCTATAGTTGATAGGTATTCTATAGTTGATAGGTATTCTGTAGTTGACAGGTTCAGTATTCTATAGTTGACAGGTATTCTACAGTTGACAGGTTCAGTATTCTATAGTTGACAAATATTCTATAGTTGATAGTTATTCTTTAGTTGATAGGTATTCTATAGTTGATAGGTATTCTATAGTTGATAGGTATTCTGTAGTTGACAGGTTCAGTATTCTATTGTTGATAGGTATTCTACAGTTGACAGGTTTTCTATAGTTGATAGGTATTCTATAGGTGATAGGTATTCTATAGTTGATAGGTATTCTATAGTTGATAGGTATTCTGCAGTTGACAGGTTCAGTATTCTATAGTTGACAGGTTCAGTATTCTATAGTTGACAAATATTCTATAGTTGATAGGTATTCTTTAGTTGATAGGTATTCTATAGTTGATAGGTATTCTATAGTTGATAGGTATTCTATAGTTGACAGGTATTCTATATTTGATAGGTATTCTATAGTTGATAGGTATTCTATATTTGATAGGTATTCTATAGTTGATAGGTATTCTATATTTGATAGGTATACTATAGTTGATAGGTATTCTATAGTTGATATAGGTCATAGGTATTCTATAGTTGATAGGTTCAGTACTCTATAGTTGATAGGTATTCTGTAGTTGACAGGTATTCTATAGTTGATAGGTATTCTATAGTTGATAGGTATTCTATAGTTGACAGGTATTCTATAGTTGATAGGTTCAGTATTCTATAGTTGATAGGTATTCTATAGTTGACAGGTATTCTATAGTTCATAGGTTCAGTATTCTATAGTTGATAGGTTCAGTATTCTATCGTTCATAGGTATTCTATCATTCATAGGTTTTCTATAGTTCATAGGTATTCTGTAGTTGATAGGTATTCTATAGTTGACAGGTATTCTATATTTGATAGGTTCAGTATTCTATAGTTGATCGGTATTCTATAGTTGACAGGTATTCTATAGTTCATAGGTTCAGTATTCTATAGTTGATAGGTTCAGTATTCTATCGTTCATAGGTATTCTATCATTCATAGGTTTTCTATAGTTCATAGGTATTCTGTAGTTGATAGGTATTCTATAGTTGATAGGTATTCTATTGTTGATAGGTATACTTTTATTCATAGGTATTCTGTAGTTGATAGGTATTCTATCGTTCATAGGTATTCTATCGTTCTTAGATATTCTATCTTTCAAAGGTTTTCTATAGTTCATAGGTATTCTCTAGATGATAGGTATTCTATCGTTCATAGGTATTCTATCATTCATAGGTATTCTATAATTGATAGGTATTCTATAGTTGACAGGTATTCTATAGTTGATAGGTATTCTGTAGTTGATAGGTTCAGTATTCTATAGTTGATAGGTATTCTGTAGTTGATAGGTATTCTATAGTTGACAGGTATTCTATATTTGATAGGTATTCTATAGTTGATAGATATTCTATAGTTGATATAGTTGATAGGTATTCTATAGTTGATAGGTATTCTATAGTTGATAGGTATTCTATAGTTGATAGGTATTCTATAGTTGATAGATATTCTGTAGTTGATATAGTTGATAGGTCTTCTATAGTTGATAGGTATTCTATAGTTGATAGGTATTCTATTGTTGATAGGTATTCTATAGTTGATAGGTATTCTATAGTTGATAGGTATTCTATCGTTGACAGGTATTCTATAGTTGATAGGTATTCTATAGTTGATAGGTATTCTATAGTTGATAGATATTCTGTAGTTGATATAGTTGATAGGTCTTCTATAGTTGATAGGTATTCTATAGTTGATAGGTATTCTATTGTTGATAGGTATTCTATAGTTGATAGGTATTCTATAGTTGATAGGTATTCTATCGTTGACAGGTATTCTATAGTTGACAGGTATTCTATAGTTGATAGGTATTCTATAGTTGATAGGTATTCTATAGTTGATAGGTATTCTGCAGTTGACAGGTTCAGTATTCTATAGTTGACAGGTTCAGTATTCTATAGTTGACAAATATTCTATAGTTGATAGGTATTCTTTAGTTGATAGGTATTCTATAGTTGATAGGTATTCTATAGTTGATAGGTATTCTATAGTTGACAGGTATTCTATATTTGATAGGTATTCTATAGTTGATAGGTATTCTATATTTGATAGGTATTCTATAGTTGATAGGTATTCTATATTTGATAGGTATACTATAGTTGATAGGTATTCTATAGTTGATATAGGTCATAGGTATTCTATAGTTGATAGGTTCAGTACTCTATAGTTGATAGGTATTCTGTAGTTGACAGGTATTCTATAGTTGATAGGTATTCTATAGTTGATAGGTATTCTATAGTTGACAGGTATTCTATAGTTGATAGGTTCAGTATTCTATAGTTGATAGGTATTCTATAGTTGACAGGTATTCTATAGTTCATAGGTTCAGTATTCTATAGTTGATAGGTTCAGTATTCTATCGTTCATAGGTATTCTATCATTCATAGGTTTTCTATAGTTCATAGGTATTCTGTAGTTGATAGGTATTCTATAGTTGACAGGTATTCTATATTTGATAGGTTCAGTATTCTATAGTTGATCGGTATTCTATAGTTGACAGGTATTCTATAGTTCATAGGTTCAGTATTCTATAGTTGATAGGTTCAGTATTCTATCGTTCATAGGTATTCTATCATTCATAGGTTTTCTATAGTTCATAGGTATTCTGTAGTTGATAGGTATTCTATAGTTGATAGGTATTCTATTGTTGATAGGTATACTTTTATTCATAGGTATTCTGTAGTTGATAGGTATTCTATCGTTCATAGGTATTCTATCGTTCTTAGATATTCTATCTTTCAAAGGTTTTCTATAGTTCATAGGTATTCTCTAGATGATAGGTATTCTATCGTTCATAGGTATTCTATCATTCATAGGTATTCTATAATTGATAGGTATTCTATAGTTGACAGGTATTCTATAGTTGATAGGTATTCTGTAGTTGATAGGTTCAGTATTCTATAGTTGATAGGTATTCTGTAGTTGATAGGTATTCTATAGTTGACAGGTATTCTATATTTGATAGGTATTCTATAGTTGATAGATATTCTATAGTTGATATAGTTGATAGGTATTCTATAGTTGATAGGTATTCTATAGTTGATAGGTATTCTATAGTTGATAGGTATTCTATAGTTGATAGATATTCTGTAGTTGATATAGTTGATAGGTCTTCTATAGTTGATAGGTATTCTATAGTTGATAGGTATTCTATTGTTGATAGGTATTCTATAGTTGATAGGTATTCTATAGTTGATAGGTATTCTATCGTTGACAGGTATTCTATAGTTGACAGGTATTCTATAGTTGATAGGTATTCTATAGTTGATAGGTATTCTATAGTTGATAGGTATTCTATAGTTGATAGGTTCAGTATTCTATAGTTGATAGGTATTCTGTAGTTGATAGGTATTCTGTAGTTGATAGGTATTCTATATTTGATAGGTATTCTATAGTTGACAGGTATTCTATAGTTGATAGGTATTCTATAGTTGATAGGTATTCTATAGTTGATAGGTATTCTGTAGTTGACAGGTTCAGTATTCTATAGTTGACAAATATTCTATAGTTGATAGGTATTCTTTAGTTGATAGGTATTCTATAGTTGATAGGTATTCTATAGTTGATAGGTATTCTATAGTTGACAGGTATTCAATAGTTGATAGGTATTCTATATTTGATAGGTATTCTATAGTTGATAGTTATTCTATATTTGATAGGTATTCTATAGTTGATAGGTATTCTATAGTTGATATAGTTCATAGGTATTCTATAGTTGATAGGTTCAGTACTCTATAGTTGATAGGTATTCTATAGTTGATAGGTATTCTATAGTTGACAGGTATTCTATAGTTGATAGGTATTCTATAGTTGATACAGTTGATAGGTATTCTATAGTTGATAGGTATTCTATAGTTGATAGATATTCTGTAGTTGATATAGTTTATAGGTATTCTATAGTTGATAGGTATTCTGTAGTTGACAGGTTCAGTATTCTATAGTTGACAGGTTCAGTATTCTATAGTTGACAAATATTCCATAGTTGATAGGTATTCTTTAGTTGATAGGTATTCTATAGTTGATAGGTATTCTATTGTTGATAGGTATTCTATAGTTGACAGGTATTCTATAATTGATAGGTATTCTATAGTTGATAGGTATTCTATAGTTGATAGGTATTCTGTAGTTGATAGGTATTCTGTAGTTGACAGGTTCAGTATTCTATAGTTGACAGGTTCAGTATTCTATAGTTGACAAATATTCTATAGTTGATAGGTATTCTTTAGTTGATAGGTATTCTATAGTTGATAGGTATTCTATAGTTGATAGGTATTCTATAGTTGACAGGTATTCTATATTTGATAGGTATTCTATAGTTGATAGGTATTCTATATTTGATAGGTATTCTATAGTTGATAGGTATTCTATAGTTGATATAGGTCATAGGTATTCTATAGTTGATAGGTTCAGTACTCTATAGTTGATAGGTATTCTGTAGTTGATAGGTATTCTGTAGTTGACAGGTTCAGTATTCTATAGTTGACAAATATTCTATAGTTGATAGGTATTCTTTAGTTGATAGGTATTCTATAGTTGATAGGTATTCTATAGTTGATAGGTATTCTATAGTTGACAGGTATTCAATAGTTGATAGGTATTCTATATTTGATAGGTATTCTATAGTTAATAGTTATTCTATATTTGATAGGTATTCTATAGTTGATAGGTATTCTATAGTTGATATAGTTCATAGGTATTCTATAGTTGATAGGTTCAGTACTCTATAGTTGATAGGTATTCTATAGTTGATAGGTATTCTATAGTTGACAGGTATTCTATAGTTGATAGGTATTCTATAGTTGATACAGTTGATAGGTATTCTATAGTTGATAGGTATTCTATAGTTGATAGATATTCTGTAGTTGATATAGTTTATAGGTATTCTATAGTTGATAGGTATTCTGTAGTTGACAGGTTCAGTATTCTATAGTTGACAGGTTCAGTATTCTATAGTTGACAAATATTCCATAGTTGATAGGTATTCTTTAGTTGATAGGTATTCTATAGTTGATAGGTATTCTATTGTTGATAGGTATTCTATAGTTGACAGGTATTCTATAGTTGATAGGTATTCTATAGTTGATAGGTATTCTATAGTTGATAGGTATTCTGTAGTTGATAGGTATTCTGTAGTTGACAGGTTCAGTATTCTATAGTTGACAGGTTCAGTATTCTATAGTTGACAAATATTCTATAGTTGATAGGTATTCTTTAGTTGATAGGTATTCTATAGTTGATAGGTATTCTATAGTTGATAGGTATTCTATAGTTGACAGGTATTCTATATTTGATAGGTATTCTATAGTTGATAGGTATTCTATATTTGATAGGTATTCTATAGTTGATAGGTATTCTATAGTTGATATAGGTCATAGGTATTCTATAGTTGATAGGTTCAGTACTCTATAGTTGATAGGTATTCTGTAGTTGATAGGTATTCTATAGTTGATAGGTATTCTATAGTTGATAGGTATTCTATAGTTGACAGGAATTCTATATTTGATAGGTATTCTATAGTTGATAGGTATTCTATATTTGATAGGTATTCTATAGTTGATAGGTATTCTATAGTTGACAGGTATTCTATAGTTGATAGGTTCAGTATTCTATAGTTGATAGGTATTCTATAGTTGACAGGTATTCTATAGTTCATAGGTTCAGTATTCTATAGTTGATAGGTTCAGTATTCTATCGTTCATAGGTATTCTATCATTCATAGGTTTTCTATAGTTCATAGGTATTCTGTAGTTGATAGGTATTCTATAGTTGACAGGTATTCTATATTTGATAGGTTCAGTATTCTATAGTTGATCGGTATTCTATAGTTGACAGGTATTCTATAGTTCATAGGTTCAGTATTCTATAGTTGATAGGTTCAGTATTCTATCGTTCATAGGTATTCTATCATTCATAGGTTTTCTATATTTCATAGGTATTCTGTAGTTGATAGGTATTCTATAGTTGATAGGTATTCTATTGTTGATAGGTATTCTTTTGTTCATAGGTATTCTGTAGTTAATAGGTATTCTATCGTTCATAGGTATTCTATCGTTCTTAGGTATTCTATCTTTCATAGGTTTTCTATAGTTCATAGGTATTCTCTAGTTGATAGGTATTCTGTCGTTCATAGGTATTCTATCATTCATAGGTATTCTATCATTCATAGGTATTCTATAATTGATAGGTATTCTATAGTTGACAGGTATTCTATAGTTGATAGGTATTCTATAGTTGATAGGTATTCTATAGTTGATAGGTATTCTATAGTTGATAGGTATTCTGTGGTTGATAGGTTCAGTATTCTATAGTTGATAGGTATTCTGTAGTTGATAGGTATTCTATAGTTGACAGGTATTCTATATTTGATAGGTATTCTTTAGTTGATAGGTATTCTATAGTTGATAGGTATTCTATAGTTGATAGATATTCTGTAGTTGATATAGTTGATAGGTATTCTATAGTTGATAGGTATTCTATAGTTGATAGGTTCAGTATTCTATAGTTGATAGGTATTCTGTAGTTGATAGGTATTCTGTAGTTGATAGGTTTTCTATATTTGATAGGTATTCTATAGTTGATAGGTATTCTATAGTTGACAGGTATTCTATAGTTGATAGGTATTCTATAGTTGATAGGTATTCTATAGTTGATAGGTATTCTGTAGTTGACAGGTTCATTATTCTATAGTTGACAAATATTCTATAGTTGATAGGTATTCTTTAGTTGATAGGTATTCTATAGTTGATAGGTATTCTATAGTTGATAGGTATTCTATAGTTGACAGGTATTCAATAGTTGATAGGTATTCTATATTTGATAGGTATTCTATAGTTGATAGTTATTCTATATTTGATAGGTATTCTATAGTTGATAGGTATTCTATAGTTGATATAGTTCATAGGTATTCTATAGTTGATAGGTTCAGTACTCTATAGTTGATAGGTATTCTATAGTTGATAGGTATTCTATAGTTGACAGGTATTCTATAGTTGATAGGTATTCTATAGTTGATACAGTTGATAGGTATTCTATAGTTGATAGGTATTCTATAGTTGATAGATATTCTGTAGTTGATATAGTTTATAGGTATTCTATAGTTGATAGGTATTCTGTAGTTGACAGGTTCAGTATTCTATAGTTGACAGGTTCAGTATTCTATAGTTGACAAATATTCCATAGTTGATAGGTATTCTTTAGTTGATAGGTATTCTATAGTTGATAGGTATTCTATTGTTGATAGGTATTCTATAGTTGACAGGTATTCTATAGTTGATAGGTATTCTATAGTTGATAGGTATTCTATAGTTGATAGGTATTCTGTAGTTGATAGGTATTCTGTAGTTGACAGGTTCAGTATTCTATAGTTGACAGGTTCAGTATTCTATAGTTGACAAATATTCTATCGTTGATAGGTATTCTTTAGTTGATAGGTATTCTATAGTTGATAGGTATTCTATAGTTGATAGGTATTCTATAGTTGACAGGTATTCTATATTTGATAGGTATTCTATAGTTGATAGGTATTCTATATTTGATAGGTATTCTATAGTTGATAGGTATTCTATAGTTGATATAGGTCATAGGTATTCTATAGTTGATAGGTTCAGTACTCTATAGTTGATAGGTATTCTGTAGTTGATAGGTATTCTATAGTTGATAGGTATTCTATAGTTGATAGGTATTCTATAGTTGACAGGAATTCTATATTTGATAGGTATTCTATAGTTGATAGGTATTCTATATTTGATAGGTATTCTATAGTTGATAGGTATTCTATAGTTGACAGGTATTCTATAGTTGATAGGTTCAGTATTCTATAGTTGATAGGTATTCTATAGTTGACAGGTATTCTATAGTTCATAGGTTCAGTATTCTATAGTTGATAGGTTCAGTATTCTATCGTTCATAGGTATTCTATCATTCATAGGTTTTCTATAGTTCATAGGTATTCTGTAGTTGATAGGTATTCTATAGTTGACAGGTATTCTATATTTGATAGGTTCAGTATTCTATAGTTGATCGGTATTCTATAGTTGACAGGTATTCTATAGTTCATAGGTTCAGTATTCTATAGTTGATAGGTTCAGTATTCTATCGTTCATAGGTATTCTATCATTCATAGGTTTTCTATATTTCATAGGTATTCTGTAGTTGATAGGTATTCTATAGTTGATAGGTATTCTATTGTTGATAGGTATTCTTTTGTTCATAGGTATTCTGTAGTTAATAGGTATTCTATCGTTCATAGGTATTCTATCGTTCTTAGGTATTCTATCTTTCATAGGTTTTCTATAGTTCATAGGTATTCTCTAGTTGATAGGTATTCTATCGTTCATAGGTATTCTATCATTCATAGGTATTCTATCATTCATAGGTATTCTATAATTGATAGGTATTCTATAGTTGACAGGTATTCTATAGTTGATAGGTATTCTGTAGTTGATAGGTTCAGTATTCTATAGTTGATAGGTATTCTGTAGTGGATAGGTATTCTATAGTTGACAGGTATTCTGTATTTGATAGGTATTCTATAGTTGATAGATATTCTATAGTTGATATAGTTGATAGGTATTCTATAGTTGATAGGTATTCTATAGTTGATAGGTATTCTATAGTTGATAGGTATTCTATAGTTGATAGATATTCTGTAGTTGGTATATTTGATAGGTCTTCTATAGTTGATAGGTATTCTATAGTTGATAGGTATTCTATTGTTGATAGGTATTCTATAGTTGATAGATATTCTGTAGTTGATATAGTTGATAGGTATTCTATAGTTGATAGGTATTCTATAGTTGATAGGTATTCTATAGTTGATAGATATTCTGTAGTTGATATAGTTGATAGGTATTCTATAGTTGATAGGTATTCTATAGTTGATAGGTATTCTATAGTTGATAGGTATTCTATAGTTGATAGGTATTCTATAGTTGATAGGTATTCTATTGTTGATAGGTATTCTATAGTTGATAGATATTCTGTAGTTGATATAGTTGATAGGTATTCTATAGTTGATAGGTATTCTATAGTTGATAGGTATTCTATAGTTGATAGGTATTCTATAGTTGATAAATATTCTGTAGTTGGTATATTTGATAGGTCTTCTATAGTTGATAGGTATTCTATCGTTGACAGGTATTCTATAGTTGACAGGTATTCTATAGTTGACAGGTATTCTATAGTTGATAGGTATTCTATAGTTGACAGGTATTCTGTATTTGATAGGTATTCTATAGTTGATAGATATTCTATAGTTGATATAGTTGATAGGTATTCTATAGTTGATAGGTATTCTATAGTTGATAGGTATTCTATAGTTGATAGGTATTCTATAGTTGATAGATATTCTGTAGTTGGTATATTTGATAGGTCTTCTATAGTTGATAGGTATTCTATAGTTGATAGGTATTCTATTGTTGATAGGTATTCTATAGTTGATAGATATTCTGTAGTTGATATAGTTGATAGGTATTCTATAGTTGATAGGTATTCTATAGTTGATAGGTATTCTATAGTTGATAGGTATTCTATAGTTGATAGATATTCTGTAGTTGGTATATTTGATAGGTCTTCTATAGTTGATAGGTATTCTATCGTTGACAGGTATTCTATAGTTGACAGGTATTCTATAGTTGACAGGTATTCTATAGTTGATAGGTATTCTATAGTTGATAGGTATTCTATAGTTGATAGGTATTCTATAGTTGATAGGTATTCTGTGGTTGATAGGTTCAGTATTCTATAGTTGATAGGTATTCTGTAGTTGATAGGTATTCTATAGTTGACAGGTATTCTATATTTGATAGGTATTCTTTAGTTGATAGGTATTCTATAGTTAATAGGTATTCTATAGTTGATAGATATTCTGTAGTTGATATAGTTGATAGGTATTCTATAGTTGATAGGTATTCTAAAGTTGATAGGTATTCTATAGTTGATAGGTATTCTATAGTTGATAGGTATTCTATAGTTGATAGGTTCAGTATTTTATAGTTGATAGGTATTCTGTAGTTGATAGGTATTCTGTAGTTGATAGGTATTCTATATTTGATAGGTATTCTATAGTTGATAGGTATTCTA
Source organism: Salvelinus fontinalis (assembly GCF_029448725.1). Classification (NCBI taxonomy): domain Eukaryota; kingdom Metazoa; phylum Chordata; class Actinopteri; order Salmoniformes; family Salmonidae; genus Salvelinus; species Salvelinus fontinalis. The sequence continues at coordinate 24,707,441 of NC_074697.1, forward strand.
TAGTTGACAGGTATTCTATAGTTGATAGGTATTCTATAGTTGATAGGTATTCTATAGTTGATAGGTATTCTGTAGTTGACAGGTTCAGTATTCTATAGTTGACAGGTATTCTATAGTTGACAGGTTCAGTATTCTATAGTTGACAAATATTCTATAGTTGATAGGTATTCTTTAGTTGATAGGTATTCTATAGTTGATAGGTATTCTATAGTTGACAGGTATTCAATAGTTGATAGGTATTCTATATTTGATAGGTATTCTATAGTTGATAGTTATTCTATATTTGATAGGTATTCTATAGTTGATAGGTATTCTATAGTTGATATAGTTCAGAGGTATTCTATAGTTGATAGGTTCAGTACTCTATAGTTGATAGGTATTCTATAGTTGATAGGTATTCTATAGTTGACAGGTATTCTATAGTTGATAGGTATTCTGTAGTTGATAGGTATTCTATAGTTGACAGGTATTCTATATTTGATAGGTTCAGTATTCTATAGTTGATCGGTATTCTATAGTTGACAGGTATTCTATAGTTCATAGGTTCAGTATTCTATAGTTGATAGGTTCAGTATTCTATCGTTTATAGGTATTCTATCATTCATAGGTTTTCTATAGTTCATAGGTATTCTGTAGTTGATAGGTATTCTATAGTTGATAGGTATTCTATTGTTGATAGGTATTCTTTTGTTCATAGGTATTCTGTAGTTGATAGGTATTCTATCGTTCATAGGTATTCTATCGTTCTTAGATATTCTATCTTTCAAAGGTTTTCTATAGTTCATAGGTATTCTCTAGATGATAGGTATTCTATCGTTCATAGGTATTCTATCATTCATAGGTATTCTATAATTGATAGGTATTCTATAGTTGACAGGTATTCTATAGTTGATAGGTATTCTGTAGTTGATAGGTTCAGTATTCTATAGTTGATAGGTATTCTGTAGTTGATAGGTATTCTATAGTTGACAGGTATTCTATATTTGATAGATATTCTATAGTTGATAGGTATTCTATAGTTGATAGGTATTCTATAGTTGATAGGTATTCTATGGTTGATAGGTATTCTATGGTTGATAGATATTCTGTAGTTGATATAGTTGATAGGTCTTCTATAGTTGATAGGTATTCTATAGTTGATAGGTATTCTATTGTTGATAGGTATTATATAGTTGACAGGTATTCTATAGTTGATAGGTATTCTATCGTTGACAGGTATTCTATAGTTGACAGGTATTCTATAGTTGATAGGTATTCTATAGTTGATAGGTATTCTATAGTTGATAGGTATTCTATAGTTGATAGGTATTCTGTGGTTGATAGGTTCAGTATTCTATAGTTGATAGGTATTCTATAGTTGACAGGTATTCTATATTTGATAGGTATTCTTTAGTTGATAGGTATTCTATAGTTGATAGGTATTCTATAGTTGATAGATATTCTGTAGTTGATATAGTTGATAGGTATTCTATAGTTGATAGGTATTCTATAGTTGATAGGTATTCTATAGTTGATAGGTATTCTATAGTTGATAGGTATTCTATAGTTGATAGGTATTCTATAGTTGATAGGTATTCTATAGTTGATAGGTATTCTATAGTTGATAGGTATTCTATAGTTGATAGGTTCAGTATTCTATAGTTGATAGGTATTCTGTAGTTGATAGGTATTCTGTAGTTGATAGGTATTCTATATTTGATAGGTATTCTATAGTTGATAGGTATTCTATAGTTGACAGGTATTCTATAGTTGATAGGTATTCTATAGTTGATAGGTATTCTATAGTTGATAGGTATTCTGTAGTTGACAGGTTCAGTATTCTATAGTTGACAGGGATTCTATAGTTGACAGGTTCAGTATTCTATAGTTGACAAATATTCTATAGTTGATAGGTATTCTTTAGTTGATAGGTATTCTATAGTTGATAGGTATTCTATAGTTGATAGGTATTCTATAGTTGACAGGTATTCTATATTTGATAGGTATTCTATAGTTGATAGGTATTCTATATTTGATAGGTATTCTATAGTTGATAGGTATTCTATAGTTGATATAGGTCATAGGTATTCTATAGTTGATAGGTTCAGTACTCTATAGTTGATAGGTATTCTGTAGTTGACAGGTATTCTATAGTTGATAGGTATTCTATAGTTGATAGGTATTCTATAGTTGACAGGTATTCTATAGTTGATAGGTTCAGTATTCTATAGTTGATAGGTATTCTATAGTTGACAGGTATTCTATAGTTCATAGGTTCAGTATTCTATAGTTGATAGGTATTCTATAGTTGATAGGTTCAGTATTCTATCGTTCATAGGTATTCTATCATTCATAGGTTTTCTATAGTTCATAGGTATTCTGTAGTTGATAGGTATTCTATAGTTGACAGGTATTCTATATTTGATAGGTTCAGTATTCTATAGTTGATCGGTATTCTATAGTTGACAGGTATTCTATAGTTCATAGGTTCAGTATTCTATAGTTGATAGGTTCAGTATTCTATCGTTCATAGGTATTCTATCATTCATAGGTTTTCTATATTTCATAGGTATTCTGTAGTTGATAGGTATTCTATAGTTGATAGGTATTCTATTGTTGATAGGTATTCTTTTGTTCATAGGTATTCTGTAGTTGATAGGTATTCTATCGTTCATAGGTATTCTATCGTTCTTAGGTATTCTATCTTTCATAGGTTTTCTATAGTTCATAGGTATTCTCTAGTTGATAGGTATTCTATCGTTCATAGGTATTCTATCATTCATAGGTATTCTATAATTGATAGGTATTCTATAGTTGACAGGTATTCTATAGTTGATAGGTATTCTGTAGTTGATAGGTTCAGTATTCTATAGTTGATAGGTATTCTGTAGTTGATAGGTATTCTATAGTTGACAGGTATTCTGTATTTGATAGGTATTCTATAGTTGATAGATATTCTATAGTTGATATAGTTGATAGGTATTCTATAGTTGATAGGTATTCTATAGTTGATAGGTATTCTATAGTTGATAGGTATTCTATAGTTGATAGATATTCTGTAGTTGGTATATTTGATAGGTCTTCTATAGTTGATAGGTATTCTATAGTTGATAGGTATTCTATTGTTGATAGGTATTCTATAGTTGATAGATATTCTGTAGTTGACATAGTTGATAGGCATCTATAGTTGATAGGTATTCTATCGTTGACAGGTATTCTATAGTTGACAGGTATTCTATAGTTGATAGGTATTCTATAGTTGATAGGTATTCTATAGTTGATAGGTATTCTATAGTTGATAGGTATTCTGTGGTTGATAGGTTCAGTATTCTATAGTTGATAGGTATTCTGTAGTTGATAGGTATTCTATAGTTGACAGGTATTCTATATTTGATAGGTATTCTTTAGTTGATAGGTATTCTATAGTTAATAGGTATTCTATAGTTGATAGATATTCTGTAGTTGATATAGTTGATAGGTATTCTATAGTTGATAGGTATTCTATAGTTGATAGGTATTCTATAGTTGATAGGTATTCTATAGTTGATAGGTATTCTATAGTTGATAGGTATTCTATAGTTGATAGGTTCAGTATTTTATAGTTGATAGGTATTCTGTAGTTGATAGGTATTCTGTAGTTGATAGGTATTCTATATTTGATAGGTATTCTATAGTTGATAGGTATTCTATAGTTGACAGGTATTCTATAGTTGATAGGTATTCTATAGTTGATAGGTATTCTGTAGTTGACAGGTTCAGTATTCTATAGTTGACAGGTATTCTATAGTTGACAGGTTCAGTATTCTATAGTTGACAAATATTCTATAGTTGATAGGTATTCTTTAGTTGATAGGTATTCTATAGTTGATAGGTATTCTATAGTTGACAGGTATTCAATAGTTGATAGGTATTCTATATTTGATAGGTATTCTATAGTTGGCAGGTATTCTATAGTTGATAGGTATTCTATAGTTGATAGGTATTCTATAGTTGATATAGTTCATAGGTATTCTATAGTTGATAGGTTCAGTACTCTATAGTTGATAGGTATTCTATAGTTGATAGGTATTCTATAGTTGACAGGTATTCTATAGTTGATAGGTATTCTATAGTTGATATAGTTGATAGGTATTCTATAGTTGATAGGTATTCTATAGTTGATAGATATTCTGTAGTTGATATAGTTTATAGGTATTCTATAGTTGATAGGTATTCTGTAGTTGACAGGTTCAGTATTCTATAGTTGACAGGTTCAGTATTCTATAGTTGACAAATATTCCATAGTTGATAGGTATTCTTTAGTTGATAGGAATTCTATAGTTGATAGGTATTCTATAGTTGATAGGTATTCTATAGTTGACAGGTATTCTATATTTGATAGGTATTCTATAGTTGATAGGTATTCTATATTTGATAGGTAATCTATAGTTGATAGGTATTCTATAGTTGATATAGGTCATAGGTATTCTATAGTTGATAGGTTCAGTACTCTATAGTTGATAGGTATTCTGTAGTTGACAGGTATTCTATAGTAGATAGGTATTCTATAGTTGATAGGTATTCTATAGTTGACAGGTATTCTATAGTTGATAGGTTCAGTATTCTATAGTTGATAGGTATTCTATAGTTGACAGGTATTCTATATTTGATAGGTATTCTATAGTTGATAGGTATTCTATATTTGATAGGTATTCTATAGTTGATAGGTATTATATAGTTGATATAGGTCATAGGTATTCTATAGTTGATAGGTTCAGTACTCTATAGTTGATAGGTATTCTGTAGTTGACAGGTATTCTATAGTTGATAGGTATTCTATAGTTGATAGGTATTCTATAGTTGACAGCTATTCTATAGTTGATAGGTTCAGTATTCTATTGTTGATAGGTATTCTATAGTTGACAGGTATTCTATAGTTCATAGGTTCAGTATTCTATAGTTGATAGGTTCAGTATTCTATCGTTCATAGGTATTCTATCATTCATAGGTTTTCTATAGTTCATAGGTATTCTGTAGTTGATAGGTATTCTATAGTTGACAGGTATTCTATATTTGATAGGTTCAGAATTCTATAGTTGATCGGTATTCTATAGTTGACAGGTATTCTATAGTTCATAGGTTCAGTATTCTATAGTTGATAGGTTCAGTATTCTATCGTTCATAGGTATTCTATCATTCATAGGTTTTCTATAGTTCATAGGTATTCTGTAGTTGATAGGTATTCTATAGTTGATAGGTATTCTATTGTTGATAGGTATTCTTTTGTTCATAGGTATTCTGTAGTTGATAGGTATTCTATCGTTCATAGGTATTCTATCTTTCATAGGTTTTCTATAGTTCATAGGTATTCTCTAGTTGATAGGTATTCTATCGTTCATAGGTATTCTATCATTCATAGGTATTCTATAGTTGACAGGTATTCTATAGTTGATAGGTATTCTGTAGTTGATAGGTTCAGTATTCTATAGTTGATAGGTATTCTGTAGTTGATAGGTATTCTATAGTTGACAGGTATTCTATATTTGATAGGTATTCTAAAGTTGATAGATATTCTATAGTTGATATAGTTGATAGGTATTCTATAGTTGATAGGTATTCTATAGTTGATAGGTATTCTATTGTTGATAGGTATTCTATAGTTGATAGATATTCTGTAGTTGATATAGTTGATAGGTCTTCTATAGTTGATAGGTATTCTATAGTTGATAGGTATTCTATTGTTGATAGGTATTCTATAGTTGATAGATATTCTGTAGTTGATATAGTTGATAGGTCTTCTATAGTTGATAGGTATTCTATTGTTGATAGGTATTCTATAGTTGATAGGTATTCTATAGTTGATAGGTATTCTATAGTTGATAGGTATTCTATAGTTGATAGGTATTCTGTGGTTGATAGGTTCAGTATTCTATAGTTGATAGGTATTCTGTAGTTGATAGGTATTCTATAGTTGACAGGTATTCTATATTTGATAGGTATTCTTTAGTTGATAGGTATTCTATAGTTGATAGGTATTCTATAGTTGATAGATATTCTGTAGTTGATATAGTTGATAGGTATTCTATAGTTGATAGGTATTCTATAGTTGATAGGTATTCTATAGTTGATAGGTTCAGTATTCTATATTTGATAGGTATTCTATAGTTGATAGGTATTCTATAGTTGACAGGTATTCTATAGTTGATAGGTATTCTATAGTTGATAGGTATTCTATAGTTGATAGGTATTCTGTAGTTGACAGGTTCAGTATTCTATAGTTGACAGGTATTCTATAATTGACAGGTTCAGTATTCTATAGTTGACAAATATTCTATAGTTGATAGGTATTCTTTAGTTGATAGGTATTCTATAGTTGATAGGTATTCTATAGTTGATAGGTATTCTATAGTTGACAGGTATTCAATAGTTGATAGGTATTCTATATTTGATAGGTATTCTATAGTTGATAGGTATTCTATAGTTGATAGGTATTCTATAGTTGATAGGTATTCTATAGTTGATATAGTTCATAGGTATTCTATAGTTGATAGGTTCAGTACTCTATAGTTGATAGGTATTCTATAGTTGATAGGTATTCTATAGTTGACAGGTATTCTATAGTTGATAGGTATTCTATAGTTGATATAGTTGATAGGTATTCTATAGTTGATAGGTATTCTATAGTTGATAGATATTCTGTAGTTGATATAGTTTATAGGTATTCTATAGTTGATAGGTATTCTGTAGTTGACAGGTTCAGTATTCTATAGTTGACAGGTTCAGTATTCTATAGTTGACAAATATTCCATAGTTGATAGGTATTCTTTAGTTGATAGGTATTCTATAGTTGATAGGTATTCTATAGTTGATAGGTATTCTATAGTTGACAGGTATTCTATATTTGATAGGTATTCTATAGTTGATAGGTATTCTATATTTGATAGGTAATCTATAGTTGATAGGTATTCTATAGTTGATATAGGTCATAGGTATTCTATAGTTGATAGGTTCAGTACTCTATAGTTGATAGGTATTCTGTAGTTGACAGGTATTCTATAGTAGATAGGTATTCTATAGTTGATAGGTATTCTATAGTTGACAGGTATTCTATAGTTGATAGGTTCAGTATTCTATAGTTGATAGGTATTCTATAGTTGACAGGTATTCTATATTTGATAGGTATTCTATATTTGATAGGTATTCTATAGTTGATAGGTATTCTATAGTTGATATAGGTCATAGGTATTCTATAGTTGATAGGTTCAGTACTCTATAGTTGATAGGTATTCTGTAGTTGACAGGTATTCTATAGTTGATAGGTATTCTATAGTTGATAGGTATTCTATAGTTGACAGCTATTCTATAGTTGATAGGTTCAGTATTCTATAGTTGATAGGTATTCTATAGTTGACAGGTATTCTATAGTTCATAGGTTCAGTATTCTATAGTTGATAGGTTCAGTATTCTATCGTTCATAGGTATTCTATCATTCATAGGTTTTCTATAGTTCATAGGTATTCTGTAGTTGATAGGTATTCTATAGTTGACAGGTATTCTATATTTTATAGGTTCAGAATTCTATAGTTGATCGGTATTCTATAGTTGACAGGTATTCTATAGTTCATAGGTTCAGTATTCTATAGTTGATAGGTTCAGTATTCTATCGTTCATAGGTATTCTATCATTCATAGGTTTTCTATAGTTCATAGGTATTCTGGAGTTGATAGGTATTCTATAGTTGATAGGTCTTCTATTGTTGATAGGTATTCTTTTGTTCATAGGTATTCTGTAGTTGATAGGTATTCTATCGTTCATAGGTATTCTATCGTTCTTAGGTATTCTATCTTCCATAGGTTTTCTATAGTTCATAGGTATTCTCTAGTTGATAGGTATTCTATCGTTCATAGGTATTCTATCATTCATAGGTATTCTATAGTTGACAGGTATTCTATAGTTGATAGGTATTCTGTAGTTGATAGGTTCAGTATTCTATAGTTGATAGGTATTCTGTAGTTGATAGGTATTCTATAGTTGACAGGTATTCTATATTTGATAGGTATTCTAAAGTTGATAGATATTCTATAGTTGATATAGTTGATATGTATTCTATAGTTGATAGGTATTCTATAGTTGATAGGTATTCTATTGTTGATAGGTATTCTATAGTTGATAGATATTCTGTAGTTGATATAGTTGATAGGTCTTCTATAGTTGATAGGTATTCTATAGTTGATAGGTATTCTATTGTTGATAGGTATTCTATAGTTGATAGGTATTCTATCGTTGACAGGTATTCTATAGTTGATAGGTATTCTATAGTTGATAGGTATTCTATAGTTGATAGGTATTCTATAGTTGATAGGTATTCTATAGTTGATAGGTATTCTGTGGTTGATAGGTTCAGTATTCTATAGTTGATAGGTATTCTGTAGTTGATAGGTATTCTATAGTTGACAGGTATTCTATATTTGATAGGTATTCTTTAGTTGATAGGTATTCTATAGTTGATAGGTATTCTATAGTTGATAGATATTCTGTAGTTGATATAGTTGATAGGTATTCTATAGTTGATAGGTATTCTATAGTTGATAGGTATTCTATAGTTGATAGGTTCAGTATTCTATATTTGATAGGTATTCTATAGTTGATAGGTATTCTATAGTTGACAGGTATTCTATAGTTGATAGGTATTCTATAGTTGATAGGTATTCTATAATTGATAGGTATTCTGTAGTTGACAGGTTCAGTATTCTATAGTTGACAGGTATTCTATAATTGACAGGTTCAGTATTCTATAGTTGACAAATATTCTATAGTTGATAGGTATTCTTTAGTTGATAGGTATTCTATAGTTGATAGGTATTCTATAGTTGATAGGTATTCTATAGTTGATAGGTATTCTATAGTTGACAGGTATTCAATAGTTGATAGGTATTCTATATTTGATAGGTATTCTATAGTTTATAGTTATTCTATATTTGATAGGTATTCTATAGTTGATAGGTATTCTATAGTTGATATAGTTCATAGGTATTCTATAGTTGATAGGTTCAGTACTCTATAGTTGATAGGTATTCTATAGTTGATAGGTATTCTATAGTTGACAGGTATTCTATAGTTGATAGGTATTCTATAGTTGATATAGTTGATAGGTATTCTATAGTTGATAGGTATTCTGTAGTTGATAGATATTCTGTAGTTGATATAGTTTATAGGTATTCTATAGTTGATAGGTGTTCTGTAGTTGACAGGTTCAGTATTCTATAGTTGACAGGTTCAGTATTCTATAGTTGACAAATATTCCATAGTTGATAGGTATTCTTTAGTTGATAGGTATTCTATAGTTGATAGGTATTCTATAGTTGATAGGTATTCTATAGTTGACAGGTATTCTATATTTGATAGGTATTCTATATTTGATAGGTATTCTATAGTTGATAGGTATTCTATATTTGATAGGTATTCTATAGTTGATAGGTATTCTATAGTTGATAGGTATTCTGTAGTTGACAGGTTCAGTATTCTATAGTTGACAGGTATTCTATAGTTGACAGGTTCAGTATTCTATAGTTGACAAATATTCCATAGTTGATAGGTATTCTTTAGTTGATAGGTATTCTATAGTTGATAGGTATTCTATAGTTGATAGGTATTCTATAGTTGACAGGTATTCTATATTTGATAGGTATTCTATATTTGATAGGTATTCTATAGTTGATAGGTATTCTATAGTTGATAGGTATTCTATAGTTGATAGGTATTCTATAGTTGATATAGTTCATAGGTATTCTATAGTTGATAGGTTCAGTACTCTATAGTTGATAGGTATTCTATAGTTGATAGGTATTCTATAGTTGACAGGTATTCTATAGTTGATAGGTATTCTATAGTTGATATAGTTGATAGGTATTCTATAGTTGATAGGTATTCTATAGTTGATAGATATTCTGTAGTTGATATAGTTTATAGGTATTCTATAGTTGATAGGTATTCTGTAGTTGACAGGTTCAGTATTCTATAGTTGACAGGTTCAGTATTCTATAGTTGACAAATATTCCATAGTTGATAGGTATTCTTTAGTTGATAGGTATTCTATAGTTGATAGGTATTCTATAGTTGATAGGTATTCTATAGTTGACAGGTATTCTATATTTGATAGGTATTCTATAGTTGATAGGTATTCTATATTTGATAGGTAATCTATAGTTGATAGGTATTCTATAGTTGATATAGGTCATAGGTATTCTATAGTTGATAGGTTCAGTACTCTATAGTTGATAGGTATTCTGTAGTTGACAGGTATTCTATAGTAGATAGGTATTCTATAGTTGATAGGTATTCTATAGTTGACAGGTATTCTATAGTTGATAGGTTCAGTATT